>NC_085843.1:11085534-11460534 GCF_035594765.1 Anolis carolinensis
ACGAGAGCAGGATGGAATATGGGATTCTACTCTGACCAAATCGGCACTGAATATTTATATTTCCCAAGACTGAAAGCAACATTAAGGGCATGGCTGAAGCCCCTCTTAACATTGAATCAGTACTGACGCTCAACATTACCAGTGACCCAAGGTGCATCTACATTGTAAAATTAATGTCATTCGACACCTGTTTAACTGCTATGGCTCAGTACTATGGAATTCAGAGGTTTGCAGTTTGGTAAGATTAGGCAAGCCCCCACCCTGACAGTATTTAGGAAGAGCCTAAAAACTTGGCTATTCCAACAGGCTTTTGGAGAGTGAATTCCCCATCCCCATGCTAGACCGTGTACTTAATTACGACCATTTACTCATCTGTTGCACTTTATCTTGCCCTATCTGTTTACTATAGTCACATGGTCCACTACACCCCAAGTTGCTCTCCTATTGACGGTAGCACTTAATCAACTATCTTGTTTACAATATTCACTTGTTGCACTTTACCCAGTTCGTCTTATCCCCTCTACTTGGGTGCCAAATCCATGTTTTTGCTTTGATTATCATTTTATATTTTATCATATTTAGAGAGTTAATTTAATTTTTGTGTCTGTATTTTCTGATGTCATTTCATTTTGGTTTATTGTTTTACCTGGGCTTGGCCCCATGTAAGCCGCTCGAGTCCCTACAGGAAGATGGAGGTGGGGTATAAAAATAAAGTATTATTATTATTATTATTATTATTATTATTATTATTATTATTATTATTATTATTGTATGACACAGCAAACAAGATGTATATGCTGGATTTCGTATCACAAAATCACAAACACTTCCCAAGTGTCTAGGACTGTGTGATGTATTTTCGGATCATGCGTGCAGATCCCAGTAGGGTGGCTTTTTGCAGTTGGCAGATCATAATTTTGTCAATGTCTATTGTTTCCAAATGCCGGCTGAGATCTTTTGGCACGGCACCCAGTGTGCCGATCACCACCGGGACCACCTGCACTGGTTCCTGCCAGAGTCTTTGAAGTTCGATCTTGAGGTCCTGAGTTTTTCCTGCTGTTTTTCATCAATGTGACAGTCACCTGGGATGGCAACATCAATGATCCTAATCTTTTTCTTTTCCACAACTGTGATGTCTGGTGTGTTGTGTTCCAGAACTTTGTCAGTCTGGATTCAGAAGTCCCACAGTATCTTTGCGTGCTCATTTTCCAATCCTTTTGCAGGTTTGTGGTCCCACCAGTTCTTTGCTGCTGGGAGGTGGTACTTGAGGCCTAAGTTCCAATGAATCATTTGAGCCACATAGTTGTGCCTCTGTTTGTAGACTGTCTGTGTGATTTTCTTACAGCAGCTGAGGATATGATCAATGGTTTTGTCGGTTTCCTTACAGTCTGCATTTTGGGTCATCAGCTGATTTTTCGATTTTGGCCTTAATTGCATTTGTTCTGATGGCTATTATTATTATTATTATTATTATTATTATTACCACCACTCTTTGTTAAAGAAGGCTAAGGTAAAGTTAAAGCTTTCCCCTGACGTTAAGTCCGGTTATGTCTGACTCTGGGGGTTGGTGCTCATCTCCATTTCTAAGCTGAAGAGCCAGCATTGTCTGTAGACACCTCAAAGGTCATGTGGTCAGCATGACTGCATGGAGCACCGTTACCTTCCCGCCAGAGCGGTACCTATTGATCTACTCACATTGGCATGTTTTCGAACTGCTAGGTTGGCAGAAGCTGGAGCTAACAGCGGCTGCTCACTCCGCTCCCGGGGTTTGAACCTGGGACCTTTCGGTCTGCAAGTTCAGCAGCTCAGTGCTTTAACACACTTTGCCACTGGGGCTCCTAAAGAAGGCTAAAGACCTTGTAAAACTAAAACTTAAGTGAGTACATACCATTAAGCCATGTCAGTTAATGTAGTATCAAACTGCATTAATTCTATGGTGTAGATTTACTTCGAACTCAAAATGGAGTCACTGGCTCACTGTCATCAAAGTAACAGCCACTACAATTGAGAAAGTCCCCCCTCCACCCCACCAATCCTTCTCAGTACACAATCCATAGAGCTGATTTTCTACAGTTTCTGCTTTCATGGAGAAGAGACACTTCCACATTGAGACAAAATAAGATGCATTTTCTTCCTTGGTAAGCAGCAATGTAACATTGTGGGTCTCTTAATTGTGGATACAGAAGGAGAAAAGCCAGGACAACGTATCTGCATTACTGTCAGGGATAGGGCATGCTGCACTATTGTGGTGTGTAATTGTATTACCACCCTGCCAAGGATGTCAAGAATCGAGCTCTTGACATGTTCCATAGAAACGTTCTGAGCAACGTCGGCTCCCAATCTGCTTTGCAAGGCAGCGCGCTCACGGAGCATGGTGACCAGAAATCAAGAGATGAGAGATTTTAGTCGAGAGGCAGCACATTCCATTTGGAAAGTGTGTAAAAAAAATCATTCCGGGCTTCATGTGAGATGTTCAGAATTCCACTTTGCAGCCTGAATGCTCCATACTGAACGGATGAAACGAGAGAGGACACAGGCATATTTCCAAAGTCCAAAGAAGGGAGAACATCCAGTCCAACCCCATTCTGTCATGCCTTGCCAGTTCCAAGGCTGTTTCCCCACCCTTTTTTTCATCCTTAAAACATTTTTTTAGAATGACCTATTACTTTCTACAAGAAATGAAAGTCTAAGGTGTCCAAAAGACATCATCAGAATCATCATCATGATTCATTTCTTAATGGTGGTAGAATATGTCTCGTGCTTATCTCTGAAACCTACAGGAGTATTAGTGCACTGTAATAAATGACAGGAGACAGAACTGTCATGGCAGTTAAAGTGGTGCCAAACTGCATTAATTCTACAGTGTAGATACACTTGTAGAGTCTGCTTTATCTGCCATTGCTGTAGTTTAGTGAGGCACTAGAGATCTCTGACAAAAAATGAAAAAAATGGAACTTAAGTTGGAATTATAGTGTTACATCTGTATATATGTAAAAGGGCTCTCAGGGTGCATATATACTGAGAATTATTACAGTTCAACATCACTTTAACTGCCATGGCTCAACGCTATGGAATAATGGGAACTGCAGTTTTGCAAAGTCTTTAGCCTTCTCTGCCAAAGAGAGCCAATGCCCCACCAAACTACAAATCCCATGATTCCATCGCTTTGAGCAATGGCAGTTACAATGGTATCCAGCTGCATTGATCATACAGTGTAATTGCATTCCCAATTTGAATTTCCATCCTCTGAAAAAAAAGTATCGGAAACGATGTAACTTGTTTTTAATGAAAAATGAAAACCAGCCCTGTCCTCCTGTCAACTGGAAAAGCCCTTAATGAAGGCACAGTCTTTGCTGGCACTCTTTGGCAATAAGAAATGCAAGAGATTATCAATAATGCATTCGCAAGGCTACCCGAGCGCTATTTTTAAAGCAAATAATTCACTCCTCCCAACCCCGAAACCAAGCCATCCCATAAAAGAAATGCCACAACTCCTCAAGAGGCTTCAAGACATATATAGAGCCCCATTGCTGTACAAATGAGGTCAACTGGAGCTGTAAGTCACAAGGCATTTGCTCCAGAGTAATCCCATTAAAGTAAATCATCTCTCTCCTGGAAAGAGTGGGATGCAGAGTCCAGCCAAGCAGAAGGATAAGTCAACACGTGGGAGAAATTTATGCAGCTAGACAAGAGTTATCCCACATGGAAGATTGCCAGGGCATAGGAATAAGGTTCTTCTGTCCCAGAGCCAAGATCTTTGGGATCTTTGAATACAGAAACATCTACAACAGCTGAACAGGCAGCAAATTAGTTCCTATTGGAAATCCGTTCCTTAAGCAGTTTCTCTCGGAAACAGACGGAACTGACATTTGTTGGATTTGTGCTTTAACGTGAACGTACACAATTTACTTCCTGAACCACGATACAAATTGAAACACAGTTAAATATTGATATTTACGCATCCTGAATTTTGTGGTGCAGTTTCCGAAATGCAAAGCATATACACACACACAGGTACAAACAAAGATCAATAGAATAGTGGCTTTCATTAATGCAAAAAAGAAAATATGCTTTATACATGGGGAAGTAGATGTAAAAATGCCCACATTAGGAGAAAAAAATATGTACAGAAATCTTTCCACATTTACTGTGCTGAAACCTGACTGTCAATACATTGTATGCTGATTCTTTATCTTTGCAATCACCATTTTAGTTAGGTTTGCCTCAGTGAAAACTGGAGAGGGTTCTTAACTTTAACGGAGGTGCAAAATAGAAAGTTTCACCAGGTGTTGCTTATTACATGGTTGCGTAACAGTCCATACATGGATTGCTGTGAGTTTTCTGGATTGTATGGCCATGTTCCAGAAGCATTCTGGAACATGGCCATACAACCTGGAAAACTCACAGCAACGCAGTGATTCCAGCCATGAAAGCCTTTGTCAATACATAGTCCATACATGCGCAAATTCCTTCTTCTACACAACTTTTACTGGTATAGGAAATCTTTATTGGTATAGGAACTGTATCTGGGGTGTCTTGGAATATATATCCCAAAATGGGAAGAGACCCCATAGCTCATCCAGTCCAACCCCATTCTGTCATGCAGGAATACACAACCAAAGCAGTCGTGATAGATGGCCATTCAAAACCTAGAGAAGAGATTCCACCACATTTCAAGGTAGCCTATTTCACTATCAAACTGCTGTTATTGTCAGGAAGTTCTTCCAAATGTTTAGGTGACATCCTTTCAGATATTTACATATGGGTGTCATGTCCCTTCTCAGCTTTCTCTTTGCCAGGCTAAACATACCCAAGCTTTCTAAGCGGCCCCTCATAGGGCTTGTCCTCCAAACCTTGAACCATTTTGGTTGCCTTTTTCTGGGCACCTTCCAGCTTGTCCATTTCCTTCTTGAATTGTGGGGCCCTGAACTAACACAGTGTTATTCCTGGTGAGGTCTAATCAAAATAGAACAGAGTGGGATACTTCTCTTGATCTGGACACTATACTCCTTTGATGCAGAATGGATTTGCATTGGCTTTTTTAGCTGCCGCAGCACACTGTTGACTCATTTTCAGCTTGTGATCCTTTCACAG
This sequence comes from Anolis carolinensis, assembly GCF_035594765.1. Lineage (NCBI taxonomy): Eukaryota > Metazoa > Chordata > Lepidosauria > Squamata > Anolidae > Anolis > Anolis carolinensis. The sequence goes on from NC_085843.1 coordinate 11,090,629, forward strand.
GGACTGTTTTCAAGCCAGGTGACACCCATCCTATATCTCTCTACATTTCAGTTTTATTGCCTATGTGTAGTACTGTACATTTCTCTTTCGTGAAATTCATTTGGTTAGTTTGGGCCCAGATCATAAAATGCCCACAGCCATAAATGATACAGGAACCATGTGTGTGTGTTTTGGAATGTATCCCCCCAAGGTTATGAGGGTTGTATTGTAGCACTGGTGGCACAGTGCGTTAAAGTGCTGAGCTGCTGAACTTGTGGACCAAAAGGTCCCAGCTTCAAATCCCAGGAGCGGAATGAGCGTCCGCTGTTAGCCCCAGCTCCTGCCAACCTAGCAGTTCAAAAACATGCCAATGTGAGTAGATCAATAGGTACCGCTCCGGCGGGAAGGTAACGGCACTCCATGCAGTCATGCCAGCCACATGACCTTTGAGGTGTCTACGGGCAACACCGGCTCTTCAGATTAGAAATGGAGATGGGCACCAACCCCCAGAGTCGGTCACGACTGGACTTAATGTCAGGGGAAAACCTTTTCCTTTACCTATTGTAGTTTTAATTAATTTTAATAGAGGTTCAGTATCCCTTAACCAAAATGCTTTGGATCAGAATGGTTACATTGGACTTGATGGATGATATTGGAATACAGTGCCTATTTTGGAATAGCTTGGCATGCCATTCGTTCACTACCTGCTTATGAGAGGAAGGAGTTCAAACGTATGGGAGAGAGCTCCCAAGGATTGCAGGTTTTAAGGATTTATTTTTATTTTTATGACTTGTTTATGAAATGTGAGGCTGGAGAGAGACAGAAGATCTGAGAAAGCAATGCACAGGAGTGCTGCAGCCGCTGCCTTGAAGTGGGAGGCTGGCAGCAAAAAGAGAGAGACCGAGGATCTGAGAGAGAGAAAAGCGGGAACGTCACAGCTGCTTCCTAGAAGGAGGAAGCAGGTGGCTGGAGGCAAGAAGTTTGAGTTTTGGAAGTTTTTTGACTTTGAATTTCCATGCAAGGGAGACTCAACCTGTACTGTCAAAACATTAATCTTATTTTAATGTTCAATTTCTGGTGTATGTTTTTCATTGTGTTGTGTTTTTAAATTGCAAAGTGACTTGAGTCTTAGTTTTGTGAGAAAGGAGAGATGATAACAATAAGGATAATGAAACGATAATAATAATAGACCCATTTTTGCTATTCCGGTTTTGATCGAATGGCACTAATTATATTGTATCATTGATGATCAGTGGAATACAGATTGCTTTAATGGGCTTCAGCAGGAACAGTTTTGCTTTCTAGGAGTTTGTAATCCTAGATAGACACAATATGGGCAGGGAATTAACATGCACATAACTTCGGGTGGTTTTGATACGGTTTACTGCAACTGTTCATCTGGCAGAACGAGAAAGGCATTGTTTTGTTTAAAACCAGCCTGTCTGCACAGCTGTGAGATTGGTCATGGCAAAAATATTCAGTACATTCTGGACAGCACAAAACAATCCAGCTAACTCTGGCTCTCCAGCATATGTAGTGGACTTAGATGAAGACAATGAGGGTGACCAAATGGGGGTCACCAAGTTTGTTTCAGAGGTTGCACAGACTGCCAAAATACCCACACACCCTGAATGTGACTGAGTGAACACTGACTTCTGTTTTAGAAACATTAAAAATAGCTTGCGAATTATTTGCAAGGGTAAAACCACAGAATCATAGAGCTGTGTTTTAATCTTTGTTCTACATATTTTAATATGTGATTTTTATGGAATGCATTTTATTGTGATGATGTATTTTGTCCCGCCTTGAGCGGAGAGGTGGGTAATAAATACACATTTATGATTGTAGTTGCTATACTGGGACCTCGACTTAAGAGCACCCCAACTTGAGAGCATTTTGAGTTAAGAGCTGTGACTTAGCCCAGGTTTGCTTTGACATACAAGCAGTGTTTTGAGTTAAGAGCTAGTGCCAGAAGGAGTGCTAGCGCGACAGTACAGGGCTTTAAGGGAGCAGCCTCTATGCCTTGTGCCTCCCGGCCTCATGATATTGTCCTCTTTGAAAGATTGCTGTCTATTTTGCTCTTGTCCATTTTGATGAACATTGGCTTAGTTGATTTTGTGTTGTTTTTATTCTTGGTATGTTTAGCTTCCTGAAGACAGGGCGGGAAGCTGGAATGAGTACGGTATGAAGAAAATGATACTTCTGCCTCTTCACTTTGTGCTTCTACCATAGTGCCACAACTTTGTTATTCTACCATTTTAAAGTTTATCTTTCTTTTTTATTGTTCCATGTGAATGTGCATTTATACATTATTTGTTAAAGTACATTTTCTTAATTAAAAACACATTACAAAGGGGTGGGGAGGGGGCCAGAACAGATTACTAGCATTTTAATGGGAAATTCACTTTGAGATAAGAGTGATTTGAATTAAGAGTTCAGTCACAGAACAAATTAAACTCTTAACTGAACTAGCGCAGCCTTAACCACAATGCAGGCACTAGGTTACAGCCCCCATTATCCTTAGCCTAAGTGGGAATGCCATTGACTGGAGATGGATGTAATTGTATTCCATTTCCTCTATAAAGCGATGGATTAAATATTTTAGACCAACATTATATATTAAACTCTCAATGTCCTTCAAAACTTGAATCCCCTCCCTCAAATGAAAAGGAGATGCTGGAACTGCTCATGGAAATATGTGCCCCCAAATCTAGTGAGACACAACCTATCGCAAAGCATGAATTTCAATTTAACACCTTCCATTTGCATTCATGCCAAAAAGCACTTATCTGCAGAGGTTAGAACTGTCACAATGTTTAAGAGGCACTTAACTTGCATTCCAGCCAATAACCTGTACAATGTAGCATTTCTGTGCCAAAGATATTATGTGAGGCTGTCTTTGCATGAACAGCAACTGGTGCACTGAATATAAATCATTCTAAACTTTTGGAAATCACATAGAGAATTACTGGAGCTCAAACTTTGTTTGAAAAGCATGCAATTCTACGATAAGTGTATAATGATTTTTTTTGTTTGCAAAATTTGCTCAGATTAGGTTTACCTTTGCCATTTTCTGAGGCAGGGAGAACGTGACATGCCCAAGATTACCATGGGTTTCCATGGCCAAGCAGGGATTTGATACCTGCTCTGCAGAGTCATAGTTCAACACTCAAACCATTATGCCACACTCCTAATTTCTACTCAACATCAGGTTTAGATCTGTCAATTCATAAAACTGCTCTGTCCTGCTTCAGCTTTAAACTGTGGATCTTGAAAATTTGAATGAAAACAGACATTGAAATGAATTATTTAAACAGACTGCTCCAAAAAAGAGACATACAATAGAGTATTTTCCAATTACTCTATACAGTCATGTACAAGTCATGAGCAGGTTTTGGGGTCCAAATTATGGATTTTGATATGATCCATGGAAAAGTCAAAGGTGATTTCGTATAGAGGGGAAAGCACCAATGCTGACTCAGAGAGGCAGCTGCTCCTTGCCATTTTCACAGCAAGCAATAAAAAAGGTCCAAAAATGGAAAAAGTAGAGAGAGTTTGTATTTTTTTAAAGTTCTCCAGAGACAGACTAGATTTTTGCTTTTCTCAGCTGTACTCTGAGCCCTTCCTTACTCACCAAGTGGAGTTGACCTGGTCTCTTGGATACTGGATCAGGTCTACTTGGTTTATAATCGTATCAAAAGCGAACCGAAGATATAGTTATAATGTATTTTAAAACACAAAGTTAAAAACAAAGTTAAAAATCGGGTTAATTGTGTCATGGCTTTGCGATTGTTTTTTTTTTAATTGTTGTATTGGGCATGGCCCCATGTGAGCCGCCCTGAGTCCCTTCAGGGAGATGGGGCGGGGTATAGAAATAAAGTTGTTGTTATTATTATTATTATTATTATTATTATTATTATTATTATTATTATTATTATTTTATTATGACACAGCAAACAAGATAGATATGCTGGATTTCGTATCACAAAATCACAAGTCGAACACTTCCCAAGTGTCTAGGACTGTGTGATGTATTTTCGGATGATGCGTGCAGATCCCACGCATATAATAATAATAATAATAATAATTATTATTATTATTATTATTATTATTATTATTATTATTATTATATTAAAAACTTGTCATTATACTGAATGTCCCTTGACCAGTAGCTGGCCACTTGGAGTGCCTCTGGTATTGCTATAAGGAGGTCCTCCACTGTGCATGTGGCAAGGCTCAGACTGCTTTGTAATAGGTGGTCTGTGGTTTGCTCTTCTCCACATTCGTATGTTGTGGACTCCACTTTGCAGCCTGCTTGGTAATCCAACAGTGATTTTATTGCTCAGCCATGGCAAAAGTGGTTCAACATCACTGGTGTCCCACTGCATCCCACATTCATTAGTGACAGCAGCAACACCCATATTTGTCATATTCTTGGTGCTCTAACTGATGTCAACAAGAGTGTAGGCTCACCAAGGAGGCTGGAAAGGGGAGAAGGAAAGCCCTGAGCCTGTGAAGTATGGGATGGCAGTCAACACAAGTGCCACCAGTTCCAGTTAGGAATTGACAACTGCTAACCTGGGGGAGAGCTCAAATCCTGGGCCAAGATTTAGGTGTTCCCTCTCAATTAGGTTAGCATGGGTTAAGGCTGGGTTAAACAGGTTTTCCTGCAGGTTAATCTGGATCATCCCCACAATGAGTGTAGATGTGTCCTCAAAAAGAGAATGGATCCTTTTTTGGTGATAGCTAAGACCCCCAGTGGCGCAGTGGATTAAACTGCTGAGCTGCTAAACTTGCTGACTTTCAGGTCCATGGTTCAAATCCGGGGAGTGGAGTGAGCTCCCGCTGTTAGCCCCAGCTTCTGCCATCCTAGCAGTTCGAAAACATGCAAATGTGAGTAGATCAATAGGTACTACTCCAGTGGGAAGGTAAGGGTGCTCCATGCGATCATGCTGGCCACATGACCTTGGAGGTGTCTATGGACAATGCCGGCTGTTCGGCTTAGAAATGGAGATGAGCACCAACCTTCAGAGTCAGACATGACAAGACTTAATGTCAGGGAAAACCTTTACCTTTACCTAAGGCACAGTACTCATATTGATCCATGGATAAGTTTACCCAGGTTTTGGGAGTTGATTTTGTAGCTAAAATTTCTAGATTTATGCATTAGTATTTGGGGTATGTTAATCTCAAAATGTGCACCTAAAAGCAATTTTTTTGTGTATCAAAACTTATATCACAAGGGTCAAGGAAATGGAAAACTCAAAAGATAACTGCTTTTTGATATATACATGTTTAAGGCAGGCATGGATGAAGTTGATTTCCACTGGATTTGCAAAAATTGCATTACTTAGGGATCCCTGGGTTCTGTATGCTGGGGGAGCAGCATTTTAATCGCCTGCCTGCACATGCATACAGACCCGTGTGCTTTGGTAGAACTCAGCTATCTTCAGCTTGATTGGAAACAGTAAAATATGGATTTGAAAACTGAGCACATTTGCAAAACAAATAATTTAGCTTAAAGGAAGCACGGCTCAGGATTCACCTGCTAACTATCAGCTGCCAGCATGTCTCTTACTTTTTTGAGCAATAATAACCACATCCTCCTGAATGTGAGTTGTTCTCTCTCCCTCAGTTCACATTTGACTGCAGAATCCAAATGGATTCCCTTTATTGTAATTACCTCTCTAACTGCACTGCGCTTCCAATGCATCAGGTTAATGTTAATGGAATTTGAAGCAGAGGCAACTAACATTTATTCATTCCTCCTGCTCTTCCTTCCATCATTTACTTCCCTTCGCTGTCAAACAAAGTTGGCCCAAGGTGCTTTTTCACTAAAGAAGCAATATCCAAGCTAGGAATCAGACACATGGGGGTGATTTCTAATGGAAGTCCCAACTACAGTAGGCTCGATGAATTGATTGTTGAATAGTGAGTCAATACAGATGAAAAACCTACTGATGCAACAGACCTACTCCAATTCAGAAGTGGCAAAAGGATTAGGAATGATGGTCACCTTCTGATTCTGCAGAATTGCAACATTTCTGACCATTGCTTATGCTGAGAGAGAGTCATTGGTTTCCCTGGCCAACAAAGATCCAGTAAACAGAGCCATAGTGATTTGAGAGTTTGACTATAACTTTGGAATTCAGAGTTTGATTTTCTGCTCAGAAACCCACTGGGTGACCTTGCACAAGACAGGCAATCAAAGAAAACCCCATGATAGGTTTGCCTTAGGGTTGCCATAATTGGAAAACTGGCACACAACAATAACAACAATGCTGACTAGGGATGTTAGGACTTGCTATCCATTATCATCTTGGAGAAATGTGATTCTCACCAAATTTTTACCCATTTTAGGCCAGACAACCTGGTTCCTTCCCTAACTCTGGTCAAAGCACCACTGAGTATCCCTCCATATGTAATCAGCTGTAAGTCAATCCTGTGCCAAGCTGAAATGTGTCCAGAGAAGGGTGACCAAATGGTAAAAGTTTTGGGAGTCAGACTCTGACATGAAGGCTATGTTTAAATGTTTCAAAGAATGATATACTGAGGAAGCAACAAGTTTGTTTTGTGCTGTTCTAGGGATTAGGATGGATTCAAATTCTAGGAAAAGGGATTCCACCTAAACATTAGGAAAAACATCCTGACAGTAAGAGCCTGTTCAATAGTGGCATTTGCTCTTTTGGAGTATGGTGGAGTCTCTTACTCTGGAGGTTTCCTTCATGACAGAACTGGATTGGACTGGGTAGTCCTTGTGGTCTCTATGATTCTATTATTCTGTTATAAAACCACAATATATTTTGTGTTCTTCTGTGATCTCTTGAACTTGTGGCTGAAAGAGATCACCAAAGCTGTTTCCAGCTGCTCTAGAGATGGGTGACCTTTGGGATCAACTGATATTGATCAACCTCATTCAAGCTCAATTCAGACTCAAATTAGGCCAAGAGAACATGGCTTTATTGTATGCCTAGGGAGCCAAAACAAAAACAAAAACCCAATCACCTTCTTGTTTTCAGCCCCTTATCCTTAAGAAATCCCCTACCTCAGTGTTTACTACTTTTATGAATGTATTTACTCTGAGAAAGGATAATAGCAACTGGGAGGCCAAGGTTCATAATCTTAACACCTTTTCCATGTTATGAGGAGTCCTGAAACATTTGTGTTTTTATTAAATTTAATGATATTCTAGCACATCAAATGCTTATGGTTTATAGGAGCTACAGTTCAAAAGGGCCATGGTTCAGTCTGCAGACCCAGACACTATTTTTGAAGACCCAAACATTAACTTTGAACTGAGTTCAAACTCCTTCCCTGAAGATGAGATGGAATGGATGATTTGTATTCTGGAAATCGACCATTCCAATCAGTATTTACTATTTATTTATCTGTTTTAAAAGCAAGAAAACAAACCTTTATATAAGGACCACAATCTGGTTTTGGTTTGTGCTCTTTTATGCATCTTCACACCTATCAATTTCAGTTTAATTAGAGCTCGGCTCTACTCAATTACATGCAGTCCCACAGTTCTAAATTAAGTTTTCCCTTCATTGTTTCATCCTTTCCTCTCTCAATGAATAGAAAAGACTTTCTTTTAACCACAAAGTGCATCCAGAATGAATTCTTCCACTGTTCATCTTTCCCCCCGCTCCCCATCCTTAAAGGACTGCTATGAGCCATTATGTAACATTGTGGTAGATCTATATTTCGAGCACTGCGTGATGTTCTATTTGCTATTATACTGAAAAGTACAGATACAGGAAGTGGGAATTGAACTGATGCAGATAAAAGATCACCTTTTGTACAGAGCTGGGTGCAGGTAGTCCTTCTAGCTTTGGAGAAGATTAAAAGCCATTTCACACATCTGTGGATATGCAGTGGCTGCCTGTAAGAAATGAGCCCAGAGAGCTGGCATGTTGCTGGCCTCAGCCTGAGATCGGGAACATTGGAGAAGGGGCAAGTGCCTAAGTCAGTCCCTCTGTCCAAATACTTGCAAGTAAGAGGTCCTGCTCCCAGCATGCTGAGAACAAAGCTATGCTCCAGTGAATACTGAGAGCTGCTGCCGTTCCTCCTTGCCACTGGGCCCAGAAGTTTACCATGAGGAATGGCATTCAAGAATTTTGTGTTTGGCAGTGCTTAAAAGCTTGGTGTCCATTGACAGGTTGGGATTCTGAGTGCTCTCATTTCCAGGAACAGATGTTCTATCAAAGTTCTCCAAACATCTGCCTATCCCTGTCTCACTCAGAGTATGTTTATGAAATTTGGAACAAGGGGAGAGGTTTCTGACGGAGAGTTCTTGTGTGCTTTTGTGAACATTAACCCAGAACACTCACAAGACCTGGACGCTTTTGATGACCAACAACACAATGCTTGGACCTCTCCAGTCAGTGAAAAATTGGCACAAGAATTTAGCAATGTGTCCAGGAGCTCCCTAAAATATTTTGCTACCCCCAATGATGACATTGTTCAGAGTTGGCTCTTGGCTGCACATGAGGAAAAGAGAGAAGGAGCAACGGAGGTTATCTGAATCAAAGGTGTAAAGGCAAAATGGCTGCTAAAGGGGCAGGAGAGACATGCTACACAAGATATATACAAGGGGCTGCAGTAGCACAGAAGGTTAAACCACTAGCTGCAGGAAATCTGCTGACTGGAGGGTTGGCAGTTCAAGGCCATGAGTCGGGGTGAGCTCCTGCTATTAGCCATATCTTCTGCCAACCTAGCAGTTTGAAAGCATGCAGTGCGAGTAGGTCAATAGGTATTGCCTCGATGGGATGGTAAAAGGGCACCCCATGCAGACATGCCAGCAACACAATCAGAGATGTCTACAGGCAATAGGTTTCTCAGCATGGAAAAATGGAACAACTCCCCATGGCCGGAGTTGAACATCGCCTACAGACTCCAGAAATGAAAGGGGAGGGCTTTACCTTTGTCTGTGCATTATGTGTCATTGTTGTTAACTGTGTAAAAGGCACTGAATGTTTGCCTTATATGTGTATACTGTAATCCAATCTGAGTCCCTCTGGGGAGATAAAGCAGAATATAAATAAAGTGTATTATTATTATCATGTTTTCATAGTGACTAACTACATACCGAGAGTAAAGCTGCCAATGGGACATGGCAGACCTCCGTCTCATGATCTGATATTGGGAGACATTTGCAACCATCCTGACTAGTAACCAGTCATGACCCCATTGTTCATTAATTTATCCTCTTAAGGCCATCCAAGCTTGCAGCCATTTATTTTGTGGCAAAGAGCTCTGCAGCTTAACTATGTGCTATGGGAAGAGGCAACATCATTTTAAATGACCTGACACTCTATTGGTATTCAGCTTTGGTGGGTGACCCAATTGGATTCTACTATGATAAGGAGGGAAGAAGGTTTCTTCCTATCAACTTCCTCAACACCATTCACAGAATTAAATATTTCTATTACACTTTTCCCCAATGGCGAAGTATGTTAAAGCACTAAGCTGCTGAACTTGCAGACTGAAAGGTCCCAGGTTCAAATCCCGGGAGCAGAGTGAGCGCCCACTGTTGCTCCAGCTTCTGCCAACCTAGCAGTTCGAAAACATGCCAATGTGAGTAGATCAATAGGTACCGCTCCGGTGGGAAGGTAACAGCGTTCCATGAAGTCATGCTGGCCACATGACCTTGGAGGTGTCTATGGACAATGCCAGCTTTTCAGCTTAGAAATAGAGATGAGCACCAACCCCCAGAGTCAGACATGACTGGACTTAATATCAGGGGAAAACCTTTACCTTTTACTATTACATTTCTCTTGGGACCCATCTACACGAACCATTTAGTGCCATTTCAAACTGGTAATGAAAAAAGTCATTTCATTGGGTATATGATTCCATGGGAAATCCTGAAATCAGTTTGAGACCCAGATGGAGAATTGATAGAGCACTGATGCACAGTAAGGGCTTTCTTTTGCACACTTTCATAGGAGTTTGTTGTTTTGCCATTGCAGTTTGAAGCTAGCTTTGAAATGCATTAAATAGGAAGTGTGGATATGGCCGAAGAGTTATTAAAACACTGTAATTTTTCCTCATAGGGGAGCTGCTCTTGTCCCTTAACCACTTAAGTGTGCCCTTTTGGCAGGATGTAGATTCCACCTTCTGAAAACCATTTGGCCAGCTTTCAACTCAGACACCACACCATTGACCTTCCCAGTAAGGTAAAGGTAAAGGTTTCCCCTGACGTTCAGTCCAGTCATGTCTGACTCTGGGGGTTGGTGCTCATCTCCATTGCTAAGCCGAAGAGCCAGCGTTGTCTGTAGACACCTCCAAGGTCATATGGCCAGCATGACTGCATGGAGTGCCATTACCTTCACACCGGAGCGGTACCTATTTATCTACTCACATTGGCATGTTTTTGAACTGCTAAGTTGGCAGAAGCTGGAGCAACAGCGGGCGCTTACGCCGCTCCCAGGGTTTGAACCTGCAACATTTCGGTCTGCAAGTTCAGCAGCTCAGTGCTTTAATACACTTCGCCACTGGGGTTCCTGACTTTCCCAGTAAGCACCTTAAATGCCTGTTGTTACTGCTGTTCTATACTCAAACTTATGGCAAACTTATGATCCTAAGCATCTCTTGACAGGTGTTTGTCTTTTTCTAAATATGACTTGCCCAAGGTTATTTAACCAGTTTCCATGACTGAACGGATATTCACACTCTGGTCTCTTGGCATCCTAATCCAATACTCAAACCACTATATCATGTTTTGTTATTGCATGCCTTCAAGTCATTTTGATTTGTGGTATCCTTCAGACCTACCATGGGACTGAGAGTGTGTGGCTCTCCCAAGATCACCCTACTCAGTCTGGTCTCCAGTGCCATAAAGGTAAAGGTTTCCCCTGATGTTAAGTCCAGTCGTGACCAACTCTGGGGGATGGTGCTCATCTCCATTTCTAAGCCGAAGGGCCAGCGTTGTCCATAGACATCTCCAAGGTCATGTGGCCGGCATGACAGCATGGAGCACCCATTACCTTCCCGCCGGAGCGGTACCTATTGATCTACTCACATTGGCATGTTTTCGAACTGCTAGGTTGGCAGGAGCTGGGGCTAACAGCGGGCACTCATTCCGCTCCCGGGATTTGAACCTGGGACCTTTTGGTCCACAATTTCAGCAGCTCAGCGCTTTAACACACTGTGCCACCAGGGGCCCCTATTTGATTTGTGGTATCCTTCAGACCTAAGGAGCCCCGGTGATGAAGAGCGTTAAAGTATTGAGCTGGAGACCGAAAGGTCCCAGGTTCAAACCCCGGGAGCGGCGTGAGCGGCCGCTGTTAGCTCCAGCTCCTGCCAACCTAGCAGTTCGAAAACATGCCAATGTGAGTAGATCAATAGGTACCGCTCCGGCGGGAAGGTAATGGGTGCTCCATGCTGTCATGCCGGCCACATGACCTTGGAGGTGTCTATAGACAATGCCGGCTCTTCAGTTTAGAAATGGAGATGAGCACCAACCCCCAGAGTCAGTCATGACTGGACTTAACGTCAGGGGAAACCTTTACCTTTATCCTTCAGACCTACCATGGGACTGAGAGTGTGTGGCTCTCTCAAGATCACCCTATTCATCCTGGTCTCCAGTGCCATAGTCCACTGCTAAAACCACTATACCATGATGGCTTTCACACTATCATGTTGTTTCACTCTAAATACAGGACCCAGTCTCCCCTGGCTTAAGACTATCATTAGAAAAGCATATCATTTGCAGACCTGTTCTGTGTTCTATTTTTAAAAGAAGGTGCATGGTCTACCACTATGCTTCCAGATGGTTGCCAGGAGACCAAGGCAGGACTGGTACATATGCACAAGAGAGTGCAGCATGTTTAAAACATCTTAATTAGCTTTCACACACATGTATGAGTCAGCCAACAGCTCAGCTTGGTGGGCTAGGGGAGGGCGGGAGGGGGGGTCTTTCTTTCTTTCTTAAAAAAAATCCTGGTTGATGACTAAGCGACATCTGTGGGAGCCCAAAGAAACTACAGCAGCAGTATCTGTCGATGGCTAATTGATTTATAAAAATTGCCGACAGACAGATGTGAACAAACATTCTTGACAAACATAATTATAAATCGGCTGGTGCTTTTAGCAAGAGGGAGGCTTATGAAGCCATACCGTCAGGATAAGTAATGGAGACCTTGGAAGGCCATTTTTTATTCCCTGAGCAGCCAGTGCTGAACACACCCCACATCTCTCCGTTTTCTCGGGATGCACTGATGAAGAATACTCAGCTACTCTTCCTTTATTTAAAGCAAACCTTTCTTTTTAAAAAAAAAAAAAAAAAGCAAACTACAGCAGCCTAAGGAAGATCAATCTCCTATAAAGAAGGAAAGGTTTGCTGTGTGCGCGTGATCATTAATCATTTACACAGCAACACTGCCTTGCTTTCAAGATGGTATGTAAAAGGCGATCCCAATTCAAATGCACAGGAATTGGTGTGAGCAGAAAGCCACGGTTTGGAAGAGATTGAATTTGAGTGGTAAAGCAACTGCTTGATATGGAGGGGATTCCAGGTCAAGCTCTCGGCAACTCTTATTAAAGGGACCTTGGAGAATTACTGCTCATCTAAGTGGCACATAAGCTGCTATTGTTGTTAACTGCTATCAGGTCAACCTCAAAACCTAAGGCAACCTCATGAATGAGAGGCCTCCAAGATACTATTTCCTCTCTCATCCTGCTCAGGTCTTGCAGACTCAGGGCCATAGCATTTTTGATTGAGTCTATTCATCTGTCTCCTGCCAACCTAGAAGTTCGAAAACATGCAAATGTGAGTAGATCAATAGGTACCGCTCCGGCGGGAAGGTATCGGCGCTCCATGCAGTCATGCTGGCCACATGACCTTGGAGGTGTCTACGGATAACGCTGGCTCTTCGGCTTAGAAATGGAGATGAGCACCAACCCCCAGAGTCGGACATGACTGGACTTAATGTCAGGGGAAACCTTTACCTTTTACCTATTCATCTGTAATGGGGTCTTCCTCATTTCCTATTGCCTTCTACATTGCCAAGTCATGACTTCTTATGATATAGCCAAAGTACAACAGTCTCCACTTAGTCATTTTGGCTTCTAGGGAGAGTTCAGCCTTATTTTCCTCTTCAACCCATGTACAGTATATGTTTTTCCATAGTCCACAGTACTCATAGAACTCGTTTCCAGCATCACATTTTGAATGAGTTGATTTTTTTTCCAACCAGCCTTCTTCACTGTCCAGCTTTCACAACTATACATATGGACAGTATTCAATGAGGTATAGGTTGTTGTACTTCCATGCTCTACAGGTAGAAAGTCACAGGTTCAACTCATCTCCAGGTAGGGATAATAAGATAACCTTTCTTAAAAGGTCAGTGTTGCATTCTCACTGAAAGCAGATACATAGCCAGCTACTGTTTACCATCTTGGACATTTGTCTATATATCAAAAATCAAGCAAACAAAAAAGTGTGGGACTTGGCTGTAAACATTTAATGATATTACTGCCATACCACAATGGTTTGGAGCAATCAGATTGTGCTTTGCTTTTCTTTCTTTCTATTTTGCAAAAGGCTATTCCAAAACAAAAGAACAAAGGAAAATAAATACAATTTCCTCAGGTCAAGAGTTTGGCACCATGTGTAGTTCATTTGGATCACCCAATGCTAATTCTGCCTGTAATCAAGAATATAGGTTTGTACAACATAACAGAGAGGAAAGACACACAAACATTTCCAACTGCAATATAGATACTCAGATGGATGTAATCCACCTTTAGAAGGAGGCCCAATTCTATTGTATATTTGGAGAGAAAGAAAAATCACTGATTTCCTTGGCCTTGACCAAAAGGTTTGTCTACAAACATTCAGATATCCACAGAAGAAATTATCAGCCATCAGAAGGTTTTTTTTTCTCTCTCCCTGGGACTTCTTTAAAATACAAAATCAATGGCTCAAATCCTACCAGGGAGTCACGTCTTTGCAAGTGGATTAGTGTCTCCTGGAATTAGAATCAGGCAGTTTCATAACATTCATATCAGTAAAGGGCTGTCATGACATTGCTTACACAGAAGTGTCAGATATCTGTCTGATGTACAACGAGATTGATGCACATTGGTCTTATTCTGTGTTGGTCCTATTGCCCAAACCAGGCATCTGCAGCATCTTCCAGGAACTCTGGGGTTGTCCTTGCAGATGATGTGCTTACACCTTGTTCAGCTACAGGAAAACTGCTGGATGCATCTATATTGATCCCTCTGGTCTCCAACATAATTGAAATGGCCATATTGGGGACAGGAGCTGAGGTCTGGGAGAAATTTGGTTCTTCCACAGTTAAAACAGAATTCAGATCTACACAATGATCTACTAGCCATGTAGAAGAAGATGATTTATTTTCTTCTCCCCTACCACAAATGGTCTACACCGGAGTGGGATTAGGAATAAGATATAAATCAAAGCATTTTCCTCAAATTTAGAAATTGATTTCCTTATTTCTCCCCAGTTGGGATTTAGCCTTCCTCTTTAACTGAGATGTCCATACTTTTGAAAATAAGACATAATGCACAAGAAAGACAACTGGCAAGAATAATCCAAAGTGCACCATTGTTGTAGATCTGTAAAGCAAAGGTCACATATCTGCTTGTGAGAAGACCTATTCAGATGTTCTAAGGAAAGTTACCGCAGATATGGGAAGCCATGCAATAAATAGACTAGCCCCCCCCCCCCCCATTTTCTTTAATTTTCATATTTTTTATTGTTGTGTGGCTTGAAATCATATCGCAGGTATGATCATCCTATCATGGGGTTTTCTTGGCAAGATTTGCGCAATGGGGGTTTGCATTATCTTATTAGTATGATTTTGCCTAGAGTCACCCACTGGGTTTTTATGGCTAAGCAGAGATTAAAATCATGACCTTCCCAAGACTAACTCCAAATTTCAAACCACTGCACCATACTGGCTCTCGTGTTCATATTTATACAGTGACACTATATGGTAACAGTGGTAACACGAAAATAAGGAAGGCACAGCTGTGGCAGGTGGACCTCCTCGTCCCCTCTACACATTTACCTCTTTTCAGAATCTCTAGATATGGGGAGATTGTTTTTTCACAATGAAATGTTGGAACGTGGGAAATGTCAACGGAAATAAAGGGCTAAATTTTACATTACCTTTGGGTTCAATTTTTTGCAGATAATGAAAGAGAGAACTCACTACAACGTCACATAGTCCTTTACAATTTATCATCCACCACGGCAAAAAGAGGGCAAGATATTCAACAGTGCCCGCTGGCAATATTTGGTTTTAACACACTGCAAGATGTGCAGGCCCCTCTGTGACATTTTCAAGCAAGTAACCGTTGCTCTAAGGCAGGGCTCCTTAAACTTTTCCACTCGTGACCCCTTCCCGCCCCAAGAATTTTTCTGTGACCTGGATATATAGGTATATAAAATAGGTATAAAAATTAAACGTTTACTGATAATAAACCAGCATTTACAAGACTTGCCATAAAACCCACCTGGAGACCTTCTCTTCCAGCCGGCCTACACAGTCAATTTTAATCATGAATTTTAAACTTGCATCCTGTGTTTTATTCTTTGTTCTGTGTATTTTAATATATATAGAAATTCATTTTAATATTTTACCGTATACATACAAAACATTTACAATTCCCACCACCAACACGAGGATTGTTTTCTTTTTACATATTCATTTCTTTATAAGACAATCTTTATATCTTTATCTTTATCCATTTTCATCCTATATACTATATAACATTTGTATCTTATTTCTTATGGCTTGATCTCCAGATTGATTCATGATATAGTTCTTTGAAATTCATTTTAATATTTGTATTTTATAGAATGTTTACAATGATTATGCATTTTCACTATGTTGTAACTTGCCTTCAAGCCACGACAAGAGGCGGGTGAGGAATAAAATTATATTATTCTTATCAATATTATTGCTAAACAGGCTAATTTTCCTTTTTATGAAGTATAGCTGAAGTATTTTCTGCAGAATCCACTGTAAGGAGTGGAATCCCACTGGAGCATTGCAGCTCACCAAACTACCTGGGAGTCATTCTGGACCATGCTCTGACTTATAAGAAGCACTGCTTGAATATCAAGCAAAAAGTGGGTGCTAGAAATAATATCATACGAAAGCTGACTGGCACAACCTGGGGATCACAACCAGATACAGTGAAGACATCTGCCCTTGTGCTTTGTTACTTTGCTGCTAAATATGCATGCCCACTGTGGAATACATCTTACCACATGGAAACAGTGGACATGGCTCTTAATGAGACATGATGCATTATCACAGGATGTCTACGTCCTACACCAATTGGAGAAATTATACTTTTTAGACAATACTGCACCACCTGACATGCGTCAGGAAGTAGCAGCCAATAATGAAAGGAACAAGGCACTGAC
Source organism: Anolis carolinensis (assembly GCF_035594765.1). Taxonomy (NCBI): domain Eukaryota; kingdom Metazoa; phylum Chordata; class Lepidosauria; order Squamata; family Anolidae; genus Anolis; species Anolis carolinensis. The sequence continues at coordinate 11,107,019 of NC_085843.1, forward strand.
ATCTCCAGCCCACCCTCAGATTGGATATCAGCCAGCAAGCCAATACCTTAAATCAAGAAATAGCTTCCTAAGATCCACTCATAAGAACACCTCAGCAAGCGAGAATCCAAAAGTGGCAGGCAAAAGCCCGGAACTTCAATCCATGGCTGATACTGGATGAGAAACTCCCACTTGGGTACACAGAAGACTGAGTGTCTTGGAAGGTGCTGAATAGACTGCTCTCTGGAACCATGAGACGCAGAGCTAATCTTCAGAAATGGGGCTACAAAGTGGGGTAAATGACATGCAAGTGTGGAGAAGAGCAAACCACAGACCACTTACTACAATGTAGCCTGAGCCCTGCCACATGCACAATGGAGGACCTTCTCAAAGCGACACCAGCTTCTGGTGTGGCCGGCTTATGGACAAAGGAAATGTAGTATAATGTCAAGTTTCTAACTTTGGTTGTGTGTGTTTTTAAATATACTATAACTGAATCCTCAATTCGCTTCTGACACGATAAATAAATACATACTCTAAACACTTGAATGTAAGTAAAAGTAAGTAAGACTTTATTTATATACCACCCTCTCTACCCGAAGGGACTCAGGGCGGTTTACAAGCATAAAAACAGCAACATATATTACAAGCAACACAATACACACATTATTAAACAAAATTAAAGACCTATACAACTCGTAAAACAGTGAAGACCATAAGAAACAATCGCAACAACCCGAAGGAACAAGAATACATAATCAGATGGGTTGACGAATGTTGTTGCTCATGGATTTGTGTAAATGTCTAGGTGGCATTAAGAAACTTTTTTCAGTTGCCAAGTTTTCACGATCCCAACATTAAGCTAAGGAACCCCATTTGGGGTTGGGACTCATAGTTTAAGAAGCAGTGCTTTAAGGGACAGCACATTCCACACAGCAAATAATTATTTAAACCTGAATACTACTTCTTATTTCTGAAACCATGGGACCTGTTCACAGTAAAGAATTGAGTCCCTGGTGGTGCAGTGGATTAAACCCTTGTGCCGTCAGGACTGATGACTTGAAGGTTAGGTTGCTGACCTGAAGGTTGCCAGTCCAAATCCAACCCAAGGAGAATGTGGATGAGCTCCCTCTATCAGCTCCAGCTCCAGCTCCATGCAGGGACATGAGAGAAGCACCCCACAAGGATGGTAAAAACATAACACCTCCCAAAAAACAAAAACATCCGGGCTTCCCCTGGGCAGAGTTCTTGCAGAGAGCCAATTCTCTCACACCAGAAGCGACTTGCAGTTTCTCAAGTCGCTCCTGACACACACACAAAAAAAAGATTAAAGAATTATGTAGCATCATGATTCGACTTTATCTGCCATGGTTGTTTACTATGGAATCTAAAAAAAGGTAAAGGTAAAGGTTTCCCCTGATGTTAAGTCCAGTCATGTCTGACTCTGGGGGTTGGTGCTCATCTCCATTTCTAAGCCGAAGAGCCGGCGTTGTCTGTAGACACCTCCAAGGTCATGTGGCCGGCATGACTGCATGGAGTGCTGTTACTATGGAATCTAGAAAGGGCCATTTAGGAGTATCAGCAAAAACTCTCCAGTGCTTCAGGAATCCCAGGATTCCACTAGATAGAATAGTATTTCAAGTGGAACAATAATGTTATGATTGTGCAGTGTGGATGAAACTCCTTACACACTTGTACCAATATTCGCTCATGTTTAAAGCTGATAAAACCAACACAGAAACATCCAGCACATCAACACATTTGTAGAATCCAGGCATCAAGACAGTCTTCTTTGATGTTCAAATGGGAACAACACTTCCATTTCTATTTCATCAAAGGATTTTAAGTTCATGCATAAGCCACCTGCATGCTCCTGCCGGAGCCATGCGACAAAAACACACTTTCCAAACCCCAGTCATATTATGCAATATAAGGATGCCAAAGATAACATGCAACTAACTATGCTACATGATTGCCTTGTCTGAATATGGCTTCTTCACACTTTTTCTCTCCTGTTAAACCCCACCATCTATTTCACCTAGTTCCTTGAAGGTTGTGTTAAACATGGTGCTAGATATAGCTCAGGCTTTTGCAGCATTCTGTCTTTTGTGTCACATTCTTTTGAATAGGAAAACTTGCTGTCAGAATATTTCCCCCCATCAATCCATGGCCTGTAAATCACCTCATATGTCTCTGATAACTTTTATAGAACTAATGGGCCCCAGTGGCATTTATTTATGGGTAAATGCTATGTTTCTAAATACATCAGGATTTTTCAATACCTAAAGACGTCTGTCCGCTGTTTCTCCTCACATTAGGAAGGTGACAGCTGGAAATGCTCTAAATGGAACAGAAAGGTCTCTGCATTCAAATGTTAATATGGCAATTACCATACCTAGAGATCTATTTAGGGCCACGTTTTGCCTGTTACTCACACTAGCAAGGGAAATAGAGGAAAGGCCACTGACTCACGTTACCTGTGCTCTGGAGATCATGAGTCAAGGTGAGAAAATATAAAGATCAAATTAATGTCTCCAATATGCATCTTGGCTTCCCAAGCAAGGAGGGCAAATGCATCATAGGGAAAATTCCATCACATTTCCTATTGCTTCTGCTACAATACACTGGGAATTAATACTGCTTACAAGTCTAGTCCCAGCAGTTAACTGGGTTAGGGGGATACTTTGGTCTAGAGCGGTCAAGCGGCCAAAATAAGGCAATATAAAAAAAACTGAATCAAAAGTATTCCCCCCTTTCCTGTTCAACCTGGACAGTTTTAATTGAACATTTTGACTGCCTTAGATATCACTTTTTTTGCTTTCTAAGTCGTGATAGGGAAGAAAAGGTGGTAAAGGTAAAGGTAAAGTTTCCCCTTGACATTAAGCCTAGCCGAGTCCGACTCTGAGGGGTGGGGCTCATCTCAATTTCTAAGCTGAAGAGCCAGCGTCATCCATAGATGCCTCCTAAATCATGTGGATGGCATGATTGTATAGAGTGTTGTTACCTTCCCACTGAAGTGGTACCTATTTATCTACTCACATTTGCATGTTTTCAAACTGCTAGGTTGGCGGAAGCTGGGGCTATCCCTGTTCCGTGGATTCGAACTGCTGACATTCCAGTCAGCAAGTTCTGCAGCTTACCAGTTTAACCCACTGCACCATCAGGGTCCCATTAGAAAGGGTGGAATATACATAAAATGATGAATGGATGGTGCATAACTGGTGTTGGCAGGGATCTTGTTTCAACCAATACAGGATCTCCAGTCCTAACCCTACCTCTGCAAACCTGATGGAAACACTTTTCAACCTTCTCAATATGCAGCTGATGTTTGGTAAGTAGATTTTGGAGACTGTGGCATCATGGCAATAATGTCACCATAGTGACGAAGCAGACATCATGAATATGAAACAGTTACAGATACAGTTTTGTATTCACTAACACTACTGATTCACAATTGCCATGATTTTACCTCCCCTCAATTTTCTTTAGCAGGCTTCAGTTGCATGGCGAGATCCATCCTGCCAGGGACTGGAGCACAGGTGAATGGCATTTCCATCAGGCTTGGCGGAGTCAGGACAGGAAGAGTTATGAAGTTAAGCTGCTAAATTAAGTATATTTAACTAAGCATGTGGGTCCTTGGTATCTGCTGGGGTTTGGTTCCAAGACCACCTCCCCCAATACCAAAATCTTTGGATGCTGAAGTCCTATTATATAAAATGGCACCCTTTAAATAAAGTGACAAAATCAAGGTTTATGATTTGGAGCTGTTTTTTGAAATATATTTTAAAGCAGTAGATATTTGAATTTGTGGATGCCAAATCTGTGGGTACGGAGGCCCAACTGGTACAGGATCCCAGTCATTACATTTTAATTAGTTAAAAAAACAACACCAACAAGAAAATACTCACTAGTGCCAGGCCAACTAATTCTGGTGTCAAAAACATCTGGCAAAATTTCTACATGGATTGGGTTTGTCCGCATAGGACAGATCAAAACTTTACAGATTTTCTTTGACACATTCAAGCTAACCTTTATTTCCTGTATGCTATTCATAGGGCTTGTGAGTCATCCCCATGGCTGATGCACAGGTATGACAAGCTGGTCCCAGTAATCCCTTCCATTTCCCTTCCGCTTTGCAAGGCACCGCTCTTACCGTGAGTCATGTTTAAGCCTGCCACAGCTGTTCTCCGTGAACCAGATCCAAACCTGTTCCAACAGTGCGTACAGGCAGTTACTGGGGGCTTTATTGGCTTGAACAGGAACTGAACCAGAACAACGTCATTCACAGCCAAGACTAAATTGGACAGAGCCCCAATTTTAGTTATTTGAATCCCATGGCCCACAGAGTGATAACTGCTCTAAGTGCCGTTGCAGTTTGACAATTCCCAGTGTTGAGTATGTGCTTCCTGAGTGCCAGGGAGACAGGCATGGGTGAGTTGGAGTCTTTCCCCTCCTGGTTGTGTTTTGAGTGCTTTTACTCTGCTTTTGTGTATAACTGGATTCCCACCTAGCTTAAATTGGTCTAAATCAAACATTCCTGTGGCAATATATGGAACATCTGTTTCCTTTCCCCAAAATTTTTGGTATCATCCAAAACCCAGCTCCAAATGGATTTCGTCCACTCTTGTCTCCAGAATAGAAATGTAATTTCCCCTTTCTTCATTCGCATATGTAAGAATGAAAAATAACAAACTTCCCCCCTGCTAGGTGAGTGTACAAACAAATTTCTTCTATTTTCACCATTTCTTTTAAATTTTTTGCAATTTTGTGACTTGGCTGTGAAACTTTCACAAGGGGGATTTCTCTGCTCAAAGCATTTTTTTTATACACAAAATACAACAGTTTTGAAGCAAACATGTACCATTTTCTGCAAAATACTCTTCACAAAGGTAAAGGTAAAGGTTTCCCCTGATGTTAAGTCCAGTCGTGTCCGACTCGGGGTTGGTGCTCATCTCCATTTCTAAGCTGAAGAGCCGGCGTTGTCCGTAGACACCTCCAAGGTCATGTGGCTGGCATGACTGCATGGAGTGCCGTTACCTTCCTGCCGGAGTGGTACCTATTGATCTAATCACATTTGCATGTTTTCGAATTGCTAGGTTGGCAGAAGCTGGAGCTAACAACGGGCGCTCACTCCGCTCCCCAGATTTGAACCTGGGACCTTTTGGTCTGCAAGTTCAGTAGCTCAGCACTTTAACACACTGGGCCACTGGAGGCTCCACTCTTCACAAAACCAACAATGAAAAATGAAAAAAAAAAACAACTTGCAAAGGTTGAGATCTTACAAAGGTGGACCGTATGTCTCCGTGTGCCAAGATATCTATTTCTCATGAAAGAAAGATAGGAGAATATTTTAATATCTCCAAAGCTAGGTCTGGGGGCATTTGAGGAGAAGGAATGGCCAACAGGAATCAAAACTTCCACTAAAATCCCATTTCGGATAATGATACTTACCATAGTATTTTTTTCGGTTTTGTAGGGTTTTTAAAATGTCCTTCTTCCTTGGTTGTAACTATACTTGGAGAGCCAGACTGGTCCAAATCCCTGCGAAGCCATGGAAATCCACTGAGTGACCTGGAGCAAGTCCCACTCTCTCAGCCTAAGAGGAAGGCAATGGCACACATTCCCTGAATTGAAAATCCTAGGATAGGGTCCGCATAAGTTGGAGACGGTTCAAACACAGATAACAACATCAGACCATTGACTCTATATAGATAGCATGGAGACAAATTTCTCAATCTCAAATGATTGAGGGAGTAAGTTGATGGTCTTTAAACATTTAGCAATAAATCTGCAAAAAATTAGAAAGTAGAATACAGGCTGAGTAGGACTTCACCAGTGGGATTCTGCCACTATGTGTACGTCTTTGACTTATTCTGTCACTAATGCAATCAGAACATATTATGTCAAGTATGTGCAAATATGTTCAATACATTTAGGTCTTTTGGGTTACCCAATGTTAATTCTCAAAGTGTAGAAACTCTCTGATAAGGTCGCCATACATTTGAGTTTGCTTGTTGGCATATAACAGCAACAATCATTCTTCCAGAAGAAACATTTTCTAGGTCATCCCACTCATTGGATGAATCTCTTCAGAGGAGACCTTTTCCATGATCTGGAGATTGAGAGCTAGATTTTAATGCCATTTGATTGGTCAAAGCCAGAACTCAGGATGTAAAGACTAATGCAAATTAAATAAAGAACATGGGGCATAATGGTACCTTAAAGGGCAGATCATTACAGTTATACAACCATCACCTTTGGAAATATAAACTCTTACTCCTAATTGTATCCACACACACAAATATCCTCATCCTTGACAAGAAAAGAGATTCCCGTACAGCCTATTGAGAAAAATGTTTTTGGAAAATGGTAACTTTGCAAAAAAAGACAGAAAGACTCCAGAAGTGTGAAAAGCTATTGAAGCAATGTGCAAAGCCTTTCATATTATTGCCAATCAGGGAGATTTTTTAAAAAGTATTTGTTCTTGCAGAAAGAGCAATAACTTATTTATTCTTGCAGAAATAAACAAAATAATTACACCCCTAATAAATACCAACACAGTGCCTTAAAGCCTTGTCTCTTGGATGTCTCAACCTTCTGTGAGGACTTCAAATGCAAACTGTGGAGACGCCTTTTCTCTCTGACTTTCTTCCATCAAGGAAAAGTCACTAGAGACTCAGGGTCTCTCCCCTCAACTTGCAAAAGTCTGAACTTGCAGATGCGGATCAATGTGATATGGAAATCTAGTCTTCTCATTGTGCCATTAGCAACTGCTTCCACATGAAAGGAATTCATAGCTTGTTTGGAATATTTAAATTGAGTTGACACAGCCATGGTTTTGCAGACCTCATTTTTCAAGGCAGAGGAAGGGGGGGCAAAGCAACTATGAATCATTTCCATTTAACAATCCCTCAGAGAAATGCATTTGCAACCCTCGGTGCTTCAGCTCTGCCAGAACAGCAGGAACTCTTTCATGCATGTGGGTGGAGGGACACACTCTGGACTCCACCAGTCTAATATAGACGTTAGAAACATTGCTTTACTATGCATTTTTAAAGGCTATCCTTGTGGGGATCAGCTAAAAAAAGCAACCAAAGCTCTCGTTTTACAAAGAGAAGGGCAGAAGGTAGACATTTATATTTAAAAATGTCAACAGAATTGGCACTTTGCTGGAAGAAAGTAATTAATAAAAGGTGGCAGGAAGTCCAAATCCGAATACTGGGAATGTTTAGTCTGAAGAAGAGAAGACTTGTAGAGGAGTGTTCTTCAAATATCAGAAAGGCTCACATATAAAAGAGGGCAAAGAGTTGTCCTCTGCTATTCCACAAGGTAAGGACTAGCTCTGATGGGCTGAAGCAGTTCATTTCAGTGAATCTATTCTGGGTTTCCATCACAACATTAAAGGATCTATCTAAGTTGCTGAACTTAGATTCATCACTTTGGACAGCTCCCAGCTCTTCTTCAATAGCTTCAGCACATTGGATAGCTCAAGCATGGATAAGCATGGTGTTTTGGTTTTCATCTCCCACAGTTCCTAACAGCCAGTAAGCTGGCTGGGATTTCTGAGAATTAAAGTCCAAAACACCTGGAGGGCCAAAGAAGTCTGGGATACCTCCTCCGGGCAACTCTTTGGGTAAATACTTGAAGAAAGGTACAAAAATTCATATTTGGTCTGAGACTAACTTTGCGATTAAAGACAAATGCTTTGGAGGGAAGAGCATTTTGACAGTATAATTAATTACTATATATTGTGGCCTGTCTGTAAGCCACCTTGAGTCCCCTTCGGGGTTGAGAAAGGCGGGATATAAATGTAGTAAATAAAATATACTCATATACAGTATGTCTCATGTATAAGGAGGGCAGGTTCAAGGCTAAAGTTATGGATTTTGATATGACTAGTGGGCCATTCCTTAAAGTGGAGAGCATGTGAGCTCTCCTTGGTCACTGCCATTTTCCCACCCAGGCATTTGAAAAGGCCAGAAGAGAGCAGAGGGAGGTCACAGCTTCTTTGAGGTTCTTCCAGGATTGGCTTAGCTCTTGCTTTTTGCCACTTGACTTATATTTTTATAAGGATTTAGATTAAATATTTATATCACCTCATTGATAATTCAACCCAGGTTTTTGTGTTTCTTTTTGATGAAAATTTCTAGACTTATACAAAAGTATCTAGAAAAGTATGGGTCCTTCTTTGTTCACTATTTGAGGAGCATTTTCTGCTAGGGATGCACCATCTCAGATTTTCTGCACTAAGGAGGTTGGATTACATAGCATGTGCAGATCCCTTGATCTCGGTGATTCTGGTCCATTTGCAACATCTCTCTTTTGAATTCTCCTCTCAATCAGCCTCTACAAGGGATGGGCAGTTCTGATTGTATACATGGAAGACAACTGGAGGATTCAATCTACGTCAATCAACTCAGAGAGTCTACAGAATCTCACTTTATTGATCCATGTTGCCCACTGTACCCAAACTGGCTACTACAGAATTCAGCTCAAGGATTTTCAAGGGAAACAAGTAAATTGATTCCATTTCGTCACTGAACGAATAGCTACCATGAGAACAACAAATTTAATTCCCAGCTTTGTGTAGAGCAGTCTACACATGATGGTTCCTATGTTAACAAGACATCCAAAGTATGGTTGTTAGGTGGAACTGAGATATGTTCGATCCTGGGGCTCTTAAAAACTATACTATAATAGTGCTATGATTGCTATTTAACAGCCACAGCAACATCCCATGCAATCCTGGGAATTGTAGTTGAGTGAGGCACTATAGCTCTCTGGCTGAGAATTCTAAATGCTATTCTTTAAACTCCAAAACCCATGATACCTGAGGATGCAACCATGGCAATTAAAGCGGAATAACTCTGCAGAGTGAAGCACTGATTGTACAAGAGATTCAAGCTGATGTAGAGTGATGTAGGCCTTTTCATTACAACAGGAGCAACAGGTCTCCTTCCCGAAACTGTCAACAGTTATCATATGGATGGGCCCACACAATTGTTATCACACCAGGATGGGTTTGCTGAGGCAGGAGAAAAATGCAGCCATTTCTTATCTTGCCGCACCAGAGAGGGGAAAGACCTGCTTGTACTCTGGGAAGAACTTCAGAAACAAAATTCAAGGCTCCCATTCTCAAAAGGGGTCAAACATCAAGCCCTTCACTTGCCCTCAATCTTAACAACAAGAACAGCGGCAGTAGCAAGAAAAACATTGTGAAGAGGGATGTTGAGTTTGCTTCTCCTCGCGGAAGGCATGCTCTTTTTCCCTTGCCAAGCTTTCTGTTACACAGCCAAATACAGCAGGCCTTTGATATCCGCTGGGGTTTGATTCCAGGACCCACCATGGATTCCAAAATCTATGGATGCTTAGGCCCCATTATATGCAATTGTATCCCTGAAATAAAGTCACTTAATCTCAACCTGCTTTTTCATGGATACAAAATCTGTGGATGTGGAGGGCCAACTGTATATGCTTTCAAGTTGCCTATTGACTTACTGTGAGCTCATGAATTTATAATAATAATAATAATAATAATAATTATTATTATTATTATTATTATTATTATTATTATTATTTTATTTTTTATACCCCACCCCATCTCCCCGAGGGGACTCGGGGCGGCTTACATGGGGCCAAGCCCAGGCAATAAACAATATAAAACTCAACAGTAAAAACAAATCATAAACAGATAAAATCACATATACCAATACACAATAAACATACTTTGATAAAATCCTGAGATGGCTCCTAAAAGGGGAAGTGGGCCAGACAAGTGCGAATAGTTTTGAATGAAAGCTGGCACATATGCATCACATATTTCATTAATGATAATGAATCCAAGGTGATTGAGAATAGACTCAAAGGTGTTCTCTGAAATAAACCATACAGGACTTGTCAGGGAGGTGTGGATTGGCATATTTTCTAACCATAGATGGTTGAATCTGTGGATACCAACTCCATGAATATGGAGTACCAACTATAGCCATTTAAAGTGCTTAGCAAATGCTAAGTGATACCCAACCAAGAATAGGCTGAGTTTTGAAGATACAAGGCTGCACCTACACTGTAGAATTAATGCAGTTTGACTCCACTTGAACTGCCATGGCTCAATGTTACAGAACTCTGGGAGATGTAGCTTTACAAAGCCTTCTCTGCCAAAGAGTGCTAGGGCCTTACCAAACTACAACTCCCATGGCAGTCAAAGTGTTATCAAGCTTCATTGATTCTACAGTGTTGATTCACTCCAAGTTTTGCTTTATGCAGGTCCAAATTTAAGCTGTCTCAATGGGACACTCAGGCATAGCTGTAGTCCAAAGGCCTGAGAAAAATGGAAGACAGTTTCAGGAAATAACTTTCCAAAGAGAGAAAAGGAAAATAAAAGAAGGAAGGAAGGAAGAAGAGTTCACACAGGGACTCAACCTGAATGGCTCTTTTCGTGCTCAGCCTCTCATCTCCCAGATAAAGAGGTTGATTAAATCAGCATGTATAATTTCTCCACTCAGGAGTGCAAGCAGGAAAGTTGCATCTTGTTCATGATTAACATTTCCTTTCAGCCTTGTTTCCCCAATTCTTTTTCACATCCCACCCAACCACAATAAATGTTCTACAAAGAAATGGAAGGGAGCAGAGATGAGCACTTCCACAGAATAGCCACTCAAGTGGAATACTGTTAGGACAATTATTCAGGAACAAAGTGGATTGCTTCTTCCATCTCCATTTCCTTCTCTCTCTTTCTCTTTTTTCACCCCCTTCTTTAAATGCTCACCCTGCCAGCTTCAGAGACTGAGAGGGAGAGAGAGCATATATGTGACTGTTTTTGAGAAAGGCAAGGCAGAAGAAAAACTTGTGTTTCTGTGCCTTCAAATCTGGCTCATGGTAACTTTCTCCTTGGCAAGATTTATGCAGAGGTTTGGCATTGGCTTCCTCAAAGGCTGAGATAGATTGTGTGACTTGTCTCAAGTCACCTAATGGATTTCCATGGCTAAGTGCAGGATTTTAGCTCTGATCTCCTGGTGTCCTAGCTCAACACTCAAAATTGAACTTTTCGACTTGGAGTCTATGAGTCTTTCATAGCTCACAATGGCAAACCCAGGACCTTTGTCCACACTTAGCATACAACAGGTCACGTTAGAAAAGTAAGATAGTCTGCAAGGGTAAAGTTCGGACAGTACTAATTATGCACACCTTATTCTAAAAAAAGTAAATCTCAAAAGATGGTCAAAACATAATTTATCATTTATGCAGACCAGTAGTCCCAATCTTTTTTTGACCAGGGACCACTTTGACAAGGGACCACTCTCCAACATTAGTACCAAAAGTGTTACAAATCAGTTTTTGGTCAACTTTAGATTCAGTTTGGTTATTTGTGGTGCTGATTCATAAAATTGCATTGGATAGGACACATCAGCACTAGTTTCTGATACAGAACATATGCCATCCAGTAGTCGCCATAGAAAACCATATTTAATCATCTAGAGCTGATGTGGTTTATCCAATGCAATTTTATGAATCCAGTACCGCAAATAATCCCAGGAACAGACCTAAAAACATAGATACCAAAGTGCCTCCGCTTCTAGGCACCATATGGAAGGGCTCCACTCAGGGGGAGGGATGAGGAGAAGCAGCAGTCAGGAGGCTTGTTGTCGCATCTTTCATGAGTAGTCAGCCTCTCCCCTCCTGACATCCGCATTGCCTCAGCATTATAAGAGGGTTTCATGAGACCAGTCACTCTAGTTGCACAGGTGTAGTATTGGTGAGGCCGCAGACCATATTTCAGTTCTTGGGGACCACTGGTGGTCCATGGACCACAGTTTGGGAACCAGTGATGTAGATAGATATATACCTCGGGTAACCATGAACTACATTTGGTCCTCCAATTTGACAGAAGTCAGGAATGAAGAACCTTAATAAAAGTGTGATAACTATGACCCCACTTTCACCTCCCTCACTATTTTGTCGTTTTGCTTGAGATAATACCTCTTTAGGAATCTCTAGATCAGAGCTTTCCAACATTCCATGTTAACAATGCACTTTTTAGACAAGCATCATTTTGCAACTCAGTAATTCAGTTTGAGTGGCAAACCAAATGTTAAAACAAACCCTTATAAGAGATACTGACATATACATAAATGGCAATAGTGACATTTATGAGCACACAACATGTCTTATAAAAACCTTTAAATTATATTTTTAAAATATATACAATATAATAATAATAGTAATAATAATAACAATAAAATTTTTTTATTTATATGCTGCTGTTCACAGTGAAGACCCTTCACACAGACTAAGAGGTTTTTCATTACATTTGTGCGACATGGCACTCCTACGCATTGCAACATGTCATGGCACAGTTTGGAAAGCTCTACTCTAGATTATGTGGCCAATTTCCACTGGACCTACAGATATGTTGTGCCACAGATATATTTGCAAGTTTAAACTTTGCATATTAGGTTATTTGCCGATTTAATTAATATGTTCTCTCTGGATATCCTAGGTTCTCCAGCAAAAACTTGTCCAACTCCAACTTGTCCAAATGCCTAGATCAACTGTTGGGAGTTGCACTGGAGATTTCTAGACAGAACATAATAAGCAAATCTGAGCATAATCAAATCTGCAAAAAATTAAGCAGCAAATGTTGTGGACCGACTGTATCTGTTTCACAACCACATGTGAAAAGGAAAGGGGGTTGGACTGGATGGCCCATGTGGTCTCTTCCAACTCTACTATTCTATGATTCTATGATTCTATGATTCTATGAAATTACACAGATGTATGTCAACAAAGGGGCTCTGGTCAATGTCTCTCAACCTGATATGAACAAAGGATGGGTCAAGCCTGAAATGGGAAACTGGAGAAACATGAGAGTGAAGAAAGTAAAACAGAAATGGAGGACACCACTTGAGCACAGATGAAAAGAGGACACTGCTGCTATTAAACCAGATCCTGCATCAAAGAATTCTAGGTAAAATAAGATTGAATTACATAAGCCCTGCAAACACAAGGCAAGGCAAGTTGACATTATGAAATTAGCACCTTTCCTCTCAGATTTGCTGTCCTCTCAAATTCTTCCCTGCAGTACACTTTGATTAGCAGTATGTTAAAAATAACACAAAACTTACTAGAGTCAATCTTTTTCTCCCTTTAATAATGGATCTGTTTTAAGAAAACAGAGAAGTTCTTAAATGCCATTTGGACATTACAGGTGAGCTGATATACAACTAACTGCTCTGGCCCTGTAGAACAATCTGTGCTTGCGAAATAAATAAAGCAAAACTCCCTGGGACAGCAGCCAGCAAGGTGAAATGGTCTCTGGAAATCACACCACTGCTTAAAATCAATGGGAGACTTGCCTTTTTGTGAGCTGTTATTTAAAACTGATTACTACCCGAGCCATAAAATGGAGAGAAATGGGTGCAACTTGGCCATTATAGTTTAATAGAAGCACCTTTCCTCCTAATGGAAGTCCAGAGAAGGTGGTACATTTTCAAATATCTCATTTACCGCTTACAAGAATGGATGGATCAGACATGGGATCATAAGAAACTTTTTTATACTACATGAGACTATGGCTTTGCCTTGTACTAGTCCTGTTGACACTGATGGGCAGCAGTTCTCCAAGGTTTCGTGCAGCATTTATTCCTAGCCCTACTTGAACATTCCTCTAACTCTGAAATCCTCTGCAGGAAAAACATGACCTCAGCTAGAAAGTTATATCCCTTCTGTTTATATCAGTTGCAAATGTGTCGTTTCATAGGTCCATCCCTGTTCCATTTCTACACGAATCAGCAATTGTTACATATTACATTGTCCCCCAAATCTGTGCAAACATTTGCATTTCAATACATACTTTTAGACCCATCTACTACACCTATTTACAGTAAGACCCCTATGGTAAGATTTTCAGGGAATATATTCCAAGACTCCACAAGGATACATGGAACCACAAATAATACTGAAACCTAAATTTTGATTATACTTGACTATACCTGAACCAGGCATGTAGTCTCTGTTAATGTGGGATTTGTGTATTGACAGTGTTTAAATGAAAATTTGTGTCTTGCCTTTATTGCATGCTAATTGCATCATCCAGAGTGTACTATAGTCTGGAAAGAGTTAATTACTAAGAAGCTGTGATGACCTTGATGTGTGGCTGGAACTGGAACTGGGGAGTGTCCAGACACAAGTGTGTGTGCATTTATTTATTTATTTACAGAATTTATATTCCGCCCTTCTCACCCCGAAGGGGGCTCAGGGCGGATCACATTACACATATAGGCATTCAATGCCTTTGAACATAGAACAAAGACAAGACAAACATAGGCTCTGAGCGGGCCTCGAACTCATAACCTCCTGGTCAGAGTGATTCATTGCAGCTGGTTGCAGCAGGCTTGCTCTCTGGCCTGCGCCACAGCCCGGGCCCATTTGCTGATTGCATCAGTTCAGTTCAGTTCTGTTCTGAGTTGAGTCGAGTGTTGTCTGCTTAGAGTGAGAGTCAAGCCCTGTGTTCGTTTGCAAGTCTGTTTGTCTTGATTATTACTGCTTACAGTAAAACTTGTATATAGTTTTACCAAAGTCTCTGGGTGTCTCTTCATTCTGCATTCCACTGACTCCATCCAACTACTGCTGCACTGCAAATTACTCTGACAATTTGGTTATGGGCCCAGATCCTAGACTGGACCAGATCCCAGATCCCAGAACCTAGACTGAACCAGATTATTGGAGTTTGGAGTGGAGAGAAAGTTGGAGCTGCTGCTGTGACTACTGCTGCGCTGCAAATTACTCTTGACAATCTCAGGGTGGTCTGTGAGAAGGCCTTACATTTATTATTTAAACTGTTATGTTTATTCATATCACAATCTGATCACCATGCTCAATATATCCCATATGCATGGGGGTATTGGGATAACAATACAAAAAGTACAAAAGGAATCACACTGGTGGACCTAGAGAGGTCCACAAACATTACAGTGAGGAGAGCATGGATAAGTGAAACCATGGATATTAAATCCATGGATAAGGGGTTCATATTGTATTTGAAATTGAAACCCCAAGGTCAACCTGGATTCTGGCAAAGTGTCTTTGGCATAGATCCCTTTGACAAAATTGTAAGGAGGAATAAGGACATGCTGGCAGAAGCAAGCAACAAATGAGTTATTTTAAAATCCAGCTGAATCAGGGACTCTACTCTACTGGCAGAGCCAGCGTAATGTAGTGGTCTGAGGACTACAACACTGGCTTGATTCCTTGCCCAGTCATAGAAATGTATCTGT
Source organism: Anolis carolinensis (assembly GCF_035594765.1). Lineage (NCBI taxonomy): Eukaryota > Metazoa > Chordata > Lepidosauria > Squamata > Anolidae > Anolis > Anolis carolinensis. Next base: position 11,122,273 of record NC_085843.1, read on the forward strand.
AACCTTGGGAAAGTTAGACATGTCCAGCCGCAGAAAACCCTGCATTAAGTTCACCTTAAGGTTTCCATAAGTCGGAAATGACCAGAAGGCAAACAACACACACACACACACTAGTTGGAACTAACCATAGGATTTTAGCTATATTTTCATACATTTGGGGCATGAACTGGATGGGAAAAAAAGATTGAAGAAGTGTGAAAGCTAATGTAGCCGGACTGAAAGAAATCATTGCCTTGAGCTGTTGTGATGGTTACTCAAAAATCTTCCCTTTGGGGCATTTGTAATCATATGAGGAACAATTTATCTGACACTTATCAGCTTTTGCACGGAACTGGCAAGCCAACATCGGAAGAGTCAAAATGTAGTTTGAAAAGCATCCCATACGCTAATGCATATTCTTGTGCAATGAGTTGGATAACACATTTGTTTCTTTAGAAATATCTCTGTATCATTTCTCATTTGAATGCTTCCTAAAGTAGTTGAGGACACTATCATGAAACAATAAAAGACTCAACAAAACTCAACCATATATAGAATACACAAAGGGATTCCAAGTAGAGTCTGGTTTTCAATAGGCATTCTTATTTAAGTAAAGATGTTTCAGTTCCAATGGGCTAAACCAGGGGTCCCCAAACTAAGGCCCGGGGGCCGGATGCGGCCCTCCGAGGTCATTTACCTGGCCCCCGCCCTCAGTTTTATAATATAATATACAGTAGAGTCTCACTTATCCAAGCTAAATGGGCCAGCAGAAACGAATATCTTGGATAATAAGGAGGGATTAAGGAAAAGCCTATTAAACATCAAATTAGGTTATGATTTTACAAATTAAGCACCAAAACATCATGTTATACAACAAATTTGACAGAAAAAGTAGTTCAATACGCAGTAATGCTATGTGGTAATTACTGTATTTACGAATTTAGCAACAAAATATCACGATATCTTGAAAACATTGACTACAAAAATGGCTTGGATAATCCAGAGGCTTGGATAAGCGAGGCTTGGATAAGTGAGACTCTACTGTATTGTATATACATAAAATATTGATAATAATATTATAATGTAATACAATATAACACTAATAATAATACCATATAATAATATTAATTATATATTCTATATTACATATAATATTACTAATAATATTACAGTATAGTGGTATAGTTCAATATAGTAATATATAATGCTAATATTGTGCTATGCTAATAATATAATATATTGTATGTACATATAATTTGTAAGCAACTCTGAGTCCCCTTTGGAGTGAGAAGGGTGTGATACAAATGTAGTAAATAAATGCAGTAAATAAATAAATAATAAATAAATACATTTTAGACTTTGGCTCACCCAAAGTCTGAAATGACTTGAAGGCACACAACAACAACAACAACAACAACAACAACAACAACAACAAAAATAACAATCCTAATTAACTTGACTATCTCATTGGCCAGAAGCAGGAGCACACTTCCATTGTAATCCTGATAAATGTATGTTGGGTTAAAATTGTTTTTATTTTTAAATATTGTATTGTTCTTTCATTGTTCTTGTTTTTGCACTACATGTGCAGTGTGCATCGGAATTTCTTTGTATATATTTTTTCAAATGATAATCCGGCCCCTCAACAGTCTGAAGGATTGTGGACCGGCCCTCGGATTAAAAAGTTTGAGGACTCCTGGGCTAAACCCTTGTGCAAGCAGGACTGCTGACTGACAGGTTGGCAGTTCAAATCCGGGGAGAACAGGTGAGCTCCCTCTGTCAGCTCCAGCTCTCTATGCAGGGAAATGAGAGAAGCCTTCCATAAGGATGGTCAAACATTAAACATTTGGACATCCCCTGGGCCTTTTAGACAGCCAATTCTCTCACACCAGAAGCGACTTTAAGTTTCTCAAGTCACTCCTGACACACACAAAAATTCCAGCTAGCATTTTGCAAGCGGCCATTCTATTGCTGTGTGTCTTGAAGACATTTCTGAGCTAAGGCAGCCCTAAGGGCCCCTATCACAAGGTTTTATTGGTAAGATTTGTTCAGAAGAGGGTTTGTGCTGATTTTCTCTGAGGCTGAGACAGTGTGACTCACCTAAGGTCATCCAGTGAGTTTCAGAGCCAAGTAGGGATTCAAATCCTGATCTCCAGAGTCCTAATCCAATGGCCAAACCACTATGCTGGCACTACGAGTATCTGTTCTTAGTGGCCTGTCACTTTTCTTTCCATGCTGAAATTATACTTCAACTGCAATACTCATTTGCTGCAGTGTTACAAAAAACTGGAGGAAAAATTCATGGGAGACACAATTCTTATTTGAGGATGCCTCAATTCACTCTGCTTTTAAATAACGATTTGAAATTAATGTTATACATGGCTTGAATTCTAGGGACAGTTTCATATTGTTATAATGATAACTTCTTGTTCACTTTTTTTTTTAGCTATATGTGGTTTTACTTATCTTGCTTTTATTCTGTGAGAGTCCCAATCTTGGGGAAAAGTCAGGATATAAATAGATATATGGATAGATTGATTGACAAGGTTGTACAATGACCTACATCGTAGATCTACTTCTGGAAGCTAAAGATGCACACAGAGAACTCAAATACCACCTTGTAATGTATGAAGTTTAAATGGTATTTTCTTTTACTATAAATGAGTTTTTTTTCTCAAAACATGTATTTTAAAATACAACTTCTTAATATCTTTCCCCTGCTGTTCAACAATATCTTCAGCCAAGAGCTGAACTGGAACACCGAGGAAATGAAAACGTTGGGTGCTTGCCAAGTTCCGATCTGCAACTCAGACTGGAAAGTGTGGGTCAGGTCAGTTTTTGTCAGAATTTGAAAGACTATAAATTTCTCAAGAATCCCTTGGGGAGGGGAAGGATGCTACTAGGCAATATGAACCGGAGTTGTGTTACAAGGAAGAGGCCAGCTGGTTGTTTTTGGAAAGGAGCCGAGAAAATAAGAATGCACCTTCTGATCAAAACGAAATCTTGCTTTAATTGTAACATGGAAAGAAAAGTCATTCAGGGATTAAAAATTAGGCAGACGCTGTTATACTATATGCGTGGGTCTACTACATGTGCACGTCATGGCCAAATTTGTGAGCTTTCCAAATTTGTGAGTTTGAGTTTAACAGATTTAATTAAAGCATTCCCTCTGTGAATGCTATGCTAATTTTATATACATATATACATATATATATATATATATATACACACACACACACACACACACACACATACAATTTATAATAATTTATAAATATATAATATATTGTATATACATATAATATTGATAATAATATTATAATGGAATAATAATAATAATAATAATAATAATAATAACAATAATAACTTTATTTTTATACCCCGCCCCATCTCCCCAATGGGGACTCGGAGCGGCTTACATGGTGACCAAGCCCGAAAACATACAACAATAAAATGATAAAACAATTATACCAACAATAAAACATCAATATCAATACAACCATCATAGTAATCAACATATAGCATAAGATATTAAAAGCAGGAGAGTAAAACAATGATCTGGGCCAAAGTGCAAAATATATCAAACGGGAGAGGTAGTTTCTCAATAAAGTGCAAAATAGTAGTGGCAGAAAAAACCTGTAGTTGAATGGGCAGATAGTTCAACCTAATAGTTAATAGTTAATAGTTAATACAATATTATACTACTAATAATACAATACAATAATATTAATTATATATTATATATTAAATGTAATATTACAAATAATATTACCATATAATGATATATTTATTTATTTATTTCCAACATTTATATCCCACCCTTCTCACCCGAAGGGACTCAGGGCGGCGTACAAAATTGGCAATAATTCGATGCCTACACATAATTAAAACAGCAATGAAAATCCAATTAAAACAATTAAAACAATATAAAAATATAAAACATATGATTAAAATCCATTCATTAAATTCTCGTTCTGTAGCCGTATATAGTACAATATAGTAATGTAATGCTTATATTGTGCTATACTAATAATATATTGTATGTTCATTTGATTTGTAAGCCATGCTGAGTCCCCTTCGGGGTGAGAAAAGTGGGATATAAATGTAGTAAATAAAGAAATATTAATAAATATGAATCTTTAGGCCTTCCAAGGGAGCTTCTGTGGTCAACTTCTGATGGAGGTTGGCCATAGAATCATTGTGTGGTATCTTGAAATTTCTGGAGCTGCTCTTGCAAGTTTAACATATTTTTAAGCAATTTTGCTATTCAACTTTATTTTTCACTTTCATTCAACTTCTGTGCCCCTAATCCAGTGAATGTGGAGGCCTGACTATAATTAAAGGGCTGACACTAATTAAAGACACTCCATTTTAGTACTGCCAGTCAACAATGATGATGGTCAATGACCATCATGCCAACTCTTAAAAAAGAGACATCCAAAAGACCTGTGGGTGGTTGCTTCCTTGGTTGAAAGTCTTTGGTTGCTTCTACACTGTATAATTAATTAATTTAATTGCCATGTCTCTATGCTATGGAACCATGGAAGTTGTAGATTTAGCCATCTCTGCCAAAGAGTGCTAGTGTCTCACCAAGCTACTCTTAAAATTCCATATTATTGAGCCATGGCAAGTGGTATCAAACTGAATTCATTCCACAAATATCCTCTTTTCCTACTACCTTGCATTTTACCAACAATTATCATGCTTCCCAATGAGCCATATCATCTTGTGATATGTCCAGAGAACATCAGCCTCAGTTTAAACATCTTGGCTTCTAGGGAGACTTCACTCTTGATTTGCTGAAGGACCCATTTATTTGTCTTTTCAGTAGTCCTTAGTTTCATTAGGACTCTCTTCCAGCAGCCCATTGAAAATGAATTGATATTCTTTGTATCAGCATTCTTCACTGTCCAGCTTTCATAACCACTTATAGAAATCAGAAACACTATGGCCTTTCTGTCTTTCACAGTTATGGACTAAAAAACTCTTTCCTTCCTGGAAGAAAGAGCATTTCTGGTGAATGCACATCCACACAAAAACCATAGTTGGCTTCCATCTGCTCCTGACAATGAAAGTGTGCATTTCTTTGATTCGTTTCCTTTTTATCTGTCATGATTGTGGCATAATTCCTCAAATCCATTTTGCTAATGAGGAATGTGAGGCAGTGAGGTCAAAAATTCAAAATGCATGTTAAAAAAAACCCCCAGATTTGTTTTCAGTCTTTTCATCCCACAGAGAGGAAACACTAGAGGGAGCAATTAGTGAAGAAGCTAATTGATAAAGCTCTGTTTTCCTTCTATAGTATGCTCCAAATCTGTTTCAAGGATCATCAGTCCATAAACCCAGAAACAAAGAAGGATGATGTTGTGGAGTGATCAAACTATAGGGCACTGTATTCAAATTTGTCCTTCTCCATCACTTTCCTTGAAGAACTTTCCTGAATTTGGCCAGAATTTAGAATGTCAGAACTCTGAATGATCTAGTAAAGGTTTTCCCCTAACATTAAGTCTAATCATGTCTGACTCTGAGGGTTGGTGCTCATCTCAATTTCTAAGTCAAAGAGCCGGCGTTGTCCGTAGATGCCTCCAAGGTCATGTGGCCAGCATGACTGCATGGGGCACCATTAACTTCCCGCCAGAGCGGTACCTATTAATCTACTCACATCTGCATGTTTACAAACTGCTAGGTTGGCAGAAGTTGGGGCTAACAACGGGAGCTCTGTTCCCCGGATTCGAACCACTGATCATTCGGTCAACAAGTTCAGCAGCTCAGCAGTTTAACTCGCTCCACTACCAGGGGCTCTGGGGGTCAAATTAAGTCTAAATTTGCAAATTGAGTTTAGGATTGACTACCTCTGGCCATTGGTGAAATATGGTCCAGATGCAGCAGGATGCTCATAACACTGGTTGAGTGAGGCCCTATCTACACAGGCCTCATAATGCACAATGAAGTGAATTATATAAGAATGGGGTGGCCAAGCAATGCACACCCATAATCCAAGCAGAACCACATTAAACAGGGAAAAACTGTGTTTTAAAAGTCTGGAGAAAGTCCAGTTTCTGCTGAAATAGCACTGCAACTGAGCCCATTAAATCCCAGGCACACGGAAAACACGTGACTTGCAAGACGTCCATGCGGTGCACTGATGGTGATTGCATAACTGCATTTTAAAACCCTGGACATTCCTGCATTCTGCACATGCACTGCAGTGCATCTCTACAGCTACATGTAAAACTTCTGGTGGATGTCCAGCTGAATGAATCTTTCTGGATTGATGTGAATGCCCTGGGAGGATTGCTCTGGGGCAACAGAGCCAGGTGCAGACCCTCCAGAAGGTAGCAGGTTTTTGAAACCCTCTTTATATTTCAAATTAAAGACCCTGAATGTTCTCTCTTTGATCCAGAGCAAAACTCAAAATCTGGTTTTATTCTTTGAAAAAGAAAGAACCTGTGCATTTATTATCATGCTGGATAGCACTGGGTGATCCTCGGTGACTCACTCATCCTCAGAAAACCCCATGACAGGTTCACTTTAGGTTCTCCATAGACTGGAATCTACTACAAAGCACACAACAATACCAAGTGCATCCAAAGAAGTGGGCTTATACTCAAGAAAGGTCAACTGAAAATTAAAACCACTAAGTCATAAGAATACCACTACATTTCTTTGTATTACTCCCTCCTACTTTCTTCCTCCTCTTTAAACATGATGTTGGGCTACCAATCAATCACCCACTCCATTTATAGCTTGCTTTTCCCCTCCTACAGAAGAAAAGAAATACAAGTAAAACCACATATAGATGAAAACATACCAGAAAATGAAGATTAAAGTCATACTACACTATAGAGTTAAAACTATGTATAATTTTAGTTTAAAAGCATAGGTGAAAGAGTATAGTGCAAAGATTTATAAACTTATTTATTTATTTATTAAAAAAAAGAATCAGTTCTCAAATGCTGAGATTTAAAGATTGTCATGTTCAATGTACAACAAAGAGTGAACCAACCTAGCTTTCCAAAGAAGGAAGTTTTAGAGTCTAAGTGCAGCCATGAAGAAAGCCTTCTCGTGACCTGTGAATGTGGTGGGATAGAGAGAAAAACCTTTCCATAAAAATCTTAGCATTCAGGAAGGCACACAGCATGCATAGATCACAACAGGTGCTTTGAATCGTACCCAGAAATGGATCAGTAATCTGGCTGCAGCTCTTTGAAGTAGCTGAAACTAATGGCTATTCTCTAAAGGCAACCACATATAGAGAATCCCCCGCTCCCATGTGATGAAGTCCTAGGGCTCTCCCTTCTCCCTCCTTGGTGGTAAGCCTTGGAGGTAAGCCAAATAGGTCTGGGGTTTTCCCTCTCTTACTTCCAAGGAAGCAGGAGGGAGAAGGCCCAGATGGTCTCTTTTATTTATTTATTTACTTAATTACAGTATTTATATTCCACCCTTCTCACCCCAAAGGGAACTCAAGGCGGATCACAATGTGCACATATAATGGCAAACATTCAATGCCATATAAACATAGAGACAGAGACAGACGCAGAGGCGATTTAACATTCTCCAGCTTCCAGCTTCCTGAGGGTATGCTTGATTCCGGCCACAGGGGGAGCAGCTGCTTCATCACCCACTGTGGCATCTTGATGGATACTTCCTCATTCCAAACGGGAGCTGGACGAGTTTTATGGTGTTGTTAAATTTAGTTAAATTTGCCTCTCCACAAAGCGGTACCTAAATTCCTACTTGATAAATGCAACTATCTTTCAGTTGCTTAGGTCAACAACGAGCAGGGCTATTTTTTATTTTAATTTTCGGATGCTCACCCCAACACGGGCTGGCCTCAAACTCACAAAATCTTAGTCAGAGTGATTTATTACAGCTGGCTACTTAACCAGTGGCACCACAGCCCAGTTTTAAAGACTGCCTTATCTCCTAAGCCAGTGGTTCTCAACCTGTGGGTCTCCAGGTACCCCATTCAGGTCTCACAGATTCAGAACTGTGGCTTCCTTGATTGAGAGAGAACTTTGGTCTGATCCAGCAGGGTTCTTCTCATGCTCTTATGTAAGATCTTGTGCCTTGTTGCATAAGATCTTTTTCAACCCACTCGTATTTTTTTGAAAGAGAGTGAAGGCTCAATGTCCTCTGTTTAAAGAAAATCTTTAACTCTTGATTCTTTTTTGCATTTTTTTTTAGCTAAGGGCAAAGTAACACATGTAGGAGGCCGAGAAAAATAACAAATACCATCTCCTTCTGAGCCCAAATGAAAAGCTCACTTTCACCGGCAACAGACTCGCGCAGCAACACTTTGGGGATTTGGCTGGAGCTGCATGTATTGTATGATTATTTTGTATCATGTTATAATATTATAAATGTCCTTTGGGGCACAAGCCTGTTGGAAGTTTATGAAAAAAATAAACAAATATATGCCAGCCAGCTTCCATTTCAGTGGGCCTTTCTTGATTTATGGATCTTAACTCAAGGTGAAACTAAGGTGGGCGGGTAGAGGAACCTGACATTTGTACACGTCATTCTTCTCACAGCATTACCTTTCACAGAACCCCAGGGGATTAAAAGGCTTGGGTTGGAGTTTTTAGTTCAGTGATTTCACACAGCACTTAAATTGCCTGATGTGATCACATAATGCTTTGTCAGGGCAGGGCATACTTGGGGGGGGGGGGGGAGGGAGATGCTTGTTTAACTTTAAAAGGAGGAAAAACAGCTGTATTGACTGGCTCAGTAGGGCTGGAGGTGGATTTTGTATATAGGATACTACAGCAGTGATTCTCAACCTTTGGTTCTCCAGATGTTTTGGACTTCATTTCCCAGCATTTGTGATAGTTGGCCATGTTAGCTGGGTCTTCTGGGGGTTGAGGTCCCAACATCTGAAGAAACAAAGGGTGGGAACCACTTCACTAGAGGGTTTAGCATCTCAAAGCCCTAAACTCACTCTAGTACACAAGTGGTCGGTCAGAAACATCACATTGATTGCATAGAGAAGACATAAGGATGAAGTGACCTTTTCATTCTAGACACAACAACAAACGGGTTGGGGGTACCAAAATTCAAGACAATGTAATTTCAAAACAAGCAATATGCACAGCCTAAAAAACAAACAAACCCTTTGTCCTCATCTGGACACAGAAAAACATGAAAAATTGTGCTTGACGAGTCCTCATAATGTCAGAACTGTCACATTCATTTATCAGCCAATGGAATTTACAGGTTTCCTTTTGAGCAGGTTAACCAGATCTACCTACCAGACTTTAGGTCCACTCAACTTGATTGTTCAGAAACATAAGAACTGAATCAAATGTTCACTTATTCCACTATTACCTGTACTTTTAGCAAGAAGCCAGACACTTCATGAAGTTCCCAATGTGTAATGCAGACAATGTATAATGCAGACACTTTATAGTGAACTAATCTAGTACTGTCTGACTCTACTATTATGTAATAACTACCATTCTGAAGATGAAAGCCAGGACTACCATAGTATTTCCAGTGTTGATATATGGATATGAAAGCTGGACACTGAAGAAAGCTGGCAGGGAAAAACTCATTTGAAATGTGTATATTGGAAGACAGTTTGATGGTTACCATGAACTTCCAAACAGACAAACAAATGGGTCCAAGAGCAAATCAAGTCTGAACTATAACTAGAAGCTAAAATGAGTCAAGTGATGCTATCATATGTTAAATGGATCATGAGACAACCTAACTTACTGGAAAAGACAATGATGCTATTTGAGGTTGAAGGCAGTAGGAAAAGAGAATGACTACAAATGGATTGACTCAAATAAGGAATCCAAGGTCCTATATCTGCAAGAGCTGGACCGGGCTGTGAAAAAAAACCAAAATAACTCCTCTTGAGTTTGTCCAATTCTCATTTAAACTCATGGATACCACTCTATCCTGTGGCAGTATATTTTGTAAATAAACTTTATGCATATATTTTATAATAAAGTATATTCTTTTGGCTACCCTTATTCTACGTACAATCATTTCATTGCATGTATTCTTTTTTAGTATTACTGGAGAGTAAATGGGTGGTCCTTTCTCCAAACTGTATAGATGGAGACCCTGGATAAGGAGATGTAGCCAAGATATGTCTCTTGTTTAACCCTTCAACCCATTTTTTCTCAACTGCAGAACCCACAACATGGCTATTGTTTGGCTACTGGGAAGTCGGGAATCCAGGAGACAATCATCTAGCTATTTTTTGGGAGATTCTCTTGAAACCACTTGACATGTTGTTACTATGTATCCATCTATAGGAAGCTATCCATACACATACAGTAGAGTCTCACCTATCCAAGACTCGCTTATCCAAGCTTCTGGATTATCCAAGGCATTTTTGTAGTCAATGTTTTCAATATATTTTGGTGCTAAATTCGTAAATACAGTAATTACAACATAACATTACTGCGTATTGAACTACTTTTTCCGTCAAATTTGTTGTATAGCATGATATTTGGTGCTTAATTTGTAAAATCATAACTTAATTTGATGTTTAATAGGCTTTTCTTTAATCCCTCCTTATTATCCAATATATTCGCTTATCCAAGGTTCTGCCAGCCCATTTAGCTTGGATAAGTGAGACTCTACTGTATTTGCAAATCCCAACACTCCCCATAACCAAGGAAACAGCCATGAGGACTACAGTGAACAACAACAACAACAACAGCAACAACAACAACAATAATATTTCTTTCCTGCCTCTTCTCAAGACTTGAGGTGGGCCTGGGCTGTGGCGCAGGCGGGAGAGCAAGCCAGCTGCAATTAACTGCAATGAATCACTCTGACCAGAAGGTCATGAGTTCAAGGCCCGCTCGGAGCCTATGTTTGTCTTGTCTTTGTTCTATGTTAAAAGGCATTGAATGTTTGCCTATATGTGTAATGTGATCCGCCCTGAGTCCCCTTCGGGGTGAGAAGGGCGGAATATAAATGCTCTAAATAAATAAATAATAAATAAAAACAACATCACTAAAACACATATTTATTTAAAACATTCTATAAAATACACATATTAAAGCATATTTCTACAAAATACATATTAAAATACATGGAATTAAGATTAAACATAAGACACAAGTTTTCAATTTGTGAGTAAAACTGGCTAGAAGAAGGTCGTGTAGAGTTGGTATAGAATTCCATTCTTCATAATGACCCAAAAAGTGAACCTATGTCATCATAACCACAACCACAACCACAACCATAGCGCAATATATTCACTCTTAATTGCCTGTTTTGTTAGCTAAAAAGCTACAAGTGTTTTAGATTCTCGCTAAACTAAAGGCACAGGAACAACATTCTTTTGGCCATTAGTAAGGTTCATAATGTCAGGGTGGCAAATCTGCTCTAGGTGTTAATTTCAGAATCCAACACAGAGTGGGTTCATCACTAACGTGGAAACTGTTAAGTCCTTTTGCCTTTGGCTATCCGTTCCTGAACCTTTTCCCACTGTGAGGTTTTTGTGATCCTTTTAAAAGAATTACATGACCAAAATAATACTAAAATCCACACTCTCCCTTCACACTGATGGCCGTGAAACCCGTATTTGCAGCTGACTCTCTTTAAAAGGCTGGTGGTCTTGCAAGATCATTTCCAGCTTTCAAGTGCTTTGTTTCCTCGATTATACAGATTTGGAGGTGAAAGTATCATGGAACACCAACATTTATCGCACGCATTAATTAAGGAACATCCGCTTCTGAAATTGCTAATGGCCCTTGGTCATTAAAAACAATAGAGTATACTTGCACTGTTCAGATAGATTCATTCCCAGTTGGCGAAGGCAATGTGCTTCTGGTTAATTAAGCAAAGGTTCCTTTGCTTTTATTCCTTCACTTACTGATTAAGTATCCTATTTGAAATGCTTGAGACCAGAAGTCTTCTGGATTTTATTTCTGGATTTTGGAATATGTATATTTGCATATACGTAGATCCAGAGATACCTTGGAGATGGAACCCAAATCGAAATATGAAATTCACTTCTGCCTCATACACACCTAATACACATGCCCTGAAGATAATTTTATACACAATATTTTCAATAATGTTGAACATGAATCAAAACACAGGAAAGCAAAGGTATCACTATCTCACCCACTCATGGGCAATTTTGGAATATTTTGGATTTCAGCATTCCAAATAAAAGATGCTCAACCTGTATTACATTTCTATCATACCTTTCAAGAAACAAACCCAGGTATGTCTGTCTACTGCAGCTCCTCCATCCTTGCACTGTCTGCACAAGTTGGAACACAATCCCCACAATCATTAGTCAGCAGAGTTATTGTGAGTGCTATCAGAGGAGGATGGGAGCTGTAGTCAAGCACATATAGAGAGCAATTACCAGCTTTCAGAAAAGTTAGCCTACCTGATTTTTTTCATTTTTAGTCCCATAACTATGAATATGAATACATGGTATGTTTGAGTCTCCTTCTCTGAAGCTTTTTTAAACAGAGGCTAAACGGTCATCTGCTGGGAGGGTTTGCATTGTGTATTTCTGAATGGTAGGGCATTGGACTGGATGGCCCTTGGGGTGTCTTCCAACAGATTCTATAAGTATTCTGACTGAAATCATCTAATAATTTGATGAAGTGGATTTAAGTTTACAAAAGCTCATGCTACTGGCTTCTTTCTCTCAGTTCAAAAATCCCTTTGCAAAATGTCTGGACCAAGCTAAACAGGCTTAGCTAAACATACAAATATATGATTGCACTGCCCTCCCCTTTCAACATTCCCCATCCTTATTTTTCAGACTGTTTTTAAAGTAATCATACAAAGTAACTTTGTGCCATCCTTGGGAAATTGACTTTGAGAGAATGCACTCAACTAGCAGCAAGTTCATGGCAGGGTGGTATTAACACGAGGAAAGGAATGAGGAAGTACAGCCACTAGTGGACAGTGAAGCAACAGCTCCCCCTGTGGCCGGAATCGTGAAGCTGGAAAAAAATGTTAAATGCCTCTGTGTCTGTCTATATATGTTGTTTGTCTGTTGGCATCGAATGTTTGCCATATATGTGTTCATTGTAATCCACCCTAAGTCCCCTTCGGGGTGAGAAGGGCGGAATATAAATACTGTAAATAAATAAATAAATAAACAGCAGCAACTGCTTTTGTCATGCAGTACAGGTTGCTCATCCCTAATTTGAATGCCTGGAACAATTAAGTGTTTTGGACTTTTTCAGAATACTTGTATTTGCATATACATACATAATAAATTCCCTTGGGGATGGGTCTAAACATGAAATTCACTGATATTTCATAAGCATCTTGAAGAAATATCATAACAAACAGTATTTCTAAATAATTTTGCACACAAAACTAAGGGTGTAAGGTACCTTAGCCTTCTCTCATCAAACTACAACTCCCAGGATTCCATAGCACTGAGCCACAGCAGTTAAAGTGGGATCAAACTGCATTAATTCAACACTGTAGATGTATACACGTTCTATGTACATTGAGCTATCAGAAAGCAAAAGTGGCACTATTCCAGCCATCCATGCAAACAATTCTGGATTTTGAAGTATTACAGATTTTGGAATTTTGGATTAAAAATGCTCAACCTGTGTATTTACAAGACTATATAACATGTGTGCTGTTCAGTCATGCCGGTGTTACTGAGTCTCCATTTAATTTCAGATTAGAGCCTCATAAAAGATGAACCTGTTAACGTTCTTCCTTCAAAACAGAGCGTACGGCAGGAACAAGAAGAGAACATACGGGCTTTTCTCCTTCCTGTTCTCTGTTTTCTTGGCAGCAATTCAGATGAACTTGCCACATTACTCATTTATTGCCTGACTAAATGTGTGTCTAAAAAAATAGGGAAAAGAAATACTTAAGAGTTTAAGGAACGATTTATCAGCAAGACAGATCACGTACATTTCAAAGAATCGTCTTTGGCCTCACCTCTGCAGGTATACCAGAATCAATGTGGCCTAATGGTTTGAGTGTTGCACTACGACTCTGGGAGAACAGGGCTCAAATCCCCAGTCAATCACAGAAACCCTTTGGTTTCTCTCAGCATCAGAGCAAAGCAATGGCAAACCCTCTCTGAACATATTTTCCAAGAAACCCCGCCATAAATCTCCCTTAGGGTTAGCATAAGTCAGAAATTACTGGAAGGCACAAAGCAAGTATAGCAGGTACATGAAAAGTGTGGTTACATCACTATGGGACCAAGACACAGAATATGGGATAAGACCATGCAAACCTCTGATAGACAGTGATACCTGGTTAATAAATTGCTGTTGTTGATGTTGTTGTTGTGTGCCTTCAAGCAATTTCCGATCTGTGCAAACACTAAGGTGAACCAAGGGATGGACCCAATACAATGGAGTCCTTATATTATTTGATCCCTCCTCATCCAACATCATGTCTAGTCATATTTTTTTTAAAGTCATGTTCTGACTACAAGAAGGGACCAGGTGCAGATGTCCCCTCTTAGCCTCACAATGTTTGGGTTATTATAATAAGATGCTTTGTGTGGAGCTGTGCTTGAAGAGTGTTTGTAAACTTCATTTAGGATGCATTCACATTGTAGAATGAATATAATTTGATGCCACTTTTGTCATGGATCAATGCTACTGAATCCTGGGAGCTGTAGTTTTACCATTCATTTAGCCTTCTTTGTCAAAGGGTACTGATAGATCATCAACCACTTCCATTTAATTTCTGGATTCTGGAATACGTATATTTGCATATACGTAGATCCAGAGATACCTTGGAGATGGGACCCAAGTCTAAATATGAAATTCCCTTATCTCTCATATACACCTAATATACATGAGCCAGGGCATGTATATTATATGCATTGAGCCAGGGCAACTGAAGTGATGTCAAACTGCTTTCATTCCACAGTGTAGACACATGCTCAGTGTCTACTCTGAGGCTTTGGAATCCATGCCCATGGAGGCTACAATGACTTCCATTTTTGCTATTCTTCCATTGGGATGCAGTTTAAAAAAACCAAAATTCTTTCCAGAACATTTAAAAAGAATTAACAGGGTACCACACTGCTTTTGATTGCACTGATGTTAAACTGTTTGTATAATTTTAATGGCATAGGTTTAAATATTTTAGCGATACTGACAATTTAATTGCATTTCAATGCAGAACTCTTGTATGTTTTTGCCATACTGTGTTTGTTTTGAGTTGCAAGCTGCCTCGAGTCCCAGTTTTTTTGGGGAATAAAGGTGGGATATAAATGAAACTAATAGGAATAATGTGTTTCGGGAGTAGAGAGACTCTTTTGAATGGGATCCAAGCAGTGATTTGCTTACCACAAGAGAGCTAATTTCACTGCCAAACAGTGCTGATGCCTCACCAAACTACAACTCCCAGGATCCTATAGCACTGAGTGGCAGGTAAAGTGGTCTCAAACTGCATTAATTCAACAATGTAGACGCACCTCTAGATACAGACTCTGATAATGTCCTTTAAATACAAATTGTGGAATCACAATTACATAATTTGTCATCCAACCATACATAGAATGACCCAAAAACCTGTAAAACTACAGCTTCCATGATTTCATAGCATTGAGCCATGATCAGTTAAAGTAGTGTCAGACAGCATTATTTTTACAGTGCGGACACACCCTGTCTCAGGTTTTGGCTTGGAAACCTCAGAAGCTGGGTTAATCCTGAACTGCAACTCTATCATACAGTTTGCAAAGTGCTCTGTAATTGCCAGTATTTCAAATGCAAAATGTCTATATTAAAAAGGTTAAAATGTTTTATTTGGCTTAAAGTTCAGAGGATGTGAGAAAGGAACTCCTTCCCTGATCTCATATAAACAAAAAGGGCATATTATATACGACAACTGCGTTACTCAAACACTGCTGTGTGTATAGCTTTTCCTCCTCGCAATAAAGCACGCGGGCATGTATACATTCTGCCAGAAACAAACGTCTCCAGGAATCATGGTTTCATTTATCGCACACCCTTTATCAGCGAGGATTAGTTCGTGTAACTCTGACCTACTTATGCCAGAACGTCCGAAACTCTTTGCGATGAAGAAACTGCATTCCAAATTAATGCACACAGGTGATTAGAATTCAGCAGGCAGCCGGAGAGGAAGGCAGGAATATGAGAAGGTGATCTCAAGCTGGTGTCCATTTGCTCCCTTCCCGAGGGGTCCTTAACCTCCCATCGTTTCTCCTTAATAATTACTACAGTATCACATCTGCTTCACACTTGGACTTTTTTCTTTCCCCTTGGCCCAGCCAACGTATGAGACAGGCTAGTGTTGGAGTTTGTTTTCATATATTTTGCAACACAAGTTTACTCCTCTAGCTCCATAGCTTTCAGTGGGTTTACCAACATGAGTGCTACTTGCCTTGTTAATCAATCAATCAATTAATTTCATAACAGGTCTCACCATCAGGAAACTCCTGGAGCGTTTCCATCAGCGTTGCCTCAGAAAAATCCTGCAAATCTCTTGGGAAGACAGGCGGACAAATGTCAGCGTGCTTGAGGAAGCAAAGACCACCAGCATTGAAGCGATGCTCCTATGCCATCAACTCCGCTGGACTGGCCACATTGTCCGAATGCCCGATCACCGTCTCCCCAAGCAGCTCCTCTACTCCGAACTCAAGAACGGGAAACGTAATGTTGGTGGGCAGGAAAAGAGATTTAAAGATGGGCTTAAAGCCAACCTTAAAAACTGTGGCATAGACGCTGAGAACTGGGAAGCCCTGGCCCTTGAGCGCTCTAATTGGAGGTCAGCTGTGACCAGCAGTGCTGCGGAGTTCGAAGAGGCACGAATGGAGGGCTTAAGGGAGAAACGTGCCAAGAGGAAGGAGCATCAAGCTAACCCTGACCGAGACTGCCTTCCACCTGGAAACCGATGTCCTCACTGCGGGAGAACATGCAGATCAAGAATACGTCTCTTCAGCCACCTAAGAACCCACCCCCAAGACACCAGAGATGGAAGACAATCGTCCTCGAACTACGAGGGATTGCCTAAGAATATGGAATCTCTTTTCCTGGGGTTTGAATTCAAAAAGGTAAAGGTAAAGGTAAAGGTAAAGGTTCCCCTCATCTTAAGTCCAGTGGTGCCCTACTCTGGAGGTTGGTGCTCATCTCAATTTCTAAGCCAAAGAGCCAGCGTTGTCCGTAGACACCTTCAAGGTCATGTGGCCAGCATGACTGCATGGAGCGTTGTTACCTTCCCGCCGGAACGGTACCAATTGATCTACTCACATTTGCATGTTTTCAAACTGCTAGGTTAGGAGAAGCTGGAGCTAACAGCGGGCGCTCACTCCACTCCCAGGATTCGAACCTGCGACCTTTCAATCTGCAAGTTCAGCAGCTCAGTGCTTTAACACACTGCGCCATCAGGGGCTTCAGGTTTGAATTTATTGTGCCATTATATATGCGTTTTATTGTAAGCCGCCCTGAGTCCCCTGTTGGATGAGAAGGGCAGGATATAAATGTTGCAATAAATAAATAAATAAATAAATAAATTATGTCTAGTCCCCAGAGCAGTAGAAACAACATCATAATAATAATTAATAATTTATTCTTGTACCCTGCCCCATCTCCCCGAAGGGACTTGGGGCAGCTCACATGGGGCCTTGCCCAACATCACAATATAAAATCAAAACAAAAACACAAATTTACAACAATAAATCAACAATATCGGTAAAACAATCGAAAAAGACAATCTTACAAGATAAAATGTTAAAACAGGTATATCAAACACAAGTCTGGGCTGAAAGGTGAATGTGTCAAATCGGGAGGAGATAGTTACACAATTGACATAGTCAATGAAGTACTATAAATGACAATAGTGACAATAAAAGAGCAGATCAGTGGGTCTATTATTACATAGGCAGGCATCTTAAACCAACATCCTTTCACTTATGTAAACATGTCCACTCCTTGCCTTCTTTCCTTCAAGGAAACCACACCCAGCTCCCTCTGCTGTTCCTCATAAAAGTTGGTCTATATATCTTTGATCATTTTGGTTACCCTTTTCTGGACACATTTTAGCTGGTCAATATCCTTCTTGAATTGTGATGCCCAGAACTGGACACTGTGTAATTCCAGGTGAGGTCTGACCTAAGCATAACAGAGTCGGGCTATTACTTCCCTCAGTCTAGACACTATATTCCTCTTGATGCAGTCTGGAATTGCATTGGCTTTTTAAGCTGTCGCATCATGCTGTCTCATGTTCATCTTCTGGGTCTACTAAGATTCCTAGACTAAGATTCACATGTACCCTTTTTGAGCCAAGAGTCACCCAACCTATATCTGTGCATTTCATTTTTATTCTCTAAGAGTTCCAGCTTGTCAATATCCTTCTTGAATTGTGATGCCCAGAAATGGACATAGTATTCCAGGTGAGGTCTACACACTATGGACTTTACCCCCTGGTAAGTTGAGGACTGTGGTTGGGGTAAATCATCTTCTCAGTATGGCATTTTGTGTTGCTCCATCTCCAAAGGATACAAAGAACTTATTTACCTCTGCCCATCACACACATGTCCTTCTCATGTTTCTGCAGAAATCATCCATTTGCTTTGCCATCACATGGGAGAGTGCAGGCTCCTCCCAGTTCTTCCCCCTCATGGTTTTTTTCACAGTAATGCTTTAAATACATTGGAAAACATCAGAAATAATTTATAAAACCAAAAAAAAGGAACTCCCTTTAGCAATTTGGAATGTACTGAAGAACTAAATGTTTCCTGGAAAAAAGGCTTTTCTATACAGCAAAGTGGCTTTACTTTGGCATTGCAAACATTCGTTAATTAAAAAATAATAATGCAAGAAATTATTGCTCTATCTTCTATCCTAAGGGGAATGGCAAATGTGATAACTGTATTTTTGGGATGCATTTAAGGACCATGCACAGGAAACAGTGCACAAATTATATAGAACACAGAAAAACATAACAATTCCCACCACACTTAAATTTCACTGTTTTAACCTGCCTCTTTGCATAGGGAACCATCTGGAGTTGATTCCTAAGTAAGTGTTTTTAACATCCTTGTGTTCCCAAACACTTTAGAACCCATGGAATGATCTTGCGTTGTCTGTTGGGCTCTGTGGGGTTCCGTGTTTAAAGTGTCTAGAAACTCTTGGAGAAACACTGTGGGATAACGTCCTTTAATTCCTCTTGATGCAACTTAGAATCGCATTGGGTTTTTTTTAGCTCCCACATCATGCTGTTGACTCATGTTCAGCTTGAAATCTACTGAGATTCCTAGATCCCTTTCTGTTCCTTAACTGTTGTTAGGACAGATACCACCCATCCCAAGTCTATGCATTTCTTTCCTAGGTCCCTGTGTTCCTATATAACAGGCTCAGGAAAAGAAAAAGCTATTTTATGATATGTACTCAAAAATAGCTTAGACTAGCTGTGCGCCTTCTAAAAGAAGCTGAGGGGAACACGTCCATCATTGCTCATGACCCATCAAGCTGAACAGCCCACTAAGGACCCCAGAAACCTTTTGTTCCTTCCTTCCTGCCACATGGTAGGTGGGCTGCATTCAGTCTAGGAAATCAAAAATGGTGCAAGCAGTAAGCAGCAATCCTTGCTATTGAAGAGGGGATGAAGTCTATCAAGCTTTCGGCACATCCTTCCATGGCACATGGTTCTGCTGCTAACAGCACATGGAACAGAGAGCCTCTGACAGCCGTTGTCACTCTCATAATGGACAGTTCACACATGCGTGTCCTGATGCCTGCCACATCAAACAACAACTTGCATATCTAAATGGGGCCAGCACGAAAAATGCAACTAGGCGGAATGCTCATATGAACACATTTTTTTACAGAAATGGCTGAGATTATAAAATAAAGAATAAGGAGAGGGAGGGAGGAGTCTTGTGGAAACTTTTAGATCAGGAGAGGGAATCCGTGGCCTGTGAGCCTCATATGATGTTTGGAGTGAACCGCAGGGACCCAGAATGACCCTATCCCCCTGTTTTAGCCAAAAAAGGTCTTTAAAATCCAATATTATTTATGATCTGTTGACAGAGCACTCCAATTTCATCAACTTTGCAGTAGAAAACCCACAGATCTATTGCACTAGTAGTGCACTTGCAAAGGGCATCATGTTGCTAAAACAGTTATTATTATTATTATTTCAGGTCTGATTTTTTTTAATAACTTGTTTTGTTCTTGAATTTTACCCTTGAACAGTAGGTCTTACACACTTGCTGGAGTTTGGGATGTCAGAATCCTGCAAATGGAAAGACCTGAGAAAACCTAAGAATCTCTAGTGGATGTTGACAGTAGAGTCATGCCGAAGGACTTAGGGCCCTTCCAGACAGGGCCCAAAATGCGGGCCCTGTTGGACTTTTACTAGACTTTTACACCAAATGAGACCTCCAGTAAAAGAGGATCAATTCAGGAGAAAACCCAGACCAAATAGGATATGGGCCCAGGTCTAATGAAAAGCCTGGATCGAATGGGGTATGGGCCCTGTGGGGACTGATCCACGGGACCGCTTCCATAGTCCCAGGGGTCAGACCCCACAGTGCCCTTAGAAAGTCCTAGAGAGAACATATTCATGAAATCGGTGAATAATCAAATCTACCAAAATGGAACCCTCAAATGTGGAGGGACAACTGTAACTGTCAGTAGTACATAATTTATGATACTAAATACACAGTATAATTGGAATATTTTGCGATGGATGTTGTGCCACAGACAAATAAAACACATTTTAAAAATACTGAAATATGCTGCTTGAACGAAAGTTAACACTGACATGCCTTCTGATAATCGAAATGACTGTCATGGCAGCTGCGGCAATTTGGAGGTGACAAAATTGGTCGGTGTTGTGTCTTGGACTCTGGAGTATGCTTGCACTTGGTTCAGATTAACAGATTTATTTTAGCATGAGCTTTTAGGGATTATCATCTGCCTCATCAAATGTTTAGTACTACATTCAGGATTCAGACTTGCATGCATGGCTTTATAGCTGTGGACACTTGAAACACTGGTCACATTATAGCCTCAATCCTTCAAATGCATCAGATACCACCTGACATTAGAAACTAAGGAGGGTCAGGTATGGTTAATATTTGGATGGGGCCCCAGCAAGGATCACTACCTATATTTCAGAGGAGGCTCATGATAAGACATCCCTTACTTTTCTTGCTTGTGAAAACCATATGAAATTCATGGACCAAAGGGCAACTTGAAGGCATGCACACACACACCTAGTTATATATACTCAAATGGGTTACAGAAGCTCTTTGAGACTATATGACTAAGTTTGTGTGTGTGCATGCCTTCAAGTTGCCTTTTGGTCTCCAAGAACTTCTGTAACCCATTTGAACCAAATCCAAACCCCACTAGTAAGGAATTAGGTATTGTATTCCAGCAATTGAGTGAACTGGAATCCATGAATGTGAATGCTAAAATCAATCCAGCAGCCTTCAAGAAGCCACAAGAAGCCTCTTTTTCTCCTTTTGTGGTTATGATGCTAATCCAAATCTTTGCAGTGAAATCTAGTTTGCAGCAATCACAAACCCAACAATCACAGCCAGAAAAATTAAGTGATTTAACTGCACAGGCCACACAACTGTTTATGATGTCTGCACCAGAGAGCTCAGGATCATCTCAACAGGCTGAGCATCCCTTATCTGGAATCCAAAATCCAAAACTGTCAATGCGTAGACATGGTAGTGACATCTTTGCTTATGGACTTTGTGTTGTGTACACTAGGCATGTGCAAATTCCTCGGAATCCTTGTTAATTAGAATAAAATCGTATCTATTTTGGGTTCCGAATGGGGTTCCGAGGTGGTTTGGTGATTCGGAATTAACCTTCCAATTCGAGGTGTTGTAGCCCATTTATTTAATGGCCTTGGAAAACCTTTGGATATATGATGAAGTGTTTTTAATTCAACCAAACTTTGTTTGCAGGGAGGAGCAGCCTAGCCTGGGCTTGCCTCCTTGCCCAAACAATGCTGAGCCTTGGCAGAAAGGGAAGAGCATTTTCTCTCCAGTGGCTAGCAATGGGCTTAATAAGAGCCCTATAGAAAGAAACCAAGTCCTGAGAGTCTTCTGTCCCAGCTGGCACTAGCAACGGGCTTAATAAGAGCCCCATAGAAGGAACCAAGAACTAAGCATCTTCTGTCCTGGCTGGGGCTAGCAATGGGCTTAATTTCATTAGGATAGCTCAAAAAAAAAATGAGGGAGAGAGAAGCCCCTCAATTTTCCCCATTGATAATAATGTTTTCCTTCATGTGCATGCGCATCCACCATTAACGAGGTACATACGAAGATACAGAAGTTTTGGAAAGTTTTGAACTTTTTGCCTTCAAAATTCGGAAATGACTTTAGAAACGAAGTGTCACCGCCCCCTACTTTCGAAGAGAATTTAGAACAATTTTTTTCCTGGATCGCACATGCCTAGTGTATACCTTAGAACCATAGACTAATATAGTTGGAAGACACCACATAGGTCATCTAATCCAATGTCCTGTCATACTGGAAAAGTAAGTCAAAGCACAATCAGAGCACCCAAACAGATGGCTATCCAGCCTCCGTTTAAAAGCCTCCAAAGAAGGAGCTTCCGCCACACTCCGAGGTAGAGAGTTCCACCTTATACACATATCCTTTGTTTCATACACACAAGCTTTGTTTTATTCACAAAATTATTATATATTTTGCATAAAATTACATTCAAGATATGTGTATAAGAAGTACGTTAAACAGAAATGAATTTCACATTTAGACTTGGATCCCATCTCGAAGATATCCCATTTTGTATGTACGGTAGAGTCTCACTTATCCAACATAAACGGGTCAGCAGAATGTTGGATAAGCGAATATGTTGGATAATAAGGAGAGATTAAGGAGAAGCCTATTAAACACCAAATTGGGTTATGATTTTACAAATTAAGCACCAAAACATCATGTTATACAACAAATTTGACAGAAAAAGTAGTGCAATATGCAGGAATGCTACGTAGTAATTACTGTATTTACGAATTTAGCACCAAAATATCACGAAAACATTGACTACAAAAATGTGTTGGATAATCCAGAACATTGGATAAGCGAGTGTTGGATAAGTGAGACTCTACTTGTATATAAAAATAACAAGTTTTCCAGAATCGGGGGGGGGGGGGGGGGGATCAAAATTCAAAATACTTCTGGTTCCAAGCAGTTCAGATAAGGGATACTCAATCTATACTTTTCTACATTTTATTTCATCAACTGCACTTTCCACCAAACTCTTCATACACCTAAAACAGAAGACTGGGAAGACATGCACTAGTCCACTTACCAGCTTGCAAGTGGCCAGAGAATGTAGACCTCAGGGAACAAAGCCTACCATATTTAACAGATCTATAACCTCTAATCTTCTTCGCATGGCAGATATGAAACAACATGAATGCCTTCTGTGCAACAAGAACAGGAGAACATACTCCAAATGTTTCTTACCTTCTCTATCACCCACGCAAATGACAGCAGGCTCTGTCTTTCTCACACATGTATTGAGATGTAGATGTATAGAAATTACATCTCTGGGGCTACATCTAAACTGTCAAATTAATACAACTTGACAACATTTTAAAGACAAGTCACAATGTCATGGAATCATGGGAGCTATAATTTCTTAAAATTTTTAGTCTTTTATATCAAATAGCGCTAGCACCTCACCAAACTATACATTCCAGGATTCAAGAGCACTGCCAGTTATGCTCAATTGATTCTACAGTGTAGATCAGTGGTTCTCAACCTGTGGGTCACCATGTGTTTTGGCCTACAACTCCCAGAAATACCAACCAGATTACAAGCTGTTAGGATTCCTGGGAGGCCAAAACATCTGGGGACCCACAGGTTGAGAACCACTGGTGTAGATACACCTTGAGTCACCTGCGCAGGGCTGTGGTGCAGGCTGGTAAATAACTGCTGCAATAAATCACTCTGACCATGAGGTCATGAGTTCGAGGCCAGCCCATGGTGGGGTGAGCACCTGTCAATTAAAAATAAAATATAGCCCCTGCTCATTGCTGGCCTAGCAACCCGAAAGATAGTTGCATCTATCAAGTAGGAAATAAGGTACCACTTATCAAAGTGGGGAGGCAAGTTTAACTAATTTACAATGTTGGAATGAGGAAGTGAAGAAGTGCCATCAGAGTGGATGATGAAGCAGCTGCTCCCCCCTGTGGCCAGAATCGAACATCCCCTCAGGAGAAGGTTAAATTGCCTCTGCGTCTGTCTGTCTGTTGTCTCTGTCTTGGTTCGATGTGTTTATGGGCATTGAATGTTTGCCCTATATGTACATAATGTGATCCGCCCTGAGTCCCCTTCGGGGTGAGAAGGCAGAATATAAATACTGCAAATAAATAAATAAATAGGATAGGGAATCAAAACACTGTTGGGTTGCTGTGAGTTTTCCAGTCTGTATGGCCATGTTCCAGAAGCATTATCCCTGATGTTTCACCAACATCTATGGCAGGCAAACTCACAGCAACCCAGTGATTCTGGCCATGAAAGCCTTCAACAACACATAAAACATTAATGTTTAAAAGGTAGTGTGTTTGCATTCTCTTTGTTAGAAGATACTACAACAGCCACACTCATGTTTCACTTCAGATGGCATAGAGATGATCTTTGTCCAGGAAAAGGTAACAGGCAAAGCAGCCTTGATACTGTTAACAGAAAGCCTAAGCCAGACCTGATCTTTATCTATGCCAGATGCACAAACTCTATTACCTCCTTTCTCTCTCTCAGCTAACCACTGCAAGGAGGCGCATGTGTGTTTCATATACACACACAAATAAACAAGCAGAGGCTTTGGGTTTCTGGCTGAAACAGGCTCCAGCATTTTGTTGTTCTGCAAATGATTATTTGGCACAGTCTGTGTTTTATCTCAGCCTTTCAGTCACTGTTTATTCATTTGGAAGTAACACGCCTCATGGTGTTCAAGGCATTTGCAGGACCAGGGGTGTGAACAACAAAAAAACAGTGCATGGCAGCGATGCCCATGTGTTCCTGGCATCTTCTACGCCAGTTATTTGTCTTCTGGCCCATTCAAACTTTCTTCTTAGCATTCTCAGCAAGGGTGAGATACAAGCTGCAATTTCCATGAATAAATCTGGGAGGAGACAGTTCTCCTACTCATGTTCTCCTCCTTGGGATTTCTCTTCCACATTCCCAGCTCACATCCATTTCTGCTGTTTACTGTGTCTGAAGGACAACGATGGTGAGGTTTTGGAAACTCAGATTATACGTGGAGTGTTTTAAAGAGCTGGTCATGCCTAGCCTGGAGAAAGGAAGATTAAAGAGAGACATAAGTGTGGTCAACCTGAAGGACATTCATGTGTAGATGATGGAGCAGGATCGTTTTCTGTTTCTCCTCAGGGAGGTGCAAAACTATTGAGTGGAAGCGCAGAAATGTAATATTTGAATAAATTAAACCAGATTGTAACCAGGCCTTATAACAAACAACATATGGATCTGGGTATGTTTTGAGTGAGGCCAAGTGCTGTAGTGGTTTCAGCATAGACTATGATTCTGGAGATCAGGAATTGAATCCTCATTCTGTGAGAAAGGCAGGATGTAAATCCAATAAAAACAAAAATAAATAAAAATATGTAACCAACACTGAAAACACAGCCCACCCATCAAATGTTACTGCTTTTATTACCATGCTACTTCTAGTGACATTTTAGAGGTTATCTTATGAGGAACCTTTAAAAACAGGAGGAAAAAAATTAGTTCATGTCAAAAGGCAAGAGCCATTAATGTATTTCCATTTTGAACATTGTACAGAAACCCCCCAAAAAACAGCCTTAGAGTCATAGACTCAATAGAATTGGAAGGGACCAGAAGGGCCATCCAGCCCAACCCCTTTTGCCATGCTGGAAGACACCAGTATTTTCTGTTGGTCATGGGAGTGCTGTGTGCCAGGTTTGGTTCAGTTCCATCACTGGTGGAGTTCAGAATATCTTTGATTGTAGGTGAACCATAAATCCCAGCAACTACAGCTCCTAGATGACAAAATCATTCCCCTCCCCAATTCCACCAGTATTCAAATTTGGATGTGTCGGGTATTTGTGCCAAATTTGGCCCAGTAAATAAAAATGCATCCTACGTATCAGATATTTGCATTACGATTTGTAACAGTAGCAAAATTACAGTTATGAAGTAGCAACAAAAATAATTTTATGGTTGGGCATCACCACAACATGAGGAACTGTATTGGGGTCACGGCATTAGGAAGGTTTAGAACCACTGCTCTAAAGCTTTGGAAATGTGTAAACTATCTCCAGAAACAGGAGAAATTTGCCATCTCATACCAAGAAGTTTTGCCATAGAGCATTTGTTTACCAAGGGAAGATTAAGCCACCTTAAATTCCTCGCCAGAATCCTGAATTCCTTACATTCCTGTGTATTACGGTGTATTCTCATCTGTACAGAGGCCTTTATAAAGCTGTCATAATAAAACTTGAGTATTTATCTATGCTTTGAGCAACCTCTCATTTGGATTCCTCCGATGTGCCACACTAAAGCAGTATGGTGAACTGGTCAGAGTGTTTGTTAAGGACTCTGGGAGTCTAGGGATTGAATTCCCCTTTGCTCATGGAAACCTTTTGGGTGATTTAGGCCAACTCACACTCTCAGCACCTTGAGAAAAGCAATTGCAAATAGGGTTATCATAAGTCAAGATCACATTGAAGGCACAAATCAACAACAGTTCTTCTTCTAAAGGCAACTGCATTCTATACACAGTATGGCAAGAACAGATCTAAAGTGACGGGTCATAGTGAACATATAACATAAGCTCGATAAGTGCATCTACACTGTAGAATTAATGCAGTTTGACACCATTTAACTGACATGGTGAAATTCTATGGAATCATAGGAGTTGTAGTTTGGTGAAGTACCAACATACTTTGGCAGAGAGTATGGCAGAGAACTGTAAAACTACAATTTTCGTTATTCCATAGCATTGAGCCATCACAGTTAAAGTGGCATCAAATTGTATTAATTCTACAGTGCAGATGCACCCTCACTTCCAAATGGGTTTTGGATCATTTCTGACTTTAGTGCAAAGGAGTAGTTTGACTTTCAAAGCCCTGAAGGATGACTTCTTCAGCCTTTTGATCCTGACCCAGTGATGGCTGGTAACTACTCTGTCACCTCAAAACTATTTATCTATATATATAAAAGAGTGATGGCATCAGGGCAGCGGACAAAACAACAAAACTACAGCCCCCCCCCCCCCCCAACCTCGAAATTTGACAACACAAACCATCATTCACGGCTCTAGGTTGATACAACAAAAAGAAAAGAAAAATAAAGTCCTAATTACAGGGAGAGGAATAATAGTTTTTATCCAATTGCTGCCAGTTTGAAGGCTAAGCTCCGCCCACTTGGTCTCCCAGCAACCTACTCAGCCCAGGGGACAGGCACAGTTAGGCCTCACTTAGGCCTCTTCCACAGATTATCAGATTTTAACTGGATTATATGGCAGTGTAGACTCAAGGGCCTTCCATACAGCTATATAACCCATTTAGAATCTTATATTATCTGCTTTGAACTGGATTATCTTGAGTCCACACTGCCATATAATACACTTCAGTGTGCATACTAAACATAAAGACAACCATACAACAGACATTCAATACCACCACTACCACAACAATTTCTCACCAACACCACCAGACAACGCCACAGCAATGCGTGGCCGGGCACAGCTAGTTAATCCATATTTCCACAAATTACCCAAGGTACTGAACTGTACCCCACCAAATAGGTTCACTTAAAATTTGGAGTAAAGTCTGGGAGTAGATTCATCACAGAAGCCACCTATCTTTACATCCAGACCATGAAGGTATCAAGTGAATCCCATGTCTTTAAAACGTTATACAAGGAAAGGTTTTTTTCCCCTGTGGCTGCTCCCTATTTGTGGAACACTTTCCCTAGAAAGACTCACCTGCCATTTTAAGAGCCTTTAAAAAAAGAATTCACCCAAGCCTTCAAACATTATTCAAAAATATTTATAGTACTATTTTAATCTTTGCTTATCATGCAGAGATAGGGATGTGATTTTAGCCCTCTGGGGTTCTTTTTGGCTCTCCTTTGTAATTGGATTATATGGTTATGGCAGGAATGATGCTATTTTCTCTCCTGATATGGTTGTTTTTTCTTTATTGGATATTAGGGGGGTTGTAATTTGAGTGTATTGCATAGGTTTATGCTTTTCTAAAATGGTGCATCATCTAGGGAATTCGGGTTACGGAGCAACAAATATCTAACACATCCAACAAGAGTCAATACAACATAAAAACAAATTGGTTGAAACGCCAGAAATAATTACCAAAAGGGAGTAGGATAGCCAAGTTATTCTTTTGTTGCAAACTCGAGAAAGTGTCCAGAAGAACCTAATAAGACTAACAATTAGGGCTATGCATGTATTCGTTTTCTAAAACAGGATTCGTCTGATTCGGTGTGGTCATTTACTGTTTCAGTCGTAATGGCACGAGTGGCATGAGGTTTCTCCCCAACTGCAACAAATAACATGGCACCGGAATCTGAGTGGTTTCACCTGTACAGTAGAGTCTCACTTATCCAACATAAACGGGCCAGCAGAAAGTTGGATAAGCGGATATGTTGGATAATAAGGAGGCATAAAGGAAAAGCCTATTAAACATCAAATTAGGTTATGATTTTACAAATTAAACACCAAAACATCATGTTATACAACAAATTTGACAGAAAAAGTAGTTCAATACACAGTAATGCTATGTAGTAATTACTGTAGTTATGAATTTAGCACCAAAATATCATGATGTATTGAAAACATTGACTACAAAAATTTGTTGGATGATCCAGAACGTTGGATAAGTAAATGTTGAATAAGTGAGATTCTACTGTATTTGGATTTCCAAAGGCAACTTCATTGCACACAGAGTAGCCATTGCCTGCACAGGGTTCCTCATAGCCCCTGTTGTCTGAACCAATTGCAAGAATAATAATAATATAATAATAATAATTTTATTTTTGTACCCCGCCTCCATCTCCCCAAGGGGACTCGGGGCGGCTTACAAATACAAAACGAACATACAATAACATCAAGTACCGAAAAACGCGAAAATGAAAATTAAAAAGACATAAAATAAAGTCACAACCATTTATAGAACACAAGTTAGAACACAGCAATGAAATCATAAAATGAACTGGGCAAAAATGCACTAAGTGAGCCTTATAAACATGGAGGAAGTTAAAAGTGTACCAGGCACATCCTCATTGCGTATGAAAGAGGCTGGGTTGATTGTTCCAGTGCTCTGGTGCTCTTTTTGTTTTGCTATTACTATTGTTTTGACTTGCACTCATTTTCATTGCCTTAGCTGCCTTGGATCATTGTTTTTCTTAGCTGCTTTCGATTGCCTTTGGCCATCATTTCATTCTTTTTTTCCATATTTCCCTAGGGTGTTCAGGGTGGGCACGTTTTTTTTTTTTGGGGGGGGGGGGGGTTAAAAGGGCTTTTTTGTTGTTTCTTTAAGGCTTAACTTTGCATTGGGAGAACCACCTGGTAAAGGGAAAGGAAGGGGCCCCTGGTGGCACAGTGCGTTAAAGCGCTGAGCTGCTGAACTTATGGACCGAAAGGTGCCAGGTTCAAATCCCACGAGCAGAATGAGCGCCCGCTGGTAGCCCCAGCTCCTGCCAACCTAGCAGTTCAAAAACATGCAAATGTGAGTAGATCAATAGGTACCACTCCGGCAGGAAGGTAACGGCGCTCCATGCAGTCATGCTGGCCACATGACCTTGGAGGTGTATACGGACAACGCCGGCTCTTCGGCTTAGAAATGGAGATGAGCAACAACCCCCAGAGTCAGTCATGACTGGACTTAACGTCAGGGGAAAACCTTTACCTTTACCTAAAGGGCAGGGAGGGATGATAGCCTGAATCACTTAAGTCCCCATGAGAGAATTTCTTTCGATCTCTTTTCCATCCTTCTCCAGTCCCATCTATCTACCTTGCTGCTTGTACTCTGCCTTGCACCTTCCTTCTCCCATAAATAATATATTAAAAATTACAAAAAAGCCCTTCTCCTTCACCTCTTTGACTCTCTCATTTCTTTGGCTCCCCTGCCCTACCTGTTGAGACTTGGTGATAAAAAAGTGTTCTACAATAGATTATGCTGCCGTAGAGTGTGATAGAATTCCCTTCCCTATAGGTTTTTAACTCCCTACATGGCAGCAGGTTGGACTAGAATCTAGACCAGTGGTTCTCAACCTGTGGGTCCCCAGGTGTTCTGGCTTACAACTCCCAGAAATCCCAGCCAGTTTACCAGACCAAAAGGTCCCTGGGGAGCGGAGTGAGCACCCGCTGTTAGCTCCAGCTCCTGCCAACCTAGCAGTTCGAAAACATGCCAATGTGAGTAGATCAATAGGTACCGCTCCGGTGGGAAGGTAACGGCGCTCCATGCAGTCATGCCAGCCACATGACCTTGGAGGTGTCTATGGACAACGTTGGCTCTTCAGCTTAGAAATGGAGATGAGCACCAACCCCCAGAGTCGGTCATGACTGGACTTAACGTCAGGGGAAACCTTTACCTTTACCTTAGGATTTCTGGGAATTGAAGGCCAAAACATCTGGGGACCCACAGGTTGAGAACCACTGATCTAGATGGTCCTTGTAATACCTTCCAACACCATGATTCTCTTGGCAATAACTTGATGAAATGTTTCATCAATGTTTCATTCTGACACAGAAGAATGCAGCCAATATGTAAGTGTCTAATTTGGACTGAACTGAGTACCAAATACATTTCCTACCCATCCCTACCACTGAACAACACTGTTGCCAATTCAAAAATGGAGTCATCTCTCCCGAAACCCATTCTAGAAAATTTGTTGTGTTGGAACTTGCAAGAGAGAGAGAAGGAGGAGGAGGAGGAGGAGGGAAGGAGTGTTAGATGCAGCAAGTGGAGAGAAACATCCCAGAATTCAGCTGCTCTTGATAGAACTCAATTCATTTTAAAAATAAATCTGACACATGGCTTTTTGGCAGAAAAATACCCATTCTTGGGAATATGTCTTCACTGCACACAATGGGTTAGAAATGAACCGCCTTGGATCTCGAGAGCTACTCTGACAGCTAAATGGCTAATCTTCCACAAAATGGAAGTAACTATTGCTGCCTAATGCAGAACAATGGGCGGGTAATTTCCTCCGTCTGACAAATTTAGGAAGGATTTTGTGCAGGTGCTCAAGCTGGTGCGGTGTTTTTTATATTTTTTTATGATTCTGTTCTAAAATGGGCACAGAGAGGATCAAAGACCTGCCAGGAAGAAATACGATAAAACTAAACACCCCAAAATGGGAGGTTGACTGGCTCTTACCTTCTCTCTCCTAATTGTCGATGCAACTCATGTGGCACTAAATTCTTAAGAAGTAGGATGTTTTGAATTTGTGCAGCATATGTCGTCTGGGAACCAAGAGCCTTCCAATATCACAGTGATAGATGCATGCAAAGGGTGGGAGGGAGAAGAAGTCGCAGGCATACAAAAACGTGTTTTTTAAAGCTGAATATAAATTAGTTTACAACCAGGGTTTGCCACAGACATCCTCATTTCAAGCCTTGCAGCAGAGGGATTGACCACGCTATTTAATGGATTACAACTGTTAAAAGAGAAAATCCTGGAACCCTTTGATATTATGAAGTTATAGTGCTATGATTCCACTTTAATTACTATGGTTCTAGCTAATGGAATCAGGGATTTGTAGTTTAGAGAAGGACATATGGAAATATCTTCCAGAGAGCCTTAGCCTTCATAGTCCAAGATTCATAGTCAAGGCAATTAAAATTTGAATAATAGTGCTATAACTGTATAGTGTTGAAAGGGTTTCAAGATATACTCATAGCTTTCCATATTGTACTAGCTGTGCCCTGCCACGCGCTGCTGTGGCCAATTGGAATTGCAGTGAATAGCCTCGCTGCTTCAAAGCCTGGCCGTTTTCTACATAGGGTATCCTTGCTAGGCCAGGTTGAATGAGATGGAGTAGCCTCGTGGTTTCCAAAGTCTGGCTTTGAAGCTGCAAGGCTGTTTAGTGTTAATCAAGGTGGGCCACAAAGTGGTTGATATATGTGTGGAATAATGTGCAGTGTGGTAGAAGGAACTGTTGTCTGGTTGAGGCAGGTGTTGCCATGGATCTCCTTGATTAGCATTGAATAGGCCTCCAGCTTCAACGTCTGCCTGGTTAGTACTTGGAAGAATCCTTTACTGGGATGTGTTAGCTGGGTGTGATTATTTAAGTTGTTTAGCATTGAATTGTCTTGGAGCTTCCAAGCCTGGCTGCTTCCTGGGTGAGGGAATCCTTTGTTGGGAGGTGTTAGCTGGGCCTGGTTGTTTCCTGTGTGGAATTCCTCGGTGGAGCGATGCCATTCTCCTTTTATATATATATAGAAGATTCAGCTTTCTAGCAAGAATGGCATGCATCTGTTTAGTGAGTGATATTTGCATATATAATTTTTCAGAATGTGGCAGAGTTGGAAGGGACCACAAGGACCATCTAGTATTACATTCTAATGCCACAACCAAAGCACCCCTGAAAGATGACCACCCAACCATTGTTTAAAGATCTCAAAAGATGGAGTACCCACCATCCCCCAAGTCAATCAGATTCACTGTCAAACCACTCCTAAGTAAAAAATAATAATTTCCAGTGTTCTGGTGGAATCCCTTTTTCCTATCATTTCAATCCATTTGTCCTGGTCTCTGGAGAATAAGAAAATAAGCTCACTCCATCTTCTACATGACATCCATAGAGCTATTTAAAGATAGTTATCATGTCACCTCTTAATCTTCTCTTCTCCGTGTTAAGCATGCCCAACTTATTTATCTTAAGTCTTGGTTTTCAGATCTTTGATCATCTTGGTCATTCTTCTCCATCCATTGCAATGTCTTTGCTGAGCCACCTCCTTGATTTTGGACTAAGAGAAGATCAAGGGGCAGCCAGACTTTATCATTCACACAAATGCTATAAAGGTAAAGGTTTCCCCTGACGTTAAGTCCAGTCGTGACCGACTTTGGGGGTTGGTGCTCATCTCCATTTCTAAGCTGAAGAGCCGGTGTTGTCCATAGACACCTCCAAGGTCATGTGGCTGGCATGACTGGATGGAGCGCCATTACCTTCCCTCTGGAGCGGTACCTATTGATCTACTCACATTTGCATGTTTTCGAACTGCTAGGTTGGCAGGAACTGGGGCTAACAGCAGGCGCTCATTCCGCTCCCGGGATTTGAACCTGGGACCTTTTGGCAAGTTCAGCAGCTCAGCGCTTTGTGCCACCACTATTGGTAGGAATGCATATACATGCTGTGCTGATCAACCTCAACACCCACACCTCTCATTGCTAATGCAGTTATCTCAGTTACTAAACCAGGTACCATGATCATATTTCCATATTATTATTATTATTATTATTATTATTATTATTATTATTATTATTATTATTATTATTATTCCTGTGTGACAGGGGGTTGTATTAGATGGCCTATGTGGTCTCTTCCAACTTGATTATTCTATCATTTAATTTTAGCACAATCACACAATTCCATTATTTGAAAAAAGAGAAAGAGAAATACAAATATAAAATAAAAAGAAAATAGCTAACTTGGGAATAGCAACGAGGAGGGTGAGAGGAGGAGAATCCCACCCCCTGAAGTCACTATAATGCTGGCACCAAAGCAGAAGGAACCCATTGCACTAAGGTAGGTGACAGGAATATTTTGGGACTGGGAACTACTAAGGTTTTACCCATTTTTATCATGTCAGAAGCGACTTGAGAGCATACTGCAAGTCACTTCTAATATGAGAGAATTGGTCGTTTACAGAGACGTTTCCCAGGGGACACCCGGATGTGTTACTATTTTGCTGAAAGGCTTCGCTCATGTCCCCGCAAGCTAGACCTGACAGACTGGAGCTCACTCCATCTCACAGATTCAAACCAGCAACCTTCAGGTTAGCAACCCAACCTTCAAGTCAACAATCCAGCCAGCAAAAGGGTTTAACCCACTGCACCACTGGGGTTTTTACCCATTAATAGTTAGGGAGAATGAAGTGCGGGGAGGCTGAGTGGCAGAGGGATGCACAAAAAATAATAGAGTTGGAAGAGACCTCATAGGCCATCCAGTCCAACACCTTGCCAAGAAGCATCTTGTGCGATAAAGCCCTACATGCAAAAAATAAATGCAGCCTCCTAGATCTCCCAGTAGTAATCCAGTGGTACAAGCGGCTGATAACTGTAGGTATGCAACCAGCTAGTTCCCGAACACCAACTAGTCCTCCTTTGGCCACTGAATAGCAAGGGAGAGATACATAGGGGCCGGGCTGTGGCGCAGCTGGCTAGTAACCAGCTGCTATAAATCACTACTGACCGAGAGGTCATGAGTTTGAAGCCGGGGTCGGGTTAAGCCTCCGACCATTAATAGCCCCGGCTTGCTGTTGACCTGTGCAGCCCCGAAAGACAGTTGCACCTGTCAATTAGGGAAATTTAGGGACGCTTTATGTGGGAGGCTAATTTACAACACCATAAAACTGCCAGCAAAACACGA
This sequence comes from Anolis carolinensis, assembly GCF_035594765.1. NCBI lineage: Eukaryota > Metazoa > Chordata > Lepidosauria > Squamata > Anolidae > Anolis > Anolis carolinensis. Next base: position 11,156,789 of record NC_085843.1, read on the forward strand.
GGAAAGGAATGAGGAAGTACAGCCACTACTGGACGATGAAGCAACAGCTCCCACTGTGGCCGGAATCGTGAAGCTGGAAAAATGTTAAAAATGCCTCTGAGTCTGTCTAATGTATGTTGTTTGTCTGTTGGCATTGAATGTTTGCCATATATGTGTTCATTGTAATCCGCCCTGAGTCCCCTTCGGAGTGAGAAGGGCGGAATATAAATACTGTAAATAAATAAATAAATAAATCCATCCATCTTGCAGGCAAGTAAGTTGAATGTGCAGGAAAGAAGACAAGATGTAATTATTCCGAGTGGAACTTTTATTTATCTCATTTTTCACCATGATCTTGCACCAGTGGAGCTATGTCACGTTGTTGTTCTACCCCTCTGAGGCCAAAGCAGTAATAGGTATATGGAGAAAGGTATTATGGATCTGTTCCTCGTTGTTGTTTTCTCCCTCAAATCCACAGTAATTAGAAAAGGCAGACCAAATAACTGGAAGCCACACTTGCACCTATGAGCTCATTTTATGCCTTTAAGAGCATTTTTCAAACAGTTGGATGGGATCACAGAAAAGACAGACTATCACTTGGCACAGGAACATAAAAAAACTGTCCCACATGAGTTCAGATCATTTGTCCACCTCATCTAATATTGTTTACTCTGCTGGGAAGTGGCTGTCCGGAAGAAATGACTGAATCTCGGCATCTTTTCTCAGATCCATTTGGAAAACTACCCACAACCCCTGTCAGGTTTTAATGGATGCAGAGTGATTTGCAATAGTACCTGTTGCCATTATGGAAACCGGCTGAGATAGAGGAGGGGGGAGGCCGCAGCACAGTGATGCAATGCTCTCCAAAATAGTTACTACTTTTGTAATTGGAAACAAAATTAGAAACTGGCTGGCCCCTTGCATTTGGCAAAGAACCTTATTAAAAAGGGGAGAGAATACAAAATCGGAGGTTTAATTATGTTTGGTAGCCGTTGCTGCCAGGGATGCATGAAGTAATCACCAATTATCCTATCCATCCATCAAGTGTCAGAGGATCACACGAGGACATGAAACAAGAGGATGGAAAAATTATATTCTGAAGGGTATCTCTCTTAGAAGAGGAGAAGCAAACACACCACAATATCGTTTACCTGAATGCTTTCCACACAGGCCCGTAATAAACCAGCTTTCCAAAGACTCCCATGATGCAGGTCAAGTTCAACCTCATCTCTTCAAATGTCTTATGCGGTAACCCAGACATTTGGATAATTGGAGATTTCAGTTTAAGAAAAAAATGAAGATGAATATGGTCTATATAGTTAAACTAGCTATGCCCGGCCACGCGTTGCTGTGGTAAAGTATGGTGGTATGGGAAATAAAGTACTGAGGTGGTAGTTGAATCCCTTCTTATTATCCAACATATTCACTTATCCAACCTTCTGCCAGCCTGTTTATGTTAGATAAGTGAGACTCTACTGTATATTTATAATCTTATATTATCTGCTTAGAACTGGATTATCTGAGGCCCCTTCTTCACAGCTGTATAAAATGCACACTGAAGTGGATTATATGGCAGTGTGGAATCAAGATAATCCAGTGCAAAGCAGATAATATAAGATTATAAATGGGTTATATAGCTGTGTGGAAGGGCCTTGAGTCTACACTGCCATATAATCCAGTTCAAATCTGATAATCTGTGGAAGAGGCCTAAGTGAGGCCTAACTGTGCCTGTCCCCTGGGCTGAGTGGGTTGCTAGGAGACCAAGTGGGCAGAGATTAGTCCTCTAACTGGCAGCAATTGGAGAAAAACAATTATTCCTCTCCTTCTAATTAGGACTTTATTTTTCTTTTCTTTTTATTGCATCAACCTAGAGCCATGAATGATGGGTTGTGTTGTCAAATTTCGAGGTTGGGGGGCCTGTAGTTTTGTTGTTTTGTCCGCTGCCCTGATGCCATCACTCTTTTATATATATAGATGAGTGTAATGAGATACAATACATACATTAGGGTTGTCAGGTTAAGACAAGAGCAGGCTTTGAGAATTCAGGGTAAAAGCCAGGGATCTAGGATGACCCCTTGTGAGATCATGGGGTGGGTGAGCACTGATGGTGTCATTAAGTATGCTGTGCTAAGCATCAAGCATAGACTATGCCATTTAGATAGAAATACCAATTCCAACAAATAAGTGAGGAATAGATAACACACTTTTGTGACTAAGTTTACTAAATTGACAGATTGTTTATGGTCCTGAGCAGTAAACTATGCTTGTGAAGCATTTTCCTTGGGCGAGTGAATGAGGTGAACATTGTGACTAGACTTATCAAGTGAGGACTATCCAAAACTATGATTTCAGGGCCATAACCTAAGAATCAAAGACTTTGGATACCACATAGTGGACTCAAATGGTGTTACAACTCTGATCTTACAAAGAGTAGCTCCTGGTAAGCGTGATAATTGAGCATCGTCCAAGGTTGCTCAGAGCATGCCATTCCAATAAAAAACACCACATATAACAAATGAGGAAAACAATCCAAGCCTCTGAGGATGCCTGCCATAGATGTGGGCAAAACATCAGGAGAGAATACTTCTGGAACATGACCATACAGCCCGGAAAACAGACAACAGCCCTGCAATCCATGCATACTTTTCAAGGCAGTTCTTTCTCTCTCTGAGATTTCTTTTCCTTGCCTATAAAATGGAGAAGAGAGGCCAGGCCCTGAAATCTGGCAATTCTATTTGTCACAGATTACCTCAAATGCAAAAGACACAAAGAAATAGGATGACAAAGAACCTGACTCACTGAAGCAGAATGGTTATTTAGTTACTCCAACAGAATCTACTGGAGCAAGCAAAGAGTCAGAACTTCAAAACGTTATCTTTGTGAACCACATCTGCCCCAAATTGTGCCACCCAGCATGCCTGTGTCTCTTTTCTCGGCTCTGGAAAGCAGTCAGCCCAGCAAGGAAGCCCCTTAAATACAATAGATGTGACTTATGTAAACGGCTCGACCTACATAAAACCTCCATCAACTCCACCAGAAAGTATCTACTTATTTTATTTTACTTATTTAAACAGCTTGTATTTTTCTTGTCTCCTTGAACAGAGTTCAAACATGTGTTTTCAGAAATGCATGGAATACGTAGTATCGAGCTGCCAAGATTGGACTAGACATCACGTATTCTTTGCTAACCAAGGGCAGCCATAATTTGTAACTCCAAGACTACATGCTGTAAAGAAAGCCACACGATAAGAGAACAAGATGCAAGTACAGTAGAGTCTCACTTATCCAAGCTAAACGGGCCAGCAGAAGCTTGGATAAGCGAATATCTTGGATAATAAGGAAGGATTAAGGAAAAGCCTATTAAACATCAAATTAGGTTATGAATTTACAAATTAAGCACCAAAACATCATGTTATATAACAAATTTGACAGAAAAAGTAGTTCAATATGCAGTAATGTTATGTTTTAATTACTGTATTTATGAATTTAGCACCAAAATATCATGATATATTGAAAACATTGACTACAAAAATGGCTTGGATTATCCAGAGGCTTGGATAAGTGAGACTCTATTGTATTGATGGTGATTGGTTGAATTCAGCTGAGTTCCAGCCAAGGTTTGCACAGATATACCATGACTCCACCTACTGACTTCTGCATTCTGCCCAAGTGCCACATATTGTGTGCTGCTGTATTTCATAATATTCTTTCTCTACCTTAAGCCATGCTCCCCATATGATGCCAAGACCATTGCAGGATCTTCTCAGTAAGATTTGTTCAGCCAGGAACTGCATTTGCATTCCTCTGAGGATGACAGTGTGGCCTACCCAAGATCACCCAGTGGGTTTCCATGTCCAAACAGTGTTTTGAACCCTGGTCTCTGTCATTCACCCCTTACCAATAGTTCATACTGCTCAAAAAATGAAGAAGACCTAAGGCAGCATGAGTTCAGATGGAACAGCCAAAACCCCTTGCAATTTAGCAGGAAGGGGAGCTGGAAGAAAGACCTCCAAGCACTTGTGAGAGAAGATGAACAAAGCCTTTGACACAGACCCTCAGGCACAGCAAAAGGTTACATGCCTACAGATGTGAGATGTGCTCTCCATATACTACCAAACACGTGGGTATGGGCTGAGCTGAGTGTAGTTGGTAACTGAGTGTCTCCTTAGTTGGTAACTGAAAGCAAAATTTGGTTCACCTCTTGGCCACTGTACCCTGGTGTTGTGTGTCTTGGATTTATGACCTTCGGACTGCTCACTGCCTTCTCTCCTTAGACTTTATGGCTTCTTGACCTCAGACTGTCTATTACCAAATTCTTTTCATGCTTTGGCTTCTGAACTTCTTTAGGAGCAGGACAGTCTCCAGAGTCCTAGTCCAACACCCGGAACACTATAATTACACTGATTGTCTTGCCATGGCTGCAGTTTATGAAAACCCAGGATTTGTAGTTCTCTGGAAGGAAATGCTACATAGCTCAGAAAACCACAAAGCCCAGATTCCATAGGATCATCCATGGCAGTTAATGTGGAATCAAATTGTGTAATGTGAAAAAGGCCCAGGTGTCTCTACCTGTGACCTTGTCTGGATACAACACAGCTTCTAGACCTTTGCATTCTGATCACAATCTCCACATCACCTTTCCTTTCAAGTTCCTCACCAGGGAATGGGAATGGAAATGGATGGCAAGCTGATGATGTCAGAGAATTAACAAGGGCACTTGCTTAATCAGGAAAACATGGTCCCATTTACATGCAAGCCACATCTTTATTATACTGCTACAGTAGAGTCTCGCTTATCCAACATAAACGGGCCGTCAGAACGTTGGATAAGCGAATATGTTGGATAATAAGGAGAGATTAAGGAAAAGCCTATTAAACATTAAATTAGGTTATGATTTTACAAATTAAGCACAAAAACATCATGTTAGACAACAAATTTGACAGAAAAAGTAGTTCAATACTCAGTAATGCTATGTAGTACTTACTGTATTTACGAATTTACCACCAAAATATCGTGATATATTGAAAACATTGACTACAAAAATGCGTTGGATAATCCAGAACGTTGGATAAGCGAATGTTGGATAAGTGAGACTCTACTGTACTAATAAAAACTTCATATGCAATAAAATGTCTGAGCCAAAGCACTCAGAAAACAAAACAAAACCAACTCTCCCCCCCTCCTCCAACAACTTCATTTTCAAAGATTTACACATGTTCTTCAATGGCAGTAGCAGGTGGAGATATTCTGAGCCTGGACAATGTTCACTAACCCCAGATTTAATTAGTGCTATGATCGCCCTGTGGTCTGGTGTTTGCATATGTGGAATTAATCTGGGAAGATTTGGGGGCTATTAACACGTGCTATGAGTCTTTTTCCCTTCAAGACGCTGGTGCTCAGAGGCATGTTTCTTGTGACTGTAGCATAAAGAGAAGCTGTGAATGGGACATCCCAGGTCTACTAGTATAGATTGCACATGTGTATTATTTCAAATTCAGTGTTTTCCAGGGATTATTTCAAGGGATGCCAACCAGGGTAAGAAAATCTGGTGATTTCAGTTTCCAGAATATGCATATTTTTCCAGACCAAGTTCATTGTATTCTGCTTTCATGTCATTGGCACACACATACAACATCCAAGTACGTAATCTTGCATGCACAAACTATTAGGATACTTCCTGACTTTCCCCACAAAGTGGAACTTGCCAATCTACAAATTATGAAAACTGATACAGATTTAGAATATAAAAAACAGTGGGTTCACATATATATGTTGGGAATCACCCTGGACTACTCAAGTCTAGATGTAGTTAGATAGATGATAGAGTTAGATTGAGAGAATCCTTTCCCTGTTTCCAAAGCATGCCTAGACAGGCTTTACTGTGTTTCACTCTATCCTGTTTACATCACATCCCTTACTTTGAAGTTAGTAGAAATGTGAATCTCTAGGAACACTAACTTCTCATTGGTCAGAATGTTTTATGGCCCCAATAAATTTGACCATGAGGTTGGAACCATTTTGGTTCACTCTTCTCCCTTTGTTCTTCTAGGTAACAAGAAGTATCTTGCTGTCTCTCCTGGCAAGATGTAACTATTTAGATGTTTGTTATTTTTCCTTTCTTATTTTTCCTTAGAAACCAGTCTAGAGTAGACTAGACAGCTCCCAAGCCTTTCTATCTACAATGGAGTTCTTTTTACCTGAATAAATACTTTTTGAACTTTTACTGAGACTCTGCAGTCCATTGCCATCCTAAATGGTCAAAGGCTTCTCTTGCTCAGACACGTGTAAATAACTGCTGCATTTAAAAGCTTTGCTTTTGCTACTCTGCTGATTTTTGGTGGAATCTCCCCCAGAGAGGGTTAAATTGAGTCTAACCGCTCAGAGATTACCACAACAATATATACAGGAAGACCCTTGTATATATACCCCGTATCAATGGTTTCACTTATCTAGGCCCTGCAATGGATTCTATGGTATACTGCCCATGAAAGTTACCATACACTTGTCCTGGAGGACCCAGAAAATTCCTAGAGTAGATATGTGTAACTCTATGGTATGCAGGGACTGGATGTGAGGTAATTCAATGATATTCAGTTGTACACACAATTTCATGCAATTGCAGTCTGGCAAAGAAACTATGCCCTGGAGATTCAGACGTCTTGTTGTATTTATAAATAATGAAATTACACACACACATAATTAAATAACTGGCATAGTGAAAATAATTTAAAATTCATCAAAAGGCAGTATATCACATATATACTTCTGGCCCCCAAGAAGTTTAGTAAAATAAACCATCTTTGGTTTTACTTGGTGCCAGAATGAAACCACTATTAGTGCCTACTGGTCTTCTAATAGGAAGGTATTCCACAACCATGGTGTTAGCACAAAGAAAGCTCTGTTCCAAGCCTTCCTACATTGTATTATCTCCCTCCACCCAAACACATACACACACTGGTGGAACATTGTGTTACAACAATTCCACCCAGAGTCCGGAAAAGTTATTTCGGGGATTGTAGCTTCTAGAATCCCTCATTTGTGTAGTCTAAGCTAGCTCCCTTCTCCAGTGGATAAAAAGCTATGAATCTTACATGCAGTACACCTATGAATTTTGGACCCCATACTTTGTGGGGCTTCCTCTCTAGTTAGCCTTCCCCTATGAGGAGCAGCTTAGAGAGCTGCATCTGTTTAGCTTGGAGAAGAGAAAATTAAGAGGGGACATGATAGACATCTTTAAACATCTGAAAGGATTCCATACTTAATATGGAGTTGGATTGTTTTCTGCTGCACTAGAGACTAGGATACAGAACCTTGGATTCAAATTGCAGGAATATAGTGTCTAGATCAAGCATGGGCAAACATCGGCCCTCTATGTGTTTTGGACTTCAACTCCTACAATTCCTAACAACTGTTAAACTGGCTGGGATTTCTGGGAGTAGAAGTCCAAAACACGCAGAGGCCCAAAGTTTGCCCAGTTCTGGTCTAACAGTACCCCTTTATTCTGCTTTGGATCGCAGTGTCAAGAACTGGACACGGTATTTCAAGTGATGTCTGTATCTCATTTGAAATGCTGTGTCAATTCCTAAACACCATAATATGGACAAGCTGGAAAGTGTCCAGAGACAGGTGACCAAAATAATAAAAGGGATGGAAGATAAGCCCTATGAGAAGTGGCTTAGGGAGGTGAGTCTGTTTATCTTGGAGCAGTACTTCTCAAACTGTGCTCCACTGAGTTCTTAGGGCTTCGCAAAGCACAATCAGGGTTCCTCAGAGGCCCTGTGGCCCCCCGTTTTCCTCTGTCTAGGAAGCACATGACCGGTGGAGCCCCATTGTGGCTGCCACAGCCTAAAGGACTTCTCTGCCACCAGTATGGTCTGCAAGGCCTCTCACCACCATTTTGACTGTGCTTTTCCTGCATGTTAGAAACATGGACTGGGTAGTCCCTGGGATTGCTCCTATTATTATTTTTGCAAAGGCTGGGTGGCCATCTGTTGAGGGAGCTTTAATTAGGCTTTTTCTGCAAGGCAGAAAGAGGTTGGACTGAATGGTCCCTGAATTACACCTATTACTGCTGCTACTACTACTACTACTACTACTACTACTACTACTACAGCTGAATGGCCATCTTTTGCGGATGCTTTGATTTGTGCTTTTACTGCTAGGCAGAAGGAGGATGGACTGGATGGCCCCTGGTTGCTCCTCCTCCTCCCATTATTATTATTATTATTATTTTATTGTATGATACAGCAAACAGGATAGATATGCTGGATTTCGTATCACAAAATCACAAGTCGAACACTTCCCAAGTGTCTAAGACTGTGTGATGTATTTTCGGATGATGCGTGCAGATCCCAGTAGGGTGGCCTTTTGCAGTTGGCAGATCGTAATTTTGTCAATGTCTATTGTTTCCAAATGCTGGCTGAGATCTTTTGGCACATACCCAATGTGCCGATCACCACCAGATCACCTGTACTGGTTTCTGCCAAAGTCTTTGAAGTTCAATCTTGAGGTCCTGATATTATCATTATCATTATCATTATTATTATTATTATTGCAAATGCTAGATGGCCCTTGAGGTTTTCCACTGAAATATTGGTAGGTTTATGTTGGTAAAATTTGTACTTCACTTTAAATACTGTATTGTTCTTTCTTTCTTTCTTTCTTTCTTTCTTTCTTTCTTTCTTTCTTTCTTTTTGTACTACAAACAAGATATGTGCAGGGTGCATAGGTATTTGTTCATTTTTTTTTCCAATTAGTTCACACATTCTCCATTCATCTGCCACTGGCCCAGCCCATCTGTCAAATTTTAAAATGCAACTTGAGGGCTCCACGAAGTTTTTCTTGGGGCTCTACAAAAAACTTTTCCCCTATGGCTTTAAAAGTTTGAGAAGACCTGGCTTGGAAACTAGAAGTTTAAGAGGGAACATAGTGACCACGTTTAAATGTCTGAAAGAATGTCTTATTGAGGAGAGAGCAAGCTTGTTTGGACCTGATCAGGGGAACAGCAGGGGATAGCGGGGAAATCATGGTGCAGTGTCACACTGCATTCCCTACTGTCGAGGGTCATCAGGGGTCATAGAGAGATGGGCCGAAACTAACAAAATGAAGTTCAACAGGGACAAATGCAAGATACTTCACTTCGGTAGAAAAATGGAATGCAAAAAAATAGAATGTAAAGATACAGGGGACGCCTGGCTAGACAGCAGTACATGTGAAAAAGACCTTGGAGTCTTTGTGGACAACAAGTTAAACATGAGCCAGCAATGTGATGTGGCTGCTAAGAAAGCCAACGGGATTCTGGCCTGCATCAATAGGGGTATAGCGTCTAGATCCAGGGAAGTCATGATCCCCCTCTATTCTGCCTTGGTCAGACCACACCTGGAATCACACTGTGTCCAATTCTGGGCACTGCAGTTGAAGGGAGATGTTGACAAGCTGGAAAGCGTCCAGAGGAGGGCAACTAAAATGATCAAAGGTCTGGAGAACAAGCCCTATGAGGAGCGGCTTAAAGAACTGGGCAAGTTTAGCCTGCAGAAGAGAAGGCTAAGAGGAGACATGATAGCCATGTACAAATATGTGAGGGGAAGTCATAGGGAGGAGGGAGCAAGCTTGTTTTCTGCTGCCCTACAGACTAGGACACAGAACAATGGCTTCAAACTACAGGAAAGGAGATTCCACCTGAACATCAGGAAGAACTTCCTCACCGTGAGAGCTGTTCGGCAGTGGAACTCTCTGCCCCGGACTGTGGTGGAGGCTCCTTCTTTGGAGGCCTTCAAGCAGAGGCTGGATGGCCATCTGTCGGGGGTGCTTTGAATGCGATTTCCTGCTTCTTGGCAGGGGGTTGGACTGGATGGCCCATGAGGTCTCTTCCAACTCTACTATTCTATGATTCTATGGTTCTATCCCTTCCCATGACATTTCCCCGCTGTCCTCCCCTTCCTCTTCACCTCTTCTGGGCTCTCTTTCTCTCAGCTGCCAACATGATACTGGCATGAAGCCCCATGGAGTCCTGCTGGAAGTAGCCCTCCATCATGCAGAGGCTGGATGGCCATCTGTCAGGGGTGCTTTGAATGAGATTTTCCTGCTTCTTGGCAGGGGGTTGGACTGGATGGCCCATGAGGTCTCTTCCAACTCTACGATTCTATGATTCTATGTGATGGGCTCCAGGGAACTCTGTGTCGGCAGCATAGAGAAGCGGGGAAAAGATACTTCTCTGATGAAGTGGTAGGACATAGACCACTGGATACAAAGGATTAGGTAGAACTTTCTGATGGTAAGGACTGTTCGACAATGGGGTATGTTGCCTTGGAGTGGTGTGGACTCTCCTTCTCTAGAGGTTTTTAAACAGAGGTTGGCAATGCTTTCCTTGCATATTCCTGTAAAGCAGAATGGAGTTAGATTGGATGGCCCTTAGGGTCTCTTCCAACTATGATTGTATGTGTTTTTTAAGATCAGAAACAGAAGTTTGTAATCTTATCCCCAGAGTTTTCCTGACACCATTAAATCAATCAGAATTCTGTAAGTCGAGAAAAAACACTCTAAACAAAGAAATGCTAATAAAAAGAGCAACATATAACATTTCAGTCAAGAGATCCATTCAAATCCATTGAAAGCCCATGCCATTAATTACGTATAGGAACAAATAAGCATTCACTTCATTTTTTTTTTTGTTCTAGTCATTTTAATTCTGCCGGATTATTTAGTATATATTGTATATGCATATATACATCTATACATCTTACTCTTTTGGGCATTAAATTTTGCCAATTTTTGTAAGCCGCCCTGAGTCCCCTCGGGTGAGAAGGGCGGGGTATAAATGTTGTAAATAAATAATAATAAATAAATACTCTCTAGGATGGAATGCAGATTCAAATATATCTGGAAAATGGATGAAATCATGTTTTTGGATGTCCAGAAAGCCTGATAAGTAGAATCCTACATTGATGAAAATATTTGCCATTCAGGACTTAGGTAAATGTAAAGGTTTCCCCTGACATTAAGTCCAGTCGTGACCTACTCTGGGGGTTGGTGATCATCTCCATTTCTAAGCCGAAGAGCCGGTGTTGTCCATAGACACCTCCAAGGTCATGTGGCTGGCATGACTGCATGGAACGCCGTTACCTTCCTGCCGAAGCGGTACCTATTGATCTACTCACATTTGCATGTTTTCGAACTGCTAGGTTGGCAGAAGCTGGAGCTAACAGCGGGTGCTCACTCCGCTCCCCAGGTTTGAACCTGGGACCTTTCAGTCTGCAAGTTCAGCAGCTCAGTACTTTTACACACTGAGCCACCGGAGGCTCCATTCAGGACTTATTCGACACAAAATTCACATGTGGCTGTTTTGCAGAAAACAAACATTTTCAAGATTGGAAAGATCGTTTTCTGCATCTAAAATCATAGTTCTGTGCAGGAATATTATTTGCTGTGAAGAAAAGATTTCCTTTTCAGCAAATGCTGTTTTATATGCAAAACAACCACTTGCAAATTTTGAACACAGTGGGTCCTGGATTGTGAACAGTCTTCCAAAATGGTGTGGTTTCCGAAGACTTTGTCACCGCAGAAAGAATATTGCTAAAATTACCCATTGCTTCCTTTGAGGAAAAAAACTTAGTGAGGAATTACAGCCCATATATGCACGCAGAGAGCTGGCGGGTGCCCCAGCGCAGGTAACCCCATAAAGCTGAATAACCCAGAAAAACAAAAAAAAGTATATATACCCCACATATGGTTCTAACAGATGTGGTTTTAAATTACCCTCGAGGCCTCATAATGTTTACTGAATGGTCTGAATGCTAAAAAGAATTCTTGGCTGTTTCTCTTGACAGCTTTCAACCAACACATTAGCTTTGAGACAGTGAAAGCAGCAAAATCCTTCCCACCACCCACCTTCCTGCATGCACTTCATTTGGTGCCTGGCTTGACTCTGCTTCACTGACCAAGCCGGCCAATTACAATTCAACATCTTGACCTGTGGTCCCCCGCTGGCAGCCGAGAGGGTCTCGGGATACTGCTTGGAGAAATAAATGAAAATAAACCAACCCTGGCCGAGGGTGGGGAGCTTATCGGCTTTTGTTTTCTCCACAACACTCCCTGACTTACTTTACAATAGACGCTCGCTGCTGAGGAGGACAGCCGTGGAAGAGAAAAGAAAAATGCTGAATAATTCAAAGCCACTGCTCCACTGCTCAAGCCTGATGGAGGTTTAAAAATAGTTGCAAAACATCTAGTATGCTTCAGCTTTCCCCAAGCTGGTTAACTCACAACATGGATCAGGCTCCAAATCCAACCTTAATGGGGTGGGAGCTGGAGGACAATACATCTGCCAGGTACCACTTTGGGAGAGCCTGATATTGTTCTTGGGTTGTGCCTCCAAGTCAGCTCTGACTTAAAATCATAGACTTGGAAGACACCAAAAGGGCCATCCAGTCCAACCCAACACACAAACAAAGTACCCCCAATGGATGGCCCTCAGCCTCTCCTGAAAAGACCTCCAGAGATGGAAGCTCCACCACACTCCAAGGCAGTATATTCTACTGCTGTACAGCTCTTACCATCAGGAAATGTTTACTAATCTTCCTCCAAATCAGCTCTGAGTTAGGGTTTCTAGAGATTTATGAGAAAACGCCACTCTAAGAATGCCTAGGACCTCCAGTGTGATCCTATGGAAGGCTGACCAAGGCCAACTAAGAGATTCCATGAGACGGGTGATCCTTTTATATGCAGTTTTTCACTTTCACAGGAGTCATGCGTGGAATGGCAGGGAAGACAGCTGCTGCCAGTTCCAATTAGGAGGCCGGATCTACACTGCCATATAATCCAGTTTCAGAATCAGCAATGATGAGCCAGCAATGTGATGTGGTTGCTAAGAAAGCCAATGGGATTTTGGCCTGCATCAATAGGGGTATAGCGTCTAGATCCAGGGAAGTCATGCTCCCCCTCTATTCTCTATTCTGCCTTGGTCAGACCACACCTGGAATACTGTGTCCAATTCTGGGCACCGCAGGTGAAGGGAAATGTTGACAAGCTGGAAAGCGTCCAGAGGAGGGTGACTAAAATGATCAAAGGTCTGGAGAACAAGCCCTATGAGGAGTGGCTTAAAGAACTGGGCATGTCAAAAGGGGACATGGTTTATACTGGGAAGACATAACACTAAACCGTGATCATATCAAAAGAAGCCACAGTCTACCCAAAAACCCCTTTGCAGTGCTTTCAATATTTTGAAGAAAACATCAGTCCAATTTAGAAATGTTGAAACAAAGGGCAATGACAACGAGGAACAGAAATATGTGTGAATATTGTCAAAGCCTCTGTCACTTTGCTAACGAAAATAACAATATTCTTGTATAATCTAACACCCTTCTCTTATAAACTGGGATTGCCACCCAAATGTGGCATTATTGCATACCACAGAATCTTATTCTCTCATTTTTCTGTGCTGATTTGTTTCTTTTTCCAGTTACCTAGCCAGCACTTGATGCTGAAGGAAGCAAAATTGTGACAAAAGGTTTTTCATCACTATTACCAGCACATATACAGAATTATTATAAGACTTTCTCATGGGTCAGTCTTGTTGAGTTAGTTTTGAAGTGGAAGTAGAACTTTCCCAACTGTGGCTCCACTTAAATTGTTAATTCTGTCAAGTCATGCTGCCATACATCAAAATTAAAAAATGTTTGGCCACAACTTACCCACCTATTGCAACCCAGCCCAAGCCATGAGTAAGAAATGAAATAATAATAATAATAATAATAATAATAATTACTATTGACAATGTACATGCACACACTGTTGCTTTAATCTGGAGCCAGCAGTTGAAGACGGAAAAACAACACTGTACTGATAGTAACTCTGGTCCTGAGATACTAATTGCTGAACTTGCCCTAGAATAGGTCGCCCTATAAATTTGAAAAATGTCTTTCATCAGCGGCAGTGCATTTAAACAGTATATTTCCGAATACTCAATCTGGCAGAATTGCACACATTTAGAAAGGCCTTCATGAAATATTCAGAGAAATATGATGTAAGGCTGACTACGGGAGAGCACATGCCAATTCTCGAAAGCTTACTCAGGGTATTTTTGGTCAACATAAGACCACGGGGAAGGAAAACCAAGCCCAAACAGTACTTCTAATAAAGAGCTCTTTGCTGCTACTGCTTATGTATCCAGAGCTGGGAAATTAGGACTTGAATTGTCAGTTTTGAAAACCAACTCCTCACAAGGGCTGCAGAATCTCTGCCTCTCAGTGTTGTCCCATCAACTATTAATCAGAGCTGGCCCTGCTTAGTTTCCCAAAACAGGTGGTGCCTTCCTGCCTGCCTGCCTTGGACACCTGCCTCATGATCCATGCTGGGTGGAGAGGCAACTATGAAGTAGAACAGATGAGTATGTCATATCATTCAGGCAGCATCAGGATATTTTCAGCTATTTTTGAGAAATAAAATTACTTTGCTTGACTTGGGCCATGTGTACTCAGGCAAAATGAATGGCCATCTCTCAGGGGAGTTTTGAATGCAATTTCCCTGCTTCTTGGCAGGGAGTTGGACTGGATGGTCCACGGGATATCTTCCAACTCTATGATTCTATGAAAATAAAGTGGACTCATAGCTCAGCTGTTGTGGTGAACAGAATAAGGACTTACTCCAGATCTTCCTGGAAGCTCTGGTCTTTCTCTTGCAGTTGCAGAGATGAGGACAGCTGGCTCAGGTTGGCACTGACCTGATTCACTATCCATACCAACATAGACTCACCTATGTGTCACTGCTAGTAAGCAGTTTTTAGACAGAGGCTTGCTGATGACATTGTATTTCTGCTGATGTCAGTTCCTGTGGCCAGCCATGTGATCCGTAATAAGTTATTGCCATTAAATTTCTAAAAGAATGTTGCTATCTAATGGTGATGCAGCAGTGGTCCAAATATGCCCTTGAACTGACCAGCTGTGTGGATGACCAAAGGGCTTCTTGGAGGCTCCTGTGCTGCATTGGACTAACCTTGGGCCCAAATGTATCTGCTAGCTGTAGATACAATTCCTGTAATAACACTGTAGACAATGACTAATGCTAACTTGGTTCCCAGTCTAGAGCATAGTTTTCCAAAGATTTCATGTTAGACCTGCATCATTTTGCGACACAGTAATTCAGTTTTACTAGCAAACCAGAGGTTTGCTTATAAGAGATACAAACACATACATTGTAATGAAGTGTGAATTTTTTAGTTTACAGATGTCATGTTTAATTGCGTTTTAAAAGGGTCAATATTTCAGTTACTCTGCACTCATGAGTTGGTTGCCATGGAGAAGTAGGCGGAGCCAACTGCCGTTTTGGTGGAGAATTGCAGGTTTGAAAAAGAAGCAGTTAGTCTGTGCCCTGATGAGGTACAGTGAAGACTGACCCTCCGTTGAAGGGATCAGGGAGACTCAAATGCTTATTTTTGAGTCAATTTAAAATAAGTTTGGTGACTTATTTTAAGGTAGTCTGTCTCCTGATGAGGAACAGATAATCTGTGATTGTAATTCACAGGGTGACTGCAGTTTAGAGCAGTAAAGAAAGAAGTGACATTTTAAGAAGTTTGAAACATCTCATTCTAACTTTGCAACTGTTAACCAAAGTGCCTCTAAAGAGAAAGTTACTGTAACCATTAAGCTTTGTGCCAGAATAAACGTGTTATTGTTCTTTTAAACATCTCAGCTTCTGTCATATATATTACCATCAAAAACAAACAAGAAGAAAGAAGAAAAACAACATTTAAAAGGTCTCCTCTCTAAGTAACTAGTGGCTATATCTTCCCATAGTGGTCGCAAGCGTGGATAATCCCCTTTACATCTGGTGGCCGCATTATAAACATCTTTACATTGGTGGCAGCGGTTATAATATAATAATATAATTAAATAAACATCCAACATCTCTTCTCCGCATACATAAATTGTAATAATGTAATATATGAGGACACAATCTAGCTCACAAAAACCTTTCACTTATATATTTAAAATATATGATTTATTGCTTATTACACATAGACGTCGAAGTTTCTGGTTACATTCATGCAACACGTTTACACATCGCAGCCGACACACAAGTGTGTCACGGCACACAGTTTGGAAAGCTCTGCTCTAGGATTTGCAAATCTGCGCTGGTTTCAAAATTTGGATTAGCTGAGAAACATGGCTAAAGTTGACCTGCTTAACCCCATTATCATGACATGAACATAATAGTAAACCATGATTGTGCTAATACAGGAAAACAAAGCAAAGAGAATTTGCATTAGAAAGAGGATGAGAAGAGGGAATCCTATTGTTTGATCTCTTAGTGTAGTGCAATAGTTAAATGGCCAGCAAATCAAAAAGTCATGAGTTCAATCTCAACTATTCAATGATTCACTAAATAACTCTCTGCTAGCCTCTCCTTCTTTTTCCTCCTTTCCCCATCTATAATATGAAGATAATACTGAATTATCCAACAGGGTTATTCTAAGGATTAAAAATATATAAGGCAATCGGATAATGTATGTGATACTTTTTGCACACTAAACAGATGTTAAGCATTATTATTATTATTATTATTATTATTAAGAATGTGCTAGCTTCATACACACACAACACAGCAAACACTCATCACCACTAAGCTGAATTTAATCGTGGAGGCAAAAAAAATCAGCGATTACAGTTTTCCTGGCCAGTAAATTATGCCGCCATACTAAAGCTTTAATTCCTATCAGTGAAGTCTAATTAGAATCCCTCCATTACAATAGACTGTTAAATGGAAATTAATATCACTTGCTTTGTGAATCTGGCATCCTAAATAGACTGTCAGCAACATTTCCGCTTCCTTGTTTTGAACAAAGATACATTCAATCCGAGCAGCAAATCTGTATTTTATGGATTGAAAAACAGATCTCCAAATATGATTGTATTTAAGACAAGGTATTCATGATGCCTCTTGGAACTTGGTAATCACCCACTAACAGATCCATTAGCTTCTTTAAAAGTACTAAAGAGTATGAAGTTGGATTCCTCTGATCAAATTGAGGTTATAAGAGATTATTATACCCCCTCGATGGCACCTTCATTTCTTCTGCAATAACAGGAAAATGGTCACAATATAGATAATGAAGGAAAAGTAACTTATGCTTTGGGGGGGGGGGGATGCTCTTATGCATTTTTGAATAGTTGGTAGGAATATAATTTGCTAATTTCGTTCTTGAAAGAAGCCATGAGGAATTTTAACAATTTTCTTTTCCTTGCAGTTTTTGAAGGCTGATTCAGTTCTATGCAAAATTCAAACATAAGAGTTGTTTTTGACCAGAAAACATATTTTCTGCATCGGAAACAGGACTTTCTGAGTAGAAAGCAATATTATTGTCTGTGCAAAAAAAAATGCTGTTTGCTGTACACAACGTGCTGCACAAAATTTTCAGGTGTATGTGTGTACGCAGAAGACAGAATTTTCTGTACAGGAAATAGTACAAACAAATCCATGTGCCACTATTGGGCAGAATGAGTACCAAAATGCAAGGATGCTTGTTGCTACTCCTGAGTTCTCATAAGGTTTTTGACATGCAAAAGAAAAATGGGGCTTTAAGTTTTTGGGCTAATTTTTAAAAAATTGTTCGAATATTGTGAATATTCTTTCCCTAATGGTGAGTCTCCATTAGCTAAACGACCACACAACATCCACAGGCAAAGTCAAAGAATTTGTCCTCCTGGTCCAGAGACAAATGGAGAAAGTCACCCTTTGCATTACAACTCCTAGAAACCTCCAACCTACAATGGAAGGGGAAAGCAGGGACATGTCAATGCATTTATTTTCCATCTGTTCCACCCTAACAAAATTTGTCTCCGTCAGTAAGAAATCTTCCCCCCACCCCTATTCTGCTCCATTTTGAAATAGTCTGTGCATCTCTCCTCCTATTAAGCCCTGCACGGTTTTGCTTCCAGCTCTGAAAAGACCATAATCTTCCATATCGTCCTCTCCAGGTTTGAGAGATTTAGAAGTTATAAAATTAAAGAAGCATAGAGTCAGAAGAGACCCTGCACAAGGGCCATTCGGTCCAAGTGCATTCTACCATAATCCAAGCACTCCCAATAGATGTCCATCTAGCCTTTGCTGGAAAACAGTCTATTCCACTGTTGAACAGTTCTTACTGCTAGTGCCAAGACATTATTTCTAATGTTTGGGTGGAATCTCTTTCTGTAGTAGGGGCCGGGCTATGGCACAGCTGCTTAGTAGCCAGCTGCAATAAATCACTACTGACCAAAAGGTCATGAGTTCAAAGCCAGCCCATGTCGGATTCAGCACCCAACCATTAAAAATAGCCCAGTTCGTTGTTGATCTAAGCAACCGGAAAGATAGTTGCATCTGTCAAGTAGGAAATTGAGGTACGGCATATGCAGGGAGGCTAATTTAATTAATTTACAACACCATAAAAATCATCTAGCAGAAAATGGAAAGTAATGAGGAAGTCATCCATCAAGGACTCAGTGTCACAGTGGATGATGAAGCAGCAGCTCCCCCTGTGGCCAGAATCGAGCACACCCACATGAAGCCTGGAAGCTGGAAAATGTTAAATTGCCTGTGTTTTCGTCTGTCTCTGCATGTATGTCATATGGCACTGAATATTTTCCATGTATATGTATATTGGGATCCGCCCTGAGTCCCCTTCGGGGTGAGAAGGGCAGAACATAAATACTGTAAATAAATAAATAAACAGTTTATTCCAGGTCTTAGTCTCTGAAGCAGTAGAAAACAAGACTAATCCATCTTCAATATGACATCCTTTCACTGAGGTCTGACCAAAACAGAAAAGAATGGTACTATTACTTCCCTCCCTATAGACCAGTGGTCCTCCAGGTGTTTTGGACTTCAGCTCCCACAATTCTCAACAACTGGTAAACTGGCCGGGATTTCTGGGAGTTCAAGTCCAAAACACCTGGAGGACAAAATGTTGGGAGCCAGTGATCTAGACACTATACTATTAATGCAGTCTATATGAAATTGTATTGGCAATTGAAAATAATTTTTTAGGTCCAATATCCTAGGAAAGACCTGCTGTCAGAACATGATCAATTTACTTTTTGGACTATAAATCTTAAAAAATATTGGCTATGACGTCTAGGGAAATTCTAGAAGTTGTAGACCAAAAAATTATCCACACACACATTTAAGATGTCCCTTCGGCATGCATGAAATGTGCTCTGTGTACCATAGCCAGCATGGTATAGTGCTTCAAGGATTGAAGAAACCAAGGTTCACAGCTCCACTCAGCCATGGCAACTCATTAGGAGGCCTTGGACAAGTCACATCCTCTCACCCTTTAAAAAAGTAATTTTGGGCCTTCTCTGACTAAATTTGGTGTAAATCCCTTAAGCTAGATTCACCACAAGATGGAATCAACTTGAACAACAATAAAACCATAATACTATCAAAGGCTTTCATGGCCAGAACCACTGGGTTGTTGTGAGTTTTTCAGGATGCAAGGCCATGTTCCAGTAGCATTCTCTCCTAATGTTTCGCCTGCATCTATGGCTGGTTTCTTCAGAGGTTCTGAGAAGCCCGAAAATCTCACAGCAACCCAGAAACCATAATAGTTGTGAAATCATCTTGACTCTTTACTTAAGGTAAAGATAAAGGTTTCCCCTGACGTCAAGTCCAGTCATGTCTGACTCTGGGGGTTGGTGTTCATCTCCATTTCTAAGCCAAATTTATTTTTTATTTATTTATTTACAACATTTATATCCCGCCCTTCTCACCCGAAGGGACTCAAATTGGCAACAATTCAATGCCTGCCAAAGAGGCGGTGTTGTCCATAGATACCTCCAAGGTCATGTGGCCGGCATGACTGCATGGAGCGCCGTTACCTTCCCGCAAGGGCGGTACCTATTGATCTACTCACATTTGCATGTTTTCGAACTGCTAGGTTGGCAGGAGCTGGAGCTAACAGCGGGCGTTCAAGCTACTCCCAGGATTTGAACCTGGGACCTTTTGGTCTGCAAGTTCAGCAGCTCAGCATATTTAACAGCTCAGCATATTTAACACACTGAGCCACCGGAGGCTCCGACTCTTTACTTATGAAATCAAAATAATTTTGGAAGAACCGTTGCCAATCTATTTCCACCTGTATTGTAACGCAAGGGTGGGATGAATATAATCCTTTAGACATTGCTAGACTGTAGTTCCCATCAGTCCCAGCCATCACAGGACATGGTGAGGAGAGCTAGGAGATGCAGTCCATTAACAATTAGAGAACCATACTTTATATCAATCCCTGCTATACCTTTTCTACTGATGATACTACCTTTCATATTTGCTCAAAATCCTGAGAATAGAGGGGGAAGGAGAAAGAGACAAGAAATGAAGCAAAAGAAAAATCTTTCGAGGAAAATAATTCTGCCTATCAGCACAGTAGCTTTCGAGTGACACAGAGGAATGCAAAGCGTACTGTTTTTCAGATTTTTTTCCCTACAGAAATACTACTGTGGGAACAGTCAGTGAGCCTTCTCCTCCTAGACTAGTAAGATTAAGTGAGGATCAAATTTCATTCTGCTTTTCACCGTACCCCAACCATCACCCCTGTCTTTGACATAGTGAAAATGCACATATATTTTCAGAAGCCTTTATTAGGAGCTTGTTCCTTCTCAAAACATTTTGGTCAAGGATCCATGAATACTCAATTCACTGGCAAGCGGGACATGCGCTTCTGTCAAAGAGCCCAGAAATGCCAATCTGTCAGCCCAAAGCAGAAATAAAAATACTCGAGTTTTTCAGTTACAATGAGCAAGCCAGGATGGGGATTTTTTTTTTAAAATACAACAAGTGAAGCAGGTAGCAATCAGACTTTAAATCTGAGCTGAGGTTGATTTGTGCATTTCCATCTCATGGAGATTTAATCTCCAAAAGGCAATTTCAAAGGCAGCTTTTTCCATTTGAGATATCACACATTTCAACACATGCGCATACACAATGTTTTGCATACTGCTTAAAATTCACAAAGATTGTTAAATTATAATCACTAAATCCCCTCCGGATGATAGGGACTAAGGTGATCTATCTTACGTTTCAGGCCTCAAGGTGAGACAGAAATTGTTTTGGTCTTACAGGTGGGTGACCTGTACTGAAGAACAGACAGAATGAAGGTGAAAAGACAGCATGGACCTATTGAGTCAGGATCTGATGCTTTAGTCCACACTATCCTATGGAACTTTACTCTTTGATCTGATATTTTACTCTTCTAGATTGTTCTCTTCCAGAATCCATCACCATTGAGCTGATCACAGCCACCACATGTATCTCCAAAGTTTATGTATGGATGTCTGAGCACATCTCAAAGTAGAGTAGGCCCTCCACTTTCATAGGGGTTAGAGATACGGGAGCATCTCAAAAATAGGGGGAAAACTCTACTTTTTCGTGCTGAATAGATTCTCTGGTCATTTGTAGGTTCTCCAGAGTGACTCTATACTCAACTTCTGCAGGAGGCTGACCATAAAACTGCTCTGAAGGACCTGCAAATGCCTAGAGAAAGGTCCTCTCTAAGAATCTCTAGGTCATCTAACATAATTCTATGGCCAGCTTCCAGCAGAAGTTGCCCTAAGTTCTTGTTGAAAGATATAGAGATCCCTAGAGAGAATATATAATAAAAACTGCAAAAGTTAAATGAGGACAGCTGACTGTACAGGCAAACTGTTAAAGTAGAAGAGTACAACTGGAGTCACAGGGTTGTTGTATGTTTTCCAGGCTGTATAGCCATGTTCCAGAAGTATTCTCTCCTGACGTTTCGCCCACATCTATGGCAGGCATCCTCAGAGGTTGTGAGGTATGGAGAAAGTAAGCAAGGAAGGTTTATATATATATATATATGTGGAAAGTCCAGGGTGAGAGAAGAACTCTTGTCAGTTGGAATGCTATAATCACCTTAATTAGCATTGAATAGCTTCATCTCCTGGCTTCTTCCTGCCTGGGGGAACCCTTTGTTCAGAGTCATTAGCTGCCCCTGGTTGATTCATGTCTGGAACTCCTCTGTTTTCAGAGTGTTGCTTCTTATTTACTGTTCTGATTTTTGAGTTTTTTTTTTAATACTAGTAGCCAGATTTTGTTCATTTTCATGGTTTCCTCCTTTCTGTTGAAGTTGTCTCACTCAGGAGAGAATACTTCTGGAACATGGCCATACAGCCCGGAAAACATACAACAACTCTGTGATCCCGGCCATGAAAGCCTTCGACAACACAATTGGAGTCCTCCAGATGTTCTTGGAGTGCCATTCCTATGATCTCTCACCATCACCTGTGCTAGTTAAGGCTGTTGGGATTTGCAATCTCAAAACAGTGAGAGGGCCATATTTGCTCATGTATGCTTCAAAGACCTTCAGACTCTGAAATCAAGATCTGTAGAACATTTCTTCTCATATATTCCACGCACAGCTCTTAGATCCTAAGAAGAAATCCATTCTGTTGGAGGCACAGACAGGGAGGATAAGATCTCAGGCTTGCTTTGGACTTCTTTCCCCAAAGGAATGCACATTAACTCGGTTATTCTGGTACTGTTCCAAAAGACTTGACATTTGTATATTCAGTTTGTTTGTGTTTAGGTAACACACAGAGTTTGTTTTCGTTCCTAAAATTTAGGGTGTCTTAATTGTTTGTTTATTTTAAAAAGAGGTTTATGTGACTGTTTCCAACTGCAACAGTAGCATTTATGTGGGCAGGAGAAGCTAAATGCTATTTTGTGAATATGCTTTTTAAAAACTGTTAACATTTTAGCACAGCACATAAGGTACAAAGCAATAATTATTAATGGGAATGAGAACCCTTTAAAAATATTGGTGAGCTTATGTTATGTTGGACCAGTAAACAGTGTTTATGTTGCAGTTGCTCCACAGATTGAAGAACATGGCCAATCTGTGGTTATCACACCCATCAATTTTCCCAATATGGTAGTAACAGTCTCAATTAATCCTCTGCACTCCCATTTTTGAGTTGCTTTTAAAATGTCACAGTTTGTCTCTTCTCCTCCCACCTTTTCCCTTTGTCCTCAAGCTTACTTAAATTGCTGAAATGCGAGTCAGAATTTCAAAAGAAGGTTATACTCCATTAATTCAGAAATGGAGGGGAATGTATCTTGGAGGGTATGGGTTGTGTCTGTGGAAAACTCAGCATTCCTAAGTGTCCTTCTGATGATGGGCACCAAAGGAGTGACAGAGTGACCTAAAGCCACTCTGGTCCTCTAAGAGATTTTTGAGTGGGGAGAATCCCCAGGGTGCCCTATGGGGTGAGGGTTTAAACAGAAACATAGACCCATAGTATAGCTACCAACACTCATGGACTGGCATGACTCTGGAAGTGGGAGATAACCTGCCATTAACCTGGGCCCGAGCTGTGGTGCAGGCTGGAGAGCAAGCCAGCTGCAACCAGCTGCAATGAATCACTCTGACCAGGAGGTCATGAGTTCGAGGCCCGCTCGGAGCCTATGTTTGTCTTGTCTTTGTTCTATGTTAAAAGGCATTGAATGTTTGCCTATATGTGTAATGTGATCCACCCTGAGTCCCCTTCGGGGTGAGAACGGCGGAATATAAATGCTGTAAATAAATAAATAAATAAATAAAGGATAATCCTGCTCATGAGAACAGCCATATTCTAAGCCAGTATACAGTAGAATCTCTACTTTCATCGCATGAATTTTAAAAATGCTATTACCTAAGAGACATACAAATGCCTAGAAAAGTGTTTCTCCATGACTCTTTAAGTCTCCCAGCGCTGGAGGACCTTGAGATTCTTAGAGAGACAATAATCAAATCTGTGAATAATCTAATCTGCAAAAATTAAACCCCCAATGTGTATGGCTGACTTTGCATCTGGAAATGGGAGAAACCTTTTGACTGCTGGGAATCTATCCTGCTTGCAAACATCTCAAAAGCATTATTGGAAAGAGGATATTCAACTAGATAAGACTGTTGGAGTGCATCCGCACTAGACAATTATAGCAATTTGATAGCACTTTAACTGCTGTGGCTTCACTGGGGGTTTGCAGCCTGGTGGGATTTGCAGTCTGATGAGTTCCTTAGTATTCTCAGCTACAGAAGTCTAATTTGTTAGTATAGCAGCCTAACAGAGAATTCTAAGCACCAATGCTACAAAACCCAGGATTTCATAGAATGGAAGGATTGCATTCAGATTGCTATAGAAGTACAATAGAGTCTCACTTATCCAACATTCTGGATTATCCAACGCATTTTTGTAGTCAATGTTTTCAATACATCGTGATATTTTGGTGCTAAATTCGTAAATACAGTAATTACTACATAGCATTACTGCGTATTGAACTACTTTTTCTGTCAAATTTGTTGTCTAACATGATGTTTTGGTGCTTAATTTGTAAAATCATAACCTAATTTGATGTTTAATAGCCTTTTCCTTAATCCCTCCTTATTATCCAACATATTCGCTTATCCAACATTCTGCCAGCCCGTTTATGTTGGATAAGTGAGACTCTACTGTACCATACACTGGTCTCATTCAGAATGTTTTTTTTCTTTACAT
Organism: Anolis carolinensis; assembly: GCF_035594765.1. NCBI lineage: Eukaryota > Metazoa > Chordata > Lepidosauria > Squamata > Anolidae > Anolis > Anolis carolinensis. The sequence continues at coordinate 11,181,289 of NC_085843.1, forward strand.
TAGTCTGTTCCATCTCACACTAACCCATCTCCACTTTAGCAAGGATTGGGGTGCAGGAAAATAGAAAAACTATGAATTAAAATAAAACATGTTTTAAAGCTGAGAAAACAAGGTCATCTGACAGAGTTGACCACAGAAACCTGTTGGAGGATGTAAACTCCTGGAGAGAACATATTAATCAATCCACAAATAATCTGATCCACAAAAGTTTAAACGGCAAATGTGGAGAGCTGACTGTCCTATATCAACAACAAACAGAACTATTAAAAATATCAACAACACATCGCTTTAGGAAAGAGCAATAACATCCCTTCAAGATCTTGATCTACAGAACGATAGCAGGGAAGGCACCAGCCTAACCTATCTAAGAAGGAAGTTTCAAAGCCTGGGTGCAGCCACCGAGAAGGCCCTCTTCTGTATTCCCACCAGATGAACCTGTGTGGGCTGGAAGGACAGATAGAAACATAAGCAGCCTCATACAGGAGAATATGGTGGTCATGCGATTTGGACCTGAGCCAAACAACCATCCACAGTGAAGAGTGATCTACTTGTCTACACATTAGGAGGCATCAAACCATAGGATGTGTTATGATACTCAGAGCACTGATACATAGAAATGTGGTACTGGAATCTGACTGTAAAATCCGGAGTGGGCAGCTGTTGGAATTCCATGTCTGTGTGCACGTATGTGGCTTCAAGACACCTATTGACTTATAGCAATACCATAAATTTCATAAGGTTTTCTTAGGCAAGGAATACTCAGAGGTGGTTATGCCAGTTCCTTCATCTGAAAAAGATGGGAGGACCAGGCCTCCTCTGAGCCTGGCACTCCCATCCAAGTTCTAGCCAGAGCTGATCCTGCCATGCAGATATATACCCTGTTTCCCCTAAAATAAGACATCCCCAGAAAATAATACCTAGTAGAGGTTTTGCTGAATTGCTAAATATAAGGCCTCCCCCAAAAGTAAGACCTAGGAAAGTTTTTGTTTGGAAGCATGCTCGCCAAACAGAACTCCAGAGCATGCAGGATCGGTAAATGTACATACCATAGAGTGTTGTACATGTAAATAATGGTAGTAACAAGAAATTCTTGATAGGATTCACAGTTTGTCTGGTTATGCTGGTTTGTGATGACAACTACTGTACAGTATATAATAAATGTTCATTTTTTTTGTTCAACAATAAATGTGAATTCTTTTTCATGGAAAAATAAGACATCCCCTGAAAATAAGACCTAGAGCAACTTTGGGAACAAAAATTAATATAAGGCACTGTCTTATTTTCGGGAAAACACAGTATGGTCTAAATCTTATTACTGGCATCAATTAGAGTAGAATTATTGACTCAATTAGATTGATTGATCATTCAACAATTGGGATAAACAGGATTCCAACTATAAGTTGAGTCTCCCTTGTCCAAAATGCTTGAGACTAGAAGTGTTTTGGATTTGTATAGATTTTGGAAGATACATACATAAGGGATATCTTGGAGATAGGGCTGAAGTCTAAAATGAAATTCATTGGTGCATCCTATACACCTTATACACACTGCATGAAGTTAATTTTATACAAGGTTGTGTACAATGAACATCACAAAGCAAGGTGTCACACTATGTCAGCCTTCCATGTGGACAGTTTTGGGTTTTGAAGTATTTTGAATGGCGACATTCTGGATAAGGCACTTAGTCTATAGTTCACGTCTAGGGTAGCCAAGTCTGGAGCATCCCAGGCTCTGGGATTTGGCAGCTAAGACCTGGGACCTTGGAATAACCTCCACTGATGTCCTAGGGAGTGGGACTCAGTGATGTCATTAAGCATGTTGCTGTAAGCATGTAAAGTATTAAGAATGAAAGAAAAATAATAACAAAGGCTATAACTTAGACAAAAGAGAGGGGGGACAAACTGAAGGTTCTATAGAACTTCAAAACAGACTGGAAAAGTGGAAGATTTTGTGATTCCAAGCTGCCTTATACTGAGTCGGACTACCGGTTCACCACTACAGTGTATTCTGACTGGTAGCATCTCTCTCTAAAATGCTTCAGACAACAGTAATTTCCATCAGCTGCCATACAATCCTTATACGTGGAGTTCTGGAAATGAATCCTGGATCCTCCTACATTCAAAGGATGCCTTCTAAGAAGAGGAAGAAACATCAAGTTACACAGACTCTCTCACTAAAGAGAATTTCCAAGGAATGTATTCTGCTAGTGGTTTTCAAACATTGGTCCTCTACATGTTTTGGAACAAATTCCAGAAGCTGTCACCATATGAGCCTATGGTCATGGATTCTGGGAACTGAAAACCAAAAACACTTGGAGGATATAAATTTGAAAACTTCTGTGCTAGGCTATGTATTATCTGCAGATCTTGTTCATACTCCAAAGATAGTGCTCACGGTAGTTAAAATAATTAAGATTTTAAAGATTTTAGTGATACTGTTGGGCTTAAGTAAAGATATATGTGAGTTTGATGAGATACGAGACAGAGAGATACAGGAAGGCAGACAATCACATCAAGCTGATTCCTACACAAGTGTTTTTGGGATTAAGGATTTAGAGTGACATTGATTTGAAATCCTTAATAGGGAAGCACTCCTGTCATATGCTGTGCCTCTTGCCAAACACCCTCCCTTGTTTTCTTGACTGTAGTACTACTTACAACATTGGAGATGGAAACATCAAGTTATGTAAGACCTTAGTTCTGCTCTGTTGTAAGGACGCGGTTCTGTCAGAAAATGAACCACCTGGAGCAGAAAGAGGAACAAAACTAAGGCTGACTTTTCGTGGGTGGGGAAAAAAGACAACAGTGAGATAAAATGAGGAGGTAGATGACATGCACTATCTATTTAAGCATCGCACCTTTGTAAGAAAAAAACAAAACGGGGGGGGGGGGGGTGTACAATTCACTTTATTATTAAGCTCCTGGACAGGGAAAATGTAGGCAAATGCTGAGTTGAAAAGAATAGAAAAAGCTGAAGATGCTTAACAAAAGAAATACTCTAACGGTTGGAGAAGAGATTGAGTCTCTTATTAGGCACTCTTGAGTACATGGATGTGGAAATAAAGAAACCTTGGGTATCAGTTAGCTCCTTGGAAGAAGGAAAGTATTGGTTGCCTCCAAACAAAAACAAAGAAGAAGGAAGATTGCCCGTTCTAGTCTGAACATATACACATACACACTCACATTCCTAACTTCTCTGAATCTAGCAAGTAATCCCAGCTATCTTTTCATTTTTGCTCAGTGATATACACAACCTTTCTACCTCTTCCAGTAAATCCAAACCAGCCACCATTCTCCTCCAGCAGAGAAAGGACAGAGACTTTAGTGTTGCACGTTTGCCAGAATGAGCGGGCTTTCTCCTCTTGTCCATTTTGCCTGCAGACCCTCCCCCAAAAACAACAGGTCTGGATTTGCAAAGAAGGCAAGATTTCAGAAAGATGGTTAAGGAGGAAGAAACCTCTGCAGTTCTCAAATCCTGTTTCCTTTGGTTTCAAGCAACACAGAAATGCACACCACTACAGCATGTTCTTTCTCTTTCACACACTCACACACACACAGCAAAATGCTCGTTTCATTCAACACAGCCATGCCTTGCTGGAGGGATAAGTGGTGAAAGCTCGCTTTCTCGATGCCCTACACTTTGCTGCTGAATGAAAAAATAATCCAGGGAAGGGTTAGCTTGCCCAAACAGCTTTCGCCTGAAAGGAAAGGTTTTGTAGAAGCAGGAAACCTAATGGCCCCCAAACACTCTGCATCGGGGAGAAATTATCCACAGGACTTGTAGTAGGCTTCCATCAAGATGCCTATCAAGATGAAGGGAAATGCTTTTTAACCAGCCACAAAGCAGGAATGCCAAGGGATCCCCTTGCAGGGAAACAGTGTGCTTGTATATATGTGTGAACTCAAAGACTAATCCATCCAATCTTACCCTTTCCAGCCCTCAGCCCCTGCCACAAATGCATGGTTTGGGGAAAGGGGGATTTCCTCCCCTCCCCTCTTTGAGTCTTGCCTGGCATGCAGAGAAAAATATTACTACCCAGAGCATGCTGACTTCTTCTTCCAAGCCTGCAAAGTAGCTACAGGCTGTGAAACAGAAAAACAGACCACAGGAAAGGTGTCTGGCTCTGGAAAGGTCAATGAAATAAATTGAATGTAGACAAGTTGCTTGACTTCACAACAAATCAGCCAGCTCCTCCCTGCCCCTTGATGCCCAAGGAAAAAATGCACTGTTCAGATTGGAATTGTAACCTTGGTTCAGTGTGTTTTTGACATCCAAAGGTAAGTGTGCTGCAATCTGTGTTGTTCATGCCATCTTGTATCCATTGGCATCTATGACTTAACCTGATCCAGTATGAACATATGACTGGCTGGGCACAATGTCCACTGAATGGAGAGCACCTCTGGTGATATCTCAGTCCTGTTTGCCCTGCTTGTCAAGTCCCACCCTCTCAAAAGCAAGTGATGCTAATGGACCAAAGCAAGCAGTCCAATATGGTAGCAAGGATTAAGGTTCCTCTTTCTACCAGGAAATAGCATTATATCAGGAAAGAAGGGAACATGCAACCGAGACAGTAAACTTCCACCCCAGTTTATCACTAGACGTCTGGTTTCAGAAAATGGTCATGGAAGTTTGCGTAGATGTTCATTTTTATCAATTATGCTCATAATAACAAAGGGCTATGTTTGCTTTCACCATTTACAAAAACTTTTCTGGTAGGCCAGGAAAATAGAGAATGAACATCTCATCCACTTGGAGAACTCCAGCTTGCCACCGGAGAAGAGGACCATCAAGTCCAAATTGGGATGAATTAAATGTTTTGCCACACGCTGACCTTCAGATTCAAAAGACAAACCACTTCTCAACATGGGAAAACAGAGAGGGCAAGACATCGCACTGTCCTAGAGGCAATCTCTACAATCTTTCTGTTAAAACAAAATTACAACCTAAGTTCACAATCAGATACGTTATTTCCTCCCACAGGAAACAGGGAATCAATGAGGCAACACCAGACATGTGATTTGGACATCAACTGACAAATCCCACATTACATAAAAATGTGAGATTCAAGATACCTCTTAGCATCCCTAGGAAATGGAGCTGGCCTCTCTGTCAATATCCGTGAGCATTTTTAGGGAGGGAACTTTGACAAACAAGAGCCCCCCTCTTTCAAAAATGTGCCACAGGGCCTAATCCTATAGCTCATTTCCTCAAAAGTTGATCCTGCTAAGCAATGGGACTACACCCCACACCCCGGAAAGCAGAAAGATTTCAGCCCAAAGTCACACTAGTTCCAGATGTAAACAGATCTCTCTGGAAGACCAAAAGTCAAGGTAAGGAAGGATGAGGAGGAAGGGCCGAGGATGGGAAGGAAAGAGGAGGGAGGGGGGGGGGGGGAACACATACACACATCCTTCGCCAACCCTGGTGTGCAGCTGGAGATGTCCTCAGATAACTTATCGATCTATCAGGACACCTCACCTAATTTATCAAAATCTCCCTTCTCCCAAGAGATCTCAGCACTCCCTCTTCACGTACTGGAAAGAGAAAAGAGCAACCCATTTCTTGTCCAAAAACAAGGGTTTGGGGTGCAATTTTTCCAGCATTCCTGCAATTTTTCCAGTTTACATGGGAGAAAGAAGGGCTTCCTCCCCATCACCCACTTCCTTCCACGAAAGCAAAGACCCAATAATGTTAATATTGGGTTGCTGTGAGTTTTCCGGTCTGTATGGCCATGTTCCAGAAGCATTCTCTCCTGACGTTTCACCCTCATCTATGGCAGGCATCCTCAGAAGTTGTTGAGGTCGGTTGGAAAATAAAGCAAGTGGGGCTTATATACCTGTGGAAGGTCCAGGGCGGGAGAAGGAACTCTTGTCTGTTGGAGGCAAGTGGACAATTTCAACAGAAAGGAGGAAACCACGAAAAGGAACAAAATCTGGCTACTCTAAAATCAGAACAGTACAGTAGAGTCTCACTTATCCAACATAAATGGGCTGGCAGAATGTTGGATAAGCAAATATGTTGGATAATAAGGAGGCATTAAGGAAAAGCCTACTAAACATCAAATTAAGTTATGATTTTACAAATTAAGCACCAAAACATCAGACTATACAACAAATTTGACAGAAAAAGTAGTTCAATATGCAGTAATGCTATGTAGTAATTACTGTATTTATGAATTTAGCACCAAAATATCATGATGTATTGAAAACACTGACTACAAAAATGCATTGGATAATCCAGAATGTTGGATAAGTGAGACTCTACTGTAATTGTTTTCTGACCACACTTGGGTTAGGGTCAGAAGGAAACATATGGTGCATTTACACACTTTAGCTGCCATTTCTCAATGCTATGGAACAAGAGGGACTGTAGTTTTACAAGATTTTTAACCTTCTCTGTCTAAGAATGATGGTGCCTCACCAAACTATAAATAAGTGTTGGATAAGTGAGACTCTACTGTATATAAAGAGCAACACTCAGAAAACAGGAATTCCAGACATGAATCAAACAGGGTGATTACAGACAAGAAACAATCAGGGCCAGCTAACACCTCCCAAGAAAGGATTCTCCCAGGCAGTAAACAGCCAGACCTTGAAGCTGAAAGGCTATTCAATGACCAGCCTCACTATAACTCTATTCTGAATTCTATTAGGTCCCTCTTATTTGGGTATTTTAATCTAATGATTCTATTTTTATATTTTTATTGCTACTACAGTCCCCCCACCTATGAATTTGACTGAATTGTATTGGTGGTAGTTTGATACTATTACTGTTATATTAACTTCTGTTTTAACTTTTGTTTTTTATTACTGTATTGTGTTTTAACCTGTGCATATTGTGTTCATTGTATGTGTGTTGTTCTTTTGTAACATTGTAAGCTGCCCCGAGTCTCTGCAGAGAGATGGTGGTGGGGTATAAATAAAGTTTTATTATTATTATAATGGCTTCAAACTACAGGAAAGGAGATTCCACCTGAACATCAGGAAGAACTTCCTCACTGTGAGGGCTGTTTGACAGTGGAACTCTCTCCCCGGGGCCGTGGTGGAGGCTCCTTCTTTGGAGGCTTTTAAGCAGAGGCTGGATGGCCATCTGTTGGGGGTGCTTTGAATGCGATTTCCTGCTTCTTAGCAGGGGGTTGGACTGGATGGCCCATGTGGTCTCTTCCAACTCTACTATTCTATGATTCTATGATTCTATTATTATTATTATTATTAATGCTAATCAGGGTGGCCAATTCACAACATCCACACTTGCCTCCAACAGACAAGAGTTCTTTCTTCCACAGAGATATAAACCCCTCTTGCCTAGTTTCCAACGGACCTCCCAACCTCTGAGGATGCCTGCCATAGATGTGGGCGAAACGTCAGGAGAGAATGCTTCTGGAACATAACCCGACAGCCCGGAAAACTCACAGCAACCCAGTGATTCCGGCCATGAAAGCCTTCGGCAACACAATATTAATATTAATAATAATGACTGTGGAGAAGGAAAAAAGCATCCTAGACGTCTGGAAAAGGAGAGAGATAGAGTCGCCTTTTGCCTCGCCCTTGCTTTTGCCCAATCCCCAATGCAATGCATAGATATAGGGAGACCCAATGCCTCTCTTTTCTCCTTCCAAACATAGAAGGCAAAAGACGAGGGGTTTTTTGCCCAGGAAAGGGGATTGCTGCAGAAAAACGACCGCGGGTGGGGAGACATTTCACCAGCAAGAGATGAGGGCAGATGCCTTGCAACCCTGGGTCGATTTTGGGTTGGGAAGAAGAAGAGATGGAGAGGGGGAGGAGAGGAAGAGGAGGAAGAGGAGGAGGAAGAAAAGCCAAGCCGCTTCCAGCTTACCGTTCTTGCAGAGGTCGACCTCTCTTTTAATACGTTCCCACCCGTCGCCTTGATGGTGGAGACTAGTGCCTGCGGGTTGTCTTTCTCGGAGGGGTAAAAAATTGAATTGTAATATAGATAGAGAGATAAATATGTATCTAAACAGTTCCCAAGCGAGATCAGCCGTAGACTTGGCCCCCCATGGCGAAGCCGGAAAAATAAAGCGACCCAGTCCCTTTCTTTTTCCAAAGGATGGATATATGGATGGATGGAGGTGGAAGGTCCAGCTGCAGTCCGAAAGCTTGCGCCTTGGCTGGCTTGGAAGCTGCTGCTGCTTTAATTCCTCCCTTTTCTCTCTCTTCTTCTTCTTCTCTCCCTCGCTTTGGGCTCCTGGCTCTCTTATACGTCCAGCCCTCGGAGGGAGAGGCGAGACACAAACACACACCAACCCGGAGGCAGGCAGGGAACCAGGCAGGCAGGCAGGCAGGTTACATGAATGGGAGGCAGGCGCTGCACAAGCCCACGCCAACGCGAACGCGCGCGCGCAGACACGCGTCCCCGGTCTGCACCATTCCCACGAGCGGGAGCGGGGGTGTCGGGATTGGGCTGGGAGACAGAAAGAAAGAGAGAAGAGCCACCAAACCACCAGCTCCCCTTTGGCCAGGGTTTGGGAGAGATTGCAACAGCCCCTTCCCACGCACCCACGCCAGCCTGGTTCTGAAAGCGAAATCTGCACATTTGTTGTCTCTTTTTTTTTTTTGCACACTAAGCTTCTTCGCTCCAGAAATGGCACTCGTGGCAGTCACGCTCTCCCACGGTGCAACTACAATGCAGTGTGACACACACACACACACACACACACACAGAGTTTGGACAAGTCACACTCTCTCAGTCTCAGGGTGCAACTACAATGCAGAGTGACACTCACATACATACACACTTTGGACAAGTCACATTCTCTCAGCCCCGGGGTGCAACTACAATGCAGTGTGACACACACAAACACACAGTTTGGACAAGTCTAACTCTCTCAGCCTCGAGGTGTAACTACAATGCAGTGTGACTCTCACACAAACACACACACACTTTGGACGAGTCACACTCTCTCAGCCCCTGGGTGCAACTACAATGCATTGTGACACACACAAACATACACACACACTTTGGACAAGTCAAACTCTCAGCCTCGGGGTGCAACTACAATGCAGTGTGACACACACATACATACACAGTTTGGACAAGTCACACTCTCTCAGCCTTGGGGTGCAACTACAATGCAGTGTGACACTCACACACATATACACACACACACACACTTTGGATGAGTCACACTCTCTCAGCCTCAGGGTGCAACTACAATGCAGTGTGACTCTCACACAAACACGCACACACACTTTGGACAAGTCACACTCTCTCAGCCTCAGGGTGCAACTACAGTGCAGTGTGACACACACACCCCCTTTTCAATGGGTCACAGTTTTAGCTTTTTGAGCAAAATGGGTCACCAAACTACAAATCCCATAACATTGCGCCATGGCAGAGTCATGTCAACCTGCATCCATTCTACTAGTGTCAACCTGCTTCCATTCTACTGTGTAGACCAGGCATGGGCCAACTTGGGCCCTCCAGGTGTTTTGGACTTCAACTCCCACCATACCTAACAGCTGTTAGGAATGGTGGGAGTTGAAGTCCAAAACACCCAGAGGACCCAAGTTGGACCATGCCTGCTGTAGATTTACCCTGAGCCCAAGGAATTGCAGGATTTTTAGCTATGTCTGGTTACAAGAAATACATCACTGCTCCTAGCTCACAAAACAACAACTCCTTGGATTCCATAGCATTGAGCCCTAGCAGTTCAAGTGGGGTCAAAATGCATCCATTCTACAGTGTGGGTGCATCCTAAGGCAAGTTTACAAACACTCTTCAAGAACAGCTACCGTCCTTTAAGAAACAATTGAAAACCTGGATGTTTGGGCTGGCCTTTGGAGAGACAGCTATTGGATGACCAGCCTCATTATAATTCTATTCTGAATGTTATTAGGTTCCTTTCATCAGGGTATTTTAATCTAATCTAAAATTTAATCTATTTTATCTTACATTGCTGCTATAGTCCCCCCCATTTTTGAAGTCGACTGAATTGCATTGGTGGTTGTTTGATATTATTACTGTTATATAAACCTTTGTTTTAACTTTGTTTTATCATCTTCTTGTGTTTTAAACTGTGTATATTGTTAATGTATTTGCGCTGTTACTTTTGTAACATTGTGAGCCACCCCGAGTCCCCACGGGGAGATGGTGGCGGGGTATAAATAAAGTTTTATTATTATTATTATAACAGTTCCACATCCAGCACTTTCTAGTCATCCAAACACCATGAGGATAAGAGGGGACACCTGCATATGGGCCCCTCTTGTGGCCAGAACATGACTTTACAAAATCTGACTAGGGACTGAATATTAACCTGGCCTGTCTACAGATGTCACACTCAACTCCTGGAATGATTCCATCAACGTTGCCTCCAAAAAAATCCTGCAAATCTCTTGGGAAGAAAGGCGGACAAATGTCAGCATGCTGGAAGAAGCAAAGACCTCTAGCACTGAAGTGATGCTCGATCAATTCCACTGGACTGACAACATTGTCAAATGCCCGATCACCGTCTTCCAAAGCAGTTACTCTACTCCCAACTCAAGAACGGAAATGGAAGATGGTGGACAGGAAAAGAGATTGAAAGATGGGCTTAAAGCTAACCTTAAAAACTGTGGAATAGACACCGAGAACTGGGAAGCCCCAGCCCTTGCGTACTGTAAGCTGGAGGTCAGCTGTGATCAGTAAAGTAAAGGTAAAGGTTTCCCCTGACATTAAGTCCAGTTGTGTCTGGGGGTTGGTGCTCATCTCCATTTCTAAGCCGAAGAGCCGGCATTGTCCGTAGACACCTCCAAGGTCATGTGGCTGGCATGACTGCATGGAGCGCCGTTACCTTCCCACCGGAGCGGTACCTATTGCTCTACTCACTACTACATGCTAGGTTGGCAGAAGCTGGAGCTAACAGCGGGCGCTTACTCTGCTCCCCGGATTCGAACCTGTGACCTTTTGGTCTGCAAGTTCAGCAGCTCAGTGCTTTAACACACTGCACCACTGGGCAGTTGTGCTGTGGAATTTGAAGAGGCACGAATGGAGGGTGAAAGGGAGAAACATGCCAAGAGGAAAGCACATCAAGCCAATCCTGACCCGGACTGCCTTCCACCTGGAAATCGATGTCCTGACTGTGGAAGAACATGCAGATCAAGAACAGGGTTTACAGTCACCTACATATCCAACACCAAGACACTACACCTGGAAGGCCATCATACCCAGACAATGAGGGATCACCTAAGTAAGTAATTACAAGGCCTGCAAGAAGTCGTGTCCATTCCTGTGGACTTTACAGGAGCCTGGTGGCATCAATGCCTGTGGGTTGGTGGACCCTTCCCAAGGTTTTGTCAAGTCTTGGAATGAACTCTCCAGATGAAGCATGTTGGCTGGCATCTCTACTGTTTAAACTGAAATCCAGCGGGGTGTAGTGGTTTTGTGTTGCCAAGACAACCCCATGACAGATTTGCCTTGGGGTTGCCATAAGTCTAAAATGACTCAAAGGCACACAAAACAATAAGCACTTGCACAGACACATAGAGGATGTGATTGCTTCCCACTCATTCCTCACTTGGCTGGGCTTGGTTTCTCTCTGTGCATGGATTAAGGGTTATCTCAATGCATCCCTTTTTGTCTTTGCCAAGGTTTGGCAAAGATGTTGGGTCCTGGAGGTATTACAAAAGTAGTATTACAACAAGTGACCTCTGGTAAGCATGATGCACCATCAGTTAGATCTGCTTCAAATAGAATATAATAACTTTAGAATAGAATAGATAAATATTTTATAGAGTAGAGTCTCACTTATCCAAGCTAAACGGGCCGGCAGAACCTTGGATAAGTGAATATCTTGGATAATAAGGAGGGATTAAGGAAAATCCTATTAAACATCAAATTAGGTTATGATTTTACAAATTAAGCACCAAAACATCATGTTATACAACAAATCTGACAGAAAAAGTAGTTCAATACGTTATGTTGTAATTACTGTATTTACGAATTTAACACCAAAATATCACAATATATTAAAAACATTGACTACAAAATTGCATTGGATAATCCAGAACCTTGGATAAGCAAGTCTTGGATAAGTGAGACTCTACTGTATATAGATAAATATAAATAGATAATTATATTAAAAATGCTACATGTATTTTAAATTGACCTGGGCTGAGACCATATCACAAAATAGTTCGGAGAACCTAGAGGGCCCCACAGATTCTTCCAAGGGGGAATATTCCAGGAGATAAGTTGAACCATGGATATCAAGTCCATGGACAATGTGGTTGCACTTATTGCAAGGTAGTTTTCTCTCTTTGAGCCTCTTCCCTCTTACCTGCAGAGTGGAGAAGAGAGGATAGGACCTAAGTTTCCAATCCAGATTCTGAGACATGGCTATCCTACTAAGGTCCCACTCAGCAGAATGCCCAAGTAGACCCCAAAATGTTAAATTTTGGTTTAACCCTAAAGTAAGTAAAGTAGCATTGGCATGAGACCACACTTGCAAGAAAAGAGATTCCACTTAAACATTAGAAAGAACTTCTTGATGGCAAGAAGTGCTTGACAGTAGAATATTCTGCCTTGGAGTCTGGTGGAGTCTTATTTTTAAGTGGTTTTTATAAAGAGGTGTGATAGTCGTCTCCTTAAATTGCGTATTGCTGCATGGGAGAAAGGAGTTGGACTGGATGGCCCTTCGAGTCTATTCCAACTATATGATCCTTTGAAAGTGAGAGTGGGGAGGTATATATTAAACTAGGGTTGGTTCAAGTTGATCGACCTCATTCTTGACCATTCAGCAGTTGAGTCAAGAAGTTTACTGTACTTGGGATCAATCAACAGGGTTCCAGGATTCCTCTTAGTTGGGAACCTGGGTTGTCAAGTCCTTGGTCTCCCAGGACCTGAGATTTCATAGCTAAAATTTGAGACTTATGCACTACTGTTGTTGATGTCCCAAGCAGTGGAATATAGTATTGTCACAAGTATCTAACATGTTGGTATAAACATGTCATGCAGATACAAAAATGAATCACAAAGGCTCACATTTGAGGTGAAGAAGGGAGAAGGGGAATTTCTGAAAATGCTATCGGATCAAAGTAAACTGAAGATGTGGGGGGCAGCAGTATATAGGAGGGAATGGTTTTTTTGAATACAATCCTGTGTTCTCATTCAATAAGGATTCCTTCCCTCTTCCTGGGATCTGAAGAATGACTTGAGATCTGGGAAGTCTCACTTGGACAACAGGTATACCATTGTTTAAGATGCCTTCAAGAATCTCCTAATGCAAGGACATTTTATGTTTGCTTAACATCCCCTTTTTGTCTGTCTACCTGGAGGATTTTGAGCAGTGCTGGAGACAAACAGTTTTTCAGTATCTGGATGCAGCAAAACAATACAGTAAAACCTGGACTGGGAAAGAATGGGATCCTACCGCAGTTAATCCTATTGTAGCAACATGTGCCTGCCTGACACAGACAAAGCAAAGAAGCAGCTGCCCCCAAAATCTGTTATTGAGCTTGTGTAGCAAGAGAGAAAAGAAGAGAGAAAATAAACTTGCTTTATCAGTTAAGCTCAGCATGTTAGGAAAATAGACAAGCATATATCTCAAAATGTAGCTACCAAAATGGAAATAATAATAACAATAATAATAATCAAAAGTATTGGGAAATGAGCATGCAAAAATACTGTGGGACTTCTGAATCAGACTGACAAAGTCCTGGAACACGACACACCAGACATCACAGTTGTGGAAATGAAAAAGGTTTGGATCATTGATGTCGCCATCCCAGGTGACAGTCGCATTGACGAAAAACAACAGGAAAAACTCAGCCACTATCAGGACCTCAAGATTGAACTGCAAAGACTCTGGCAGAAACCAGTGCAGGTGGTCCCGGTGGTGATGGGCACATTGGGTGCCGTGCCAAAAGATCTCAGCCAGCATTTGGAAACAATAGGCATTGACAAAATTATGATCTGCCAACTGCAAAAGGCCACCCTACTGGGATCTGCGCGCATCATCCGAAAATACATCACACAGTCCTAAACGCTTGGGACGTGTTCGACTTGTAATTTTGTGATACGAAATCCAGCATATCTATCTTGTTTGCTGTGTCATACAATAAAATAATAATAATAATAATAATAATAATAATAATAATAATAATAATATAATAATAATAATAATGTTTATTTATACTGTGATATAGCTCTCCCGAAGGAGACCCAAAGCTTACATCAAAAGGAAGCTTCACAATTTAAAATATACAAATATGTAAACATTAAAACAGAATTAAACAAAATAATATTTAAAAAATAATCATTAAAATCAATTAAAACATATTGATAGGAGCATAGAATCATAGAATATAGAGTTGGAAGAGACCTCATGGGCCATCCAGCCCAACCCCCTGCCGAGAAGCAGGAAATTGCATTCAAAGCACCCCCGACAGATGGCCATCCAGCCTCTGCTTAAAAGCCTCCAAAGAAGGAGCTTCCACCACACTCCGAGGCAGAGAGCTCCGCTATTCAAAGCTAAAAACAACAGAGGAGGTTGAAAAAAGAAAAGATTATCCCTGGATACATTTTGAAAGAAAGTTCCAAGCAGTTTCTGGAAGGTTTGGATATTTGTCTACTTATACAAGATGTGTACATGACATGATTGAAACTAACAATCTTCACATATGACGTGAAACAGTGAAACAGTTTGCTGAAACAGTTTTCTTTTTCTGTTTTTGTTGTGATATAGGGATTGATCCTTGTTTCCACATTAGTCCATCCTTTGGTCCCATGTTTTCTGACTGCTCAAGAATCTACTGATTTAAATAAGATATACCTGTATAGCAGACTCTCCACTTTCTTGGGCATTAGGGGTGCAGGAACCACCCAAAAGTGGGAAAATCATGAACTGGCCCTGCTTCTGGATGTCAAGAAGGCCAACAATGAGGCTTCCTTCTAAATGATCAACTCCTCTAATTGCACCACTGTCAATTGAACCTGGTTAATGGGGTGCGGAAGAGCAGTTTAATCAGTTTTACTCAGTGAAAGGTTGCAGCCTTGTTTATAATCTGAAACAGACAATGGGGAGCACAGAAGGCGGAGGGAAAGATGACAGAACAGAAGGACAAACCTCAGCAAAGCAGTCATTTTCTCAGAAGGTAATAGGGCCCCCCAACCCTATTTTAATAGCTCGTCTTTATAACTTCCATTGTAAATTACACTGTTGGAATTAGGGGTTAAAACAGGCAGGATGCACCCTACACAATGACATTAAGTAAATGGGTGAATCAATGGGGGGAGATGGGAGATTTTATTTTATTTTATGAAACAGAATTTTCTGAATACATGTCTCGATGGATTATGCTAGGAAAGACTGGGGGGGGGGGGGGACCCTGCCAGATGTTGAGATTATCACATGGAAGGATTTTCGTGGCTGCTGCTGCTGTTTATTCCTATTGAGGCTGCATATTAACGGGATGGCATTTTTTCCTCCCACTTTTTAATATTTGCAAAAATTTGTGCAGAGCCACGAGGGATCAAAAAAAGGGCATCAGACTAAACAATGGGA
The DNA here is from genome assembly GCF_035594765.1 of Anolis carolinensis. Classification (NCBI taxonomy): domain Eukaryota; kingdom Metazoa; phylum Chordata; class Lepidosauria; order Squamata; family Anolidae; genus Anolis; species Anolis carolinensis. Next base: position 11,196,791 of record NC_085843.1, read on the forward strand.
GAACCTAATGGAAAAGCAATTTTCTGCCTGTGGAGATAAAGCCCTGTCATTAATGTTGGGTGCTGACTACAAACATAGAGTAAAAATTCAAAAAGGGGGGGAGGGGCTCGCATAACCTACTTTTGAATGGCCATCTGTCAGGAGGGATTTGATTGTGCATTCCTACACGGTAGAATAGGACTGTAGCCTCTTCCAACTGTGTGGTTCTATAACCAAGAAATAATAGAATGCAGGTAAGCCAATCCAAACACAAAATGAATATTCCAGCCTCTCCATTCCTCCCCCACTGGACTACATGCCAATCTAACTTGGATTCACTTAGAAAAATTACCCTATTATATTACAACAGAACATCACTCTATTCTACTATGATCAGAACTTTCCCAAAATACTGTGTCCAATTCAGGGCACCAAAGTTCAAAACTCATTCATAGAGTTGGAAGAGACCCCAAAGGCTGTCCAGCTGAACTGTATTCTGAGCCAAGCAGGAATACACAATCAAAGTCTTCCTGACAGATGACCAATCAACCTCTATTTAAAAACCTACAGAGAAGAAGACTCCACCCCACTTCCTAATGTTTAGGTGGACTCTATTTTCCTGAAATTTGAATCTGTTACTTAGTCTTTGGAGCAGAAGAAAACAAGTTTGCTCATTCTTCCATATAACATCTTTCACATTTTTAATCGTGTCTGTTAGGTCTCCTCTCAACCTTCTCTTCTTCAGGCTTAACATACCCAGCTTTCTAGGCAACTCCTCACAGGGCTTGGCTTCCAAACCTGTGACCATTTTTGTGGCCTTTCTCTGGTCAACCTTCGGTTTGTCAATATCGTTCCTGAATTGTCATGTTCAAGACTGGACAACAACCAAAAAACAACTGGTGGCCAAGATGGTCAATGAGCTGGAAACCAAGTCTTATGAGAAATGGCTAAAGAAACTAGTTATACTTCATTCGAAAAAGAGAATAATAATAATAATAATAATAATAATAATAATAATAATAATAATAATTTTATTTTTGTACCCCACCCCATCTCCCCGAAGGGACTCGGGGCGGCTTACATGGGGTCAAGCCCAGTCAACAACAATAAAATAACACCATAAAACAGATTAAAAACAATAAAGAAGAAGATGGAGAAGATGGAGAGGTGACATGATCATGTGGTTGGCAACCAGGCCATTTAACCTACTTTGCAAGATTATTGGGATACTACAGTTCTAAGTGCCATTTTCATTCATTTAAGCTGTTTGGGGAATGGCACAAAAACGTATGAATGAATAAATGAATGCTCCACCAAAACTCATTGTCTATTCTTTTGAATCTTTATATTGGATTATTCTTATTTTTATGGCAAAATTCTTCCTATGCTAGGTTTTTGTTTTAAAAATAGTGAACAGTTGCAAGCAGAACAGAAGGTGTTCTCTCACACAAATCCACCTGACTTCTTGTCACCTGCTTATGCAGCTACTGACGAGTGGACCAGATCTCAACTGGAAATATAGTCAACCCCCATTTTTGTGGGATTTAACTTTTGTGGATTTGATTATCCACGGATTTGATTAACATGTTCTCCGTAAGACTCTCTAGGTTGCTCAACATGTTTCTAGTGTCAACATTCACCAGATGTTGACTTCAGAGTCACACTACAAATGCCTAGAGCAGTGTTCTCCTTGAGAAGTTGGCTATAGAGTTGTGTTGGGGAACCTAGAGATTTGTGGAGAGATGTTCCCTTCTCTCAGGTGACATTCGGAGATGTGGAAATTATGTCAATGACATGCACAGAAGGATGGGTGACAACTCATTCCACATGCTAGTGTTATATTGTAGACTTTAAGCCCACACACTTATAAGAAAGAGCCACTGTTCTTGGAAGAGAAGTTCCAACATAGAGTTTATTTCATTTTGTCTTATCTTTCTCCTAATTGCAGTATAGCACAACACAGCTAGAAGTTGGGCCACCAAAGCCTGTAACTTACAGATGCTCTGGACCACTTCCCAGAACCCTCCACCATCACGGTCAACAGTCAGTGATAGGAGTTAATTAAAACCAATTAAGTAATCAATTAAGTTAGAAATTTTTGATGTGAGTGGGGAGGAGGGGTGACATAATTAAATTTATTTTTTAACTTAATTGAATGACCTAAGTTGGACTTTTTGGCATTAACCTACTTCCCAAATTAAGTTATTAATTAAGTTATTAATTAATTAAATGAGAGGGTGTGCTAAAAGTCAACAAATTTTACATTTCCCAGCTGGTTCTTTAGTAAATGCAATTAGCTGTAGGAATCTTTGTTTATTTTTTTTCGTTGTTAGAGTATGATAATTTTGGTAGGAAGGACAACTTGGAAGAGGATGGTATTTTGCATGTAAGTAGGTGGTCTTTCTGTGTTCTACACTGTACACTATCTAGATGCACCTCATGCCTCCTAGGAAACAGGATTTTGAAGCTTATATACCTGTAAGTTACTAAATAATAGTAATTAAAATTCATGAATCCTCTTCAGTCAATATTTTTACTTCTATCACAGGATTCTAGGATATCTAGATATCTAGAGGGGCAAAAAGTTTACATCAGTTTTAGAAGGTTGTTTTTGTTTGCTTTTTTTTGAGTCCTACCATGCATGAATATATGACGGTTGAATGAAAAGTAATGCTTCCACCTTCGTAACTCCTCAAGAGATGGCAGTACTGGTCTGCGGCAGGTACTGGCTTGTTCAGTAGACTCTCTTCTACAGTGCGATTTGGCGGGAAGCCTTAGCATTGACCGGTTGTGTTGTTAAAGTGCGAAGTATGGAATCCTGTGCAGACGGTCGGTCAATGCAACTTAAGCAATGTGCAGTCACTGAATTCTTGACAGCAGAAGGTGTCACCCCAGAGGAGATTCATCAGAGAATGCAAGCTGTTTATAGTGATTGTGTTGATGAGAGTACTGTGCGTTGTTGGGCAAGTAAGTTTAAAGATGTTGAGGTGGGAACATCTGACTTGCATGACAAACAAAGGGTTGGACGTCCTGTAACAGCAACCACCGAGTTTCACAAGCAAAAGGTTGACAGATTGATTCAGGACAATCGTTGTATCACTCAGAGACAAATTTCAAGCATAATCAGCATTTCATAGAATGTGTGGGTCACATTATTGCTTTGCTTGGCTATGGGAAGATCTGTGCACGATGGGTACCCAGGATGCTGACGCCTGAAATGAAAGCACACACACTTGAAATTTGCCAGGAACTCCTCTCGTGTTACGAGAATGAAGGTGATGCCTTTCTCCATTCAATTGTGACAGGAGATGAAACGTGGGTACATCATTACAATGCGGAGACAAAGCGTCAGTCTATGGAATATGAACACAAACACTTTCCCCAGAAAAAGAAATTCAAGACACAGCCCTCAGATGGAAAAATCATGGCAACAGTGTTCTGGGATGCAGATAGTGTTATCCATGTTGATTTCCTTGAACATGGAACAACAATAAATTCAGAGTGTTGTTGAAGTGGGAATGATTGTATATAGAGTTGTTTAAATGTAATTGAGTTATAGTGTTGCAATGTGAGCTGGAGATTGTATCATGCACTGTCTGCTGTCCACTATGCGAGTGTGTAAAGAGTTAACTGTGTATTGCATCAGACAGCAGAGGTGGTTATAAATAGCTCCTTGTGTTATCTCTCTGCTCTCTGCCTCTCTGCATTCTGTCTGTATATATTGTCTTGAGAGTTTTCCGTTTGTTAGTAAACCTTTTGTAGATAGCCAAACAGGCTTCAGCCTCTTTATTGGTGCCAGTGATCCTTCGTTGATTTTCCGCTGCATGTGTGTTTATCCAAACCACGCGCTCTGACAAGTGTTACATCACAATGCTGCGAACTTTGAAATGATGGCTAACAAGGGTCCAAAAGCAAAAGAGAAATGTTTTCCTGCAGCATGACAATGCCAGACCACACACTTCACATGCCACCACAGCAGAACTTCAGAGACTGAAGACAATATCCTCCATACAGTCCAGATTTAGCACCGGCTGACTTCCATCTGTTCCTGCTAATGAAAGATGATCTGCGGGGACATCATTATGCTTCTGATAAAGACGTTGAGAGAACTGTGAGATGCTGGTTGCGGGAACAGAGTGTCGACTTCTTCTGTGACGGCTTCAGAAAACTTGTTCATCGCTGGCAAAAACGTATCCATTTGTCTGGTGATTATGTGGAAAAGTGAATAGTGGTAGTTAAAGAGCACATTCTAAGGATTATTTCTGAGTTTGATTTAGTAAAATATTCCCATCCAAACCCAAGTAACGAAGGTGGAGGCATTACTTTTCATTCAACCCTCATATGTCCAAAGTCAGAAGCAATAGCAAAGTTCAAAGATGTTTTTATTGTATGCCATGGTTGAAAGATGCCAAAATCTACTTTGAGCTGGGCATTGCTGTTAGAGGATCAAAAACCAGAGTCCTCAATTAGCTTATTGTATATAGCTCATCTATACTGGCAACATACACTGGAGCTAATCCAGAGAGGGCCATTCTATATCAGCAGGAGTTCACACAGTTAGCCACTGAGTAGTAGATATCTGCACTGCATGGCACTGAGCCAGTCTGGTGATGGAAAGGAGTCCACATGGCCCACCATGGTCACCCTTACCATTCCAGTCATGTTGATGGCATAACAGTGACCACTGGGTGCGAAACTGCTGATGGTCATTATTTGTCACATGTAGTGATGTAAGTTGAAGTACCAGAGAGATATGGAGAAGGCCAGAGGAGGAATTACCTCCATCTTTCCCTACTCCCTTCTCCATTCATTCAGGCTTTTCAGCCAGTATCATTGCATGCAACGAGTGACAAACACAAGCAATTTTGTGCTTAGTGGTTGCCACTAAGTTGAGGACATAAGGACATTAAGTTTTATTTCCTGTCCCTGAGCTGCCTGAGTTGGCCGTGTAAACAGCCAGGGCTGGTCCTGAATTAGAACAGTGTACACTGCCTCAAAGTGCAGGGCAATTCCAGAGCTTCAAGGGAGCTTTGGGGCATCTCTCTCTCTCTCTCTTTTTGGGTGGGTAAAAAGTTTATTCATGAAATGTTACATAACAAAACAGCAAATTATAGCAGATAAAGTCAGATAACAATCCTTTTGAAATGTACATGCATATCTACATTAGTCAATCAACTGGTTAATTCTAACATTGAGTACATATTATTCTCAGTAACTCAAAACATATAGAATTGTTCTTTCTACATGTTATCCACTATTTTCAATCTTGGTTTCTACTCTTCTTTTTTTTTTAATTCAATATAAGAGTTCACCCTAACATTCAAACAAAGACATACAACGTATTAAACACAACACACCCTGCACACACCCAAAACCTCTATCCCACACAAAATAAAACCCGTGCACCCTGCACCATGACTTCCAACCCTGAAGCACTATGAAGCTTCAATTTATCCAATTTATTATTCAGTTTAAGCCAATTTATCTATCCTTGTTAATAGTAACTCTAAATTCCTAATGGAACTCTATATTACAGACTCTCTATTCAGATATGCTATGGCCAACTTCCATGTTTCTAAAAAGTCTTCATTACTTTTGTTCCTCCTATTATTTGTCCATTAGCATATATTCCTGCATTCTTTCCCTCCAATCCTTTTTAGTTAAACCTTTTTCCCTTTTCCAGTCTTCGGCTATGGTCAATCTTGCCGCAGCAAAGCTATATTGGTATATTTCTTGGTCCTTTTGGTTATTTTTTTCTCTATGTAAACCTAATAGACACAATCATGGGCTTTTTAAATCTTATTATGTAGCATTTTATTTGTCTCTTCAGTTACCTTGTTCCAAAATGCCTGTATGGTCACACAAGTCCACCACATATGGATGAAAGTCCCTTTCTGTTTCCTACACCTCCAGCAAATACCTTGTTGTGATTTATCTATTTTTGCCAATGTTGCTGGGGTGATATAGCATCTATAAAACATTTTATATTGATTCTCCCTAATTGATCCAGATATTGTGAATTTGAATTCTTTGTTCCATAGGTACTCCCAGCTATCCAGTTCTATTGGCCTACCTAGGTCCTTGGCCCAAGATATCATTACTGACTTGACTGTGTTATCCTCCATATTGTAACTTACTATGTATTTGTATAATCTGGAGATTAACCCTTTGTTTCCCTCCTCTTCCTCTGTCCCATTGTTGTTCTAGAGTTATGTGTGTGTATAGTATTTTTTAACTTTTTAAAAACAAAATTAACCACCACTGTAACTGCAAAATTTCTTTTAAAAATATGGAGCAGCAGAACCGCAGGAAGGCAACATTACAAAGGCATGTGGAAGTATGCTATTGTGCATGCTGGTATGAATCTGCTGTCGCTGTTTGCATGACTGCCATGGAATAGCAACTTAGAATAATGTTAGCTGAATACTGAGTTAAGGAATGGACAAAAGTACCACCAAGTGTATAAAGTATCTTACAAGTATATGAAACACCACTAGGCCAGCAGAGATATGAACTTCCACCACTATATTGTTGCATGCGTTGAAGTTTTCTGAACACTGGAGAAGCAGTTAAAAGACAAAGGTTAAATTCTACGTAATCCCAGGTCCCTGCACTGCACATGCTCTCCTTGCCGTTTAGACCAAGGGGTCATGTAAGTGAGTGGTGGGGGTTGTGAAACATTTGAATAAAAAGCTATGGACAAAGGGGAAGAATTGACTGCTGCTTGAGACAGAGAAAAAAAAGCTGCATTTGCATTCCTATTTTATATACAGTGTTCCCTCACTTATCACAGGGGTTACGTTCCAGGACCACTCACAATAAGTGAAAAGCTGCAAAGTAGCCACAAAGTAGGGACACTATATTTCTTTTAATATTTATACATTATTTTAGTAGTTATACACTATTTTAAGTCTTTATCAACCAATCGTGTGTTGATAAATCGCCTCCTTCTCCTCCTGTTGCCGTTTGGGCTCCTTTTCTCTCCCTTAGGCTTCTCCTTCCTCCCTTCCTTAGGCTGTAAATTGTAATTTTTTATGATTTATAATATTCTTTTAGAGTTTATTGAAAAACCGCAAAACAGTGAAACCACGAAAAGTGAACCGTGAAGTAATGAGGGAAAACTTTACCTATATACCTGGGGTCATGTAAAAAACGTATAAATAGATATAAATAAAGATGTTAAGGACATGATGATGGAGGGTAAGAAGAGGAAGAAGAATAGCAGTAACAACAACATTGATGTTTTACTCCTGTTGTCAGTTTGTCTTTTTCAAGTTAACTTCTCATTCTTATATTGTAAGGCTGGCTGTGACTGTTTATAAGAGGGTGCAAGTGAAATCCCCCCTCTTCCCCCAAAGTTCTCATTTGCTATCCACCAAATTTGGTTGATTCTAAGCAACACAAAGGCAAAATTGCTGCCTCCCACTTTCACTGTCTCCTTGTATTTCGCTCACCCATTGTGAAAGGGAAGTGCCTGTGTGTGGGGGGAGCACAAAATTGCTGCGCCTTAATCCAAATTTTGAAAGCCAAGCAAAAGAGGAATTGCAAATACAGAGTTTGTACAAATACAGCAGAATTTTCGAGGAGGAATTCTAGAAGGGCGGACTGAGCTGCCATTACTAATTCTGTTAGAATTGGATATATTCAAGATGGACTCAGGTCTGCATTGATGGTATTGATTCTGTGGCACATTAAAAACCAAACAAACCTGGGGAAAAAAGACAATGTGAGTCTTTATGAGGGAGATATTCAAATTGGAGAAAATGATTTGGCTTTCAAAACAGGGCGGTTTGAATTTATAAGCAGCAAAGAAGTCCCTCTGTTACCTGTGAATGCTGCAGATTATTCAGGCTGAGCAATGCCATTAATGCTGACCCAGGCTATGCATTAATTGGGTAAGAGCTGGCGGGCATTTGGGCAAAGCTTTGTTTTAATGGCCCAGGAGCAATGGAGGAAGCCAAGAGACTTGTCCAGCTCGCCCTCTTCTTTGTTATTAGACAGTGGGAAGAAAGAGACCTCTCACCCCTGGTTAGATTGTTCATAGCTTAACAGGGGAACAATGCTCCCTTTGTCTGATTATAGCGGAGATTGGAAGTGAGTGGTCTGCCGGATGTAACTGGACTACAACTCCCACCATTCTTCACCACTGGCTAGGGCTGGTGGGAGCTGCAATTCTGGGGTGATGTATAAGCCCCATAAGATAAAGGTAAAGGTTTTCCCCTGACATTAAGTCCAGTCATGCCCGACTCTGGGGGTTGGTGCTCATCTCCATTTCTAAGCCGAAGAGCCAGCATTGTCCGTAGACACCTCCAAGGTCATGTGGCCAGCATGACTGCATGGAGCGCCGTTACCTTCCCCCCGGAGTGGTACCTATTGATATACTCACATTTGCATGTTTTCGAACTGCTAGGTTGGCAGAAGCTGGAGCTAACAGCAGCCGCTCACGCCGCTCCCGGGGTTTGAACCTGGGACCTTTCGGTCTGCAAGTTCAGCAGCTCAGTGCTTTAACACACTTCGCCACCGGGGCAAAGTATAAGCCCCATAGCCGGTCTATATTCCCAACCCTTTTTCTCAAAGAACTTAGTCAGCCCTCCACATTTGCAAGTTTAATTTTTGCAGATTTCATTATTTGTAGATTTAATTAATATGTTCTCTCTAATAATCTTAAGGTACTGCAACGTGATAAGTATTCTCTTCAGAAATTCCTGAAGAAGATGCTTACCATATATACTCTAGTATAAGCTGACCCGAATATAAGCCGAGGCACCTAATTTTACCACAAAAAAACTGGAAAACATGGACTCCAGTATAAGCTGAGATACCAATAAAATTACATTAATTGAGGCATCAGTAGTTTAAATGTTTTTGAATCTTTACAACAAACTGTAATTTAAGATATGACTGTTCAACTCCGATTAAATCATTATTTTCATCTTCTTCAATGTAAATGTGCTTATGAATCCTTTTAATAATAACAGAGTGAAATAATACATGTAATAATAATAATAATAAATGCAGTAAAATAAAAAATGTAATAATAGAGTAAAATAATAAATGTATTAATAATAATAAAATAGAGTAAAATAAATGTAAAAGTAACAACAATAATAGATTAAAATACTAAATGTAATAATAATAATTAACAGAGTAAAATAATAAATGTAACAATACCAATAATAATAGAGAAAAATAATAAATATACCATATATACTTGAGTATAAGCCGACCTGAATATAAGCCCACCAGGATCCTCACCCGATATAAGCCGAGGAGGGTTTTTTCAGTCCTAAAAAAGGGCTGAAAAACTAGGATTATACTCGAGTATAAACAATATACCTAGGCATTTCTTGGTTTTCTAGGGCAATTCTACGGTCACCTTCTGGTGGAATCTTTAGGTCCTCCAATATGATTATATGGTCAACTTCTATTAGAAATTTACCACCCAATACTGCTTGAGGGCTTGGAGCAGAGCTTTCCAAACTATGTGTTGCAACACATTCGTGTGTTAGCTTCAGTATGTAGGTGTCTCATGCAAACATAATGAGAAACCTCTGGTTCCATGTGAAATAAGCAATAAATCATATTTTAAAAATATAAATCAAAGGTATTCATAAGACTTGTTGTGTCTCCATACATTTCATTATTACAATTTATGTATGTGTCCATATCTCTTTTAAGGGGTTGGTTTGACCTTCAATTTGCTAGTAAAACTGAATTACTGTGTCACGAAATGATGCATGTCTAAAAAGTGTGTCACTAACATGAAATGTTTGGTCTAGAAGTTCCGAAGGAGAATACATCTCTAGACATTTGTAGGTTCTTCAGCAGTCTATGGTCAGCTTCTGGTGAAAGCTGACCACAGGGTCACATTGGAGGACATAGGAATTAATAGAGAGGCGTTCTTTCTGGTTTTAAAAAAACCCACTTAAAAATCACAGTTCCTCCACTTTTATGGGGATCCTAGCACCCTTGACCCCCACAAAGGCGGAGGACATGCCTTTACCTGTTTTCTTACATTTCACAATATGTATGGGTATCAAAATGTAAGAATTGGCTGTGTATCCATTTCAACCGCAAGAGATAGGTTTTGGTATGTGAGACAGACAGAAACAAGGGCTGGTGCACAGATGCACACGAGGTGGGTACATGCTGTGTTAAATTATTCATTCCCTCAAGGGAGAACAAATAATTTAATCAATTTTCTCCCCACTGCCAGATGTCTTTGAACACTATGTGGTTTTCAAAGATGTCTTGCTGGGTTCAGGGTGGTGATGGTGGGGGAGTTTTCGGCAACAGAGATCCTCTCCTGGCTTCCCCACTTTTGCCTGCTTGATATTAGAAGGGATAGAAGGCAGGTGGGAATCTACAGCCTTCCAGGATCCTTTGCTGGCTTCTTCCCAGTTGCTCCATGTGGCATGGAGGAGGGGAGGCAGCAGATGATCCAAAGCCTTTGGCCTCTTTACCAGTGTTTTGTTATTGCGTGCACTAGGGGCCTGTTTATACCTGGAAAAAAACCCATATTTACAGATGCCTGGAACAACAGATATATAAACCTTCCTTGCTTAGTTTCTCCATACCTCACAACCTCTGAGGATACCTGCCATAGATGTGGGCGAAACGCCAGGAGAGAATGCTTCTGGAACATGGCCATACAGCCCGGAAAACATACAACAACCCTGTGATCCTGGCCATGAAAGCCTTCGACAACAAAACCCTTACTCTCCCTGTATTTTCTGGATCCATATAGATCCCATGTTTCCTTCATAAGTACCACAACACAGAAATCATATGATGGTTAGTTCATCTTAAGCAGCCACATGCAGTCTAGGCAAACTTGACTTGATGTAGGATTAGTTGAAAAAAAAAACTTTCTTCACATTTGCACTATTGCCACTCACACAATTTAACGTTTACAGTTTTCATTATTCAAGGATTTCATTAATATGGGTTCTCTAGAAATCTCTGGATTCTCAAGCGCAACTATGTGGAGTCATATGTAGGTCCTTCAGCACAGGTTGTTTTTATTTGTGGTTTTTCTATTTTCATGCTGGTCCTATGTCCCTAACCCCAACAAATATGGATGGCTGTCTGTATTATTAGGGTCCTTCCAGACAGGTTGAAACCCTGATAGAACTTGATATTTTAAATGTCATTTTCCATCAGGTTTGTGGCCAAACAGAGGCCACAAACCCTGTGATTTCTCTTCGGGTTTATGTGTATGGCTAGGTATCACCCGGGGTGATTCCAGATTGACCCAGGTGGTATTAGTACTAGCCCCCCCACTTCATTTTTCCAAAAAAATTACTGGAGAGGCCTGCAGATGGAGGCAGGCCTCTTCTTCACAGCTACTGTCACATCAAATCAGCTCTGTAGAAGAGACCTGTCTCTGCTTGCAGGCCTCTTAGATAATTTACTTTAGGAAAATGGGGACCTGGGAGGGGAAGGTGGCAGTGCCATCTTGCTTCTTTGGGTTCCTGGAGCTGGAAGAACTATGATAGCTCTGGGGATTGACCCTCAGGATCGCAGAAGGTGACCCCAAGAATCAATCCCCACAGGCCCAATACCTGGGAACTTTAAAAATCTGCTCTGCCTTTTAGGTAATGGTAAAGGTTTCCGCTGACATTAAGTCTAGTCATGTCTGAATCTGGGGGGTGGTGCTCATCTCCATTTCTAAGCTTAAGAGCCAGCTTTGTCTGTAGATGCCTCCAAGGTCATGTGGCCGGCATGACTGCATGGAGCACCATTACCTTCCCGCTGCAATGGTATCTATTGATCTACTCACATTTGCATGTTTTCAAACTGCTGAGTTGGCAGAAGCTGGGGCTAACTGTGGGAGCTCACTCCGCTCTCTGGATTCGAACCACTGACCTTTTGGTCAGCAAGTTCAGGAACTCAGTGGTTTAATCTGCTAAAATGTGGGATTTTAAATCCAGGTTTACTCCAGGCTAAACTGGATTAGCCTAAGGTGTTGCTACTCCAGTAAAACACCAGGTTTTGGGCCTATGTTGAAGGACCCTCCATTGGAGAACTCTAGTGCTTCACTAAACCACAAATCCTAGGATTCCATATGATGTAGCCATGGCTTATCTTGAAAGAAGGATCAACATGTTGGATAAAGTTCGGACTAAAAGGCAGAGCAGAACCACTGCTCTCCTAACATGGTTGCTACCAGCTGATACTGTATGCATGGCTCACCATGGATCCCACTTTACAGACAGGATTTTCTCATTGTGTCACACCATAGCAGAGCACATCCATAGTACATCAATGCTTTTCAGTAGTCAGCTCACACATTCAGCTACCAGCCATAAAGTGCTGAGCAATATAATCAAATGCAGAGAAAGCAAATTATACACAAGAGTCCAAAAGTGATGTTACTAGATGGCTCATTTAAACCAACATTCCAGGTCTCATAATGACTTCCCAAATTTTTCTGGAAAACTCACAGTGAGGACATGAAGGCAACAATATCCCTTATCATTTGCTCCAGCATCTTCTGTTCAAAGATGAATTGCTTCTAAATAGAGAGCCTGTGAATTAACTGCTTTTCCAGTTGTTTAAGTCAATGATGGTTACCACATCTTTTAGTATAGTAATTGTGCAATAAAACTGAGAGCTAGACAATAATTTCTCAATCACGAGGAAGGGTTTTAGTTCACTACATTCAAAGGCCCCAGACTGACCTCTTACTATTTAAAATAGCTATATGGAAGAAATTCCAAGCAGGTACTAAATGAGCCACTGATTACTCGAGATTAGAAAAGTCATTTTTGAGTCTATAACGTCTCAAGAAGTATATCAGTAAACTGGATCATTTTCAGAAAAGGGTGATCAAGATGATCAAAGGTCTGGAAACCAAGCCTTATGAGAAATGACTTCAAAGATAGCCACTTTTTAATATTTGAAAGGATGACACATCAATGAGGAATGAAGCTTATTTTCTTCTGCGCTAGAGACTTGGACATTGAACAACAGATCCAACTACACGAAAAGAAATTCCACCTAAATATTAGGAAAAATCTCCTGGCAGTAAGAGTTGTTCAACAGTGGAATATGCTGGTGTCGTGAAGTGTGGTGGAATCTCTTTGTTGGAGGTTTTAAAACTCCTCTTTCAGGAGTGTTTTTATTGTGTTCTTTCTACATAGCAGAAGGTGGTTGGACTAGATGGCCTTTGTGGACTCTTCCAACTCTGACTGTACGACCTAGGGAGCTGGATATATATAGAATCCTAGAGTTGGAAGAGACCTCATGGGCCATCCAGTCAAACCCCATACCAAGAAGTAGGAAAATTGCATTCAAAACATCCCGACAGATGGCCATACAGCCTCTGTTTAAAAGCCTTCAGAGAAGGAGCCTCCATCATATATATATATATAACTTGCAGAAGAGAAGACTGAGAGGTGACATGCTAGCTATCTTTAACTGAAAGATGTTTTATTTAAGAGAGATAGAACACTAATTAAGGGCTTGAAATTGAAAGAAAAAAGACTCCAACTAAACATTAAGAAGACCCTATTGACCATAAGAGTTATTCAACATTGGAATGGGCTGCCTCAGAGGGTGGTCGACTCTTTAGCACAGCTGGTGAATCACCGGCAGTAATAAAATCTACCAACTGAAAGGTTGCCAGCTCAAAGTCCAGGTTGAGTTGAGCATCCAACTGTCAGCCCAGCTCACTGTTTACCTAAGTAGTTTGAAATAATTACATTGCATGGAAAGTTCCTTGACAAAATTGAAGGAAAAGCTGATAATGAGAAGACGTGGCTATGGTTCACGAATGGGACCCTGAAGAAGGAGACAGAAGGCCTGATCCTTGCAGCCCAGGAGCAAGACATCAGAACAAAGGCAATTAAGGCCAAGATCGAAAAATCAGCTGATGACCCAAAATGCAGACTCTGCAAGGAAACTGGTGAAACCATTGATCATATCCTCAGCTGCTGTAAGAAAATGGCACAGACAGACTACAAACAGAGGCACAACTATGTGGCCCAAATGATTCATTGGAACTTATGCCTCAAGTACCACCTCCCAGCAGCAAAGAACTGGTGGGATCACAAATCTGCAAAAGTATTGGAAAATGAGCACACAAAGATACTGTGGGACTTCCAAATCCAGACTGACAAAGTTCTAGAACACAACACACCAGACATCACAGTTCTGGAAAAGAAAAAGGTTTGGATCATTGATGTTGCCATCCCAGGTGACAGTCGCATTGACGAAAAACAACAGGAAAAACTCAGCCGCTATCAGGACCTCAAGATTGAACTTCAAAGACTATGGCAGAAACTAGTGCAGGTGGTCCCGGTGGTGATCGGCGCATTGGGTGCCGTGCCAAAAGATGTCAGCTGGCATTTGGAAACAATAGACATTGACAAAATCACGATCTGCCAAAGGATGTGAGAAGGGATACAAGGATGAAATAAAGGATGGAGGAGGGAAAGAAGGGAAGGTATCGAAGAAAGAAGGGAGGGAAGGGGAAAAGGAGAGAAGAAAAGGGAAAAGTGGGGAGGAGAGGAGGAAGAACTTTCTCTCTCCTTGAGCAAAAGGTGAGCAAAATGTAGTAAAGGGTAAAGGTAAAGGTTTCCCCTGACGTTAAGTCCAGTCGTGATCAATTCTGGGGGTTGGTGGTCATCTCCATTTCTAAGTCGAAGAGCCGGCATTGTCCATAGACATCTCCAGGTCATGTGGCCGGCATGACTGCATGGAGCACCGTTACCTTCCTGCCGGAGTGGTACCTATTGAACGATTCACATTGGCATGTTTTTGAACTGCTAGTTTGGCAGGAGCTGGGGCTAACAGCAGGCGCTCATTCCGCTCCTGGGATTTGAACCTGGCACCTTTTGGTCTGCAAGTTCAGCAGCTCAGCACTTTAACACACTGTGCCACCAGGGGCCCCTGAGCAAAATGTAATGGGAGCTTTTTCTCAAAAGAGTATTTTGGCTCCTCCCACAAATTGCATAAACATTTTCTTTTAAAGCGGAGAACAGGGGGAATTCATCACATAACAGAATTGGCAATTTCCCCCATCTCTATGCAAATAATGTACAAAAAGTCACTTGCCAGCTAGGTTAAAAAACGTATGAAAATATAACCCTTTAAAACACTTAAAAGCGCCAAGATATCTCTACCCTACATTTGAAGTCTGCATCATGTAATGAACACAGTAGGTTGCCGTTTCTAAGTGAGTGGCTCAGTAGAATTTGATGAATGTAATGAAGTGGTAGGTATTCAACTTGAAAATGATGTAGCTCAACATTGTGCAACTACAAGACAATTGATCCAAAGCATCATGCAATGTCTCAGCCAATATTTTAGAGGTGATTTTGCTTTTAAATGAAACCTAGCATACACACATGATGACAGACACACAGTATTTACCCTCCACTGCACATTTACACTCCAGCTGACAAAGCCAAACTTAACAGACCGACAGTCGTGAGAAGATTGACCTTTCCTTGTTAACTGAAGTAGACAATGATGCGTCGGGAAAATTGGACAGTAGTCAACGTAATAGGAAAAGCTAGTTTGCTTGGAAAGATCCCCCACTTCCGTTCACGGAAAGTTATTGCTGCTATTGCAATGGGCTGCCAACGATATTGGCCTATGTATACAATGGAGGCATTTTGCTGACAAATGTTCATGATAGATTTTTAATTT
The DNA here is from genome assembly GCF_035594765.1 of Anolis carolinensis. Lineage (NCBI taxonomy): Eukaryota > Metazoa > Chordata > Lepidosauria > Squamata > Anolidae > Anolis > Anolis carolinensis. The sequence goes on from NC_085843.1 coordinate 11,212,427, forward strand.
TTTAAGCCCATCAATCATGTATCAATGGAGCAGGTGAGCACATAGGCAATAACCTGATATTTCTAGTGTTATTTTATTTCTCCCACTCTGTATAACTGAGGGTGTGTCTACATTGTAGAATTAATGCAGTTTGTCACCACTTTAACTTCAATGGCTCATTGCTATGGAACAATGGGGCCTAATCTACACCATATAATCCAGGTTCTTATCCAAGCCTCGCTTATCCAAGCTTCTGGATTATCCAAGCCATTTTTGTAGTCAATGTTTTCAATATATCATGATATTTTGGTGCTAAATTCCTAAATACAGTAATTACAACATAACATTACTGTGTATTGAACTACTTTTTCTGTCAAATTTGTTGTATAACATGATGTTTTGGTGCTTAATTTGTAAAATCATAACCTAATTTGATGTTTAATAGGCTTTTCCTTAATCCCTCCTTATTATCCAAGATATTCGCTTATCAAAGCTTTTTCTGGCCCGTTTAGCTTGGATAAGTGAGACTCTACTGTACTTTGAACCTGATTGTATGGCAGTGTATACTCATATAATCTGGATAATCTGGATTCAGAAACTGGATTATATGGCAGTGTGAAAGGGGTCTGGGATTTGTAGTCCGGTGAGGCACCTTTTGGCAGAGAACGATAAAGATAGTGTAGAACTTCCATGATTCCATAGCACTGAGGTATGGTAGTTAAAGAGGTGCCAGATTGCATTAACTTTACAATGGAGATGCACCCAATAGTCAATGTCCTGTCACAGGGCACAGAGGATTCACATCTTAAAGGTTTTGTTGAGATTCTCACCTCATAGTCCAGCAGCTGTTCCATGTTTTTATGTTGACATTTGTTCCTCGAAAACAATGGAAGGACATGGGTCCTGGGGAATGAGGGGAGCAACCAAAGATCATGTCGGGGAACAAAATCTGTCATGATTAGAGGTGTTTCACTGGTTGAGCAGAATGTCATTTTAAGGTGATTAAGAATATGCTCTTATCCAACCCTTACAACACAAGCCGAGGAATTGTCAAAAAACCTTGGAGGTTGATCACTCATGGATCACAATCAGCTGAAAGTGACTTGAGGAAAAGTAGCAACAACAGCAAATGTTGAACTGCATCTTTGTGCAATATTCATATTCTCTGGACGGAACACAGACAGTGATATGTCTTTGGGACTGTTGCACAATTAGAAAAACCATAGTCTTATGGATTCAGTTGTACAATGGGGTATCCCATTGCTTGGTGGGTTACGGGGTACATTGTCACAATGCTCTCTCATATGAAGCTACACTCTTGTAAACTTGTCTTTGTACAAGTCTCATGTACAGGCAAGCTCCAGTCCAGGAAGCCATAACTGCACAATGTGGTTATAGGTAAATATATTCAAATATTCCATGGACTTTCATCCCATTTGTCAATATGGTATGCCAGTCCCTCTTCTGATGGCGCATAAAAGCAAAACATTCTAGCTATCCCATTATACCAGATCTTTTGTGAAAATGATTTGGAGCTTTTGTCAGTTACTACATCCCTTTTTCAGCTGTAGCCATAAATCTACCAGGCATAGATAAATACTTCCTAGTTAATGAGAAAATATACCATTCCACAGCAGTTCCCTTAAATGCAAGCAAACAGCATGGTTAAAACATGACAACACCCACTACCCAATTCTCATATACATAGTTAATGCAAGTAAGTACATGAAACAAATGAAGAATTAATATGGCAGGACTCGTGCCAAATGAAGAAAAAATACAGTAGGACTCATACCCATGACCAGGGGTCCCCAAACTAAGGCCCGGGGGCCGGATGCGGCCCTCCAAGGTCATTTACCTGGCCCCCGCCCTCAGTTTTATAATATAATCTTTTTATATCATTTTTAATAATATAAAATATTGTATTTACATATAATACTGATAATAATAATATAATGTTATACAATATAATACAAATAATAATATCATATAATATTAATTATATGTTATATATTACATATAATATTACAGTATAGTAGTATAGTTCAATATAGTAATATATAATGCTAATATTGTGCTATGTTAATAGTATAATATATTCTATGTACATACAGCTGCTCTGAGTTCCCTTCGCGGTGAGAAGGGTGGGATATAAATGTAATAAATAAATGTAGTAGATGAATAAATAAATAATTTTAGACTTAGGCTCGCCCGAAGTCTGAAATGACTTGAAGGCACACAACAACAACAACAACAATCCTAATTAACTAGACTATCTCATTGACCAGTAGCAGGCCCACACTTCCCATTGAAGTCCTGATAGGTTTATGTTGGTTACAGTTGTTTTCATTTTTAAATATTGTATTGTTCTTTCATTGTTGTTGTTGTTTTGCACTACAAATAAGACATGTGTAGTGTGCATAGGAATTTGTTCGGGGTTTTTTTTCCAAATGATAATTCGGCCCCTTCACAGTCTGAAAAATTGTGGACTGGCCCTCTGCTTTAAAAGTTTGGGGACCCCTGCTCATGACAATAAGCTATGTCTATGGGATGCTACAAACAGAGCCGGTCCAAGGTAATTTTCAAGTGTAGGCGAACAGAAATTTTGGCGCCCCCTCCAAAAAACCAATCACTGAACAATAAAAGCGAAAATGTTGGATAATAAGGAGGGATTAAGGAAAAGCCTAAATAAACAACACTCTGAAAACAGAAAATCCAGATAGGAAGCAATCAGGGCCAACTAACACCCCCCAACCAAGGATGCCCCCAGGGAGGAAGCCCCACTTGCCTTGCTTCCTAGACTTCCTACAGAGGAGGAGGAGGAGGCTGAGTTGGATGACCCAGTAGTCTGAATCAGTACAACTATTTCTGACAAGGTATGTCAGATTTTCTCAAACTGACATTTTCCAGAAGTGCTGGACAGAAGTGCTGGACATTCATTCATTACTGCCATCTCTGCCTTGCACATCCATTAGAAAGTGTAGATTCTATATCTCTGCTAAACTAAATAGTTGCATACAGGTGTTAAAACTTTAATCCTTGGGAAAATCTACTTATAAATGAAGGTACTAGGACTTATTTAACAATTTCCCTCCTTTCTCATAAATGGGGCCAAAAGTTAAGGTTTCTTCGCCCCCATAACTCACTGGCCTCATTTTTTCCTGGGAAACTTTTCCCCAAACCAGCCAGACTGCTGAAGCCCCGAGGAGGCAGGACTCCTTGGCTGGGCCTCTCCAAAAGCAGGGCTCCGATTCACTCTGGGAGCTGCCAATCACCGGCCTGGAAAAGCAAGCTCCTGCTTCTGGCAAGAGCTCCCCTAGTGGCCGTGGCCGGGAATGCGACGTTGGGTTTTTCGCCATGTTTTCAAGCCCAGGCCCTGCCCACTGCCCCACCACCAGCGCCATCTTGTTTGGGGAGCTTCTCTGTTCCCCAAAGCGGCAACCTCGGCTCCTTCCTGTCACAGGAGACAGGAGTTGCCTTGATGGCACCCCCAACAACATGGCACCACAGGCAAATGCCTAGTTTGCCTGGTGGTAGAACTGCCTCTGGCTACAAATCACAACTTCAGATCAAGGCTTCCAGGGGCAATTGGATTTCTCAATAGCTTTGGACTAGGGTTGAGCCTGGTATTTGTCTCATCTGTTTCATCCGTGCTTCTGTAAGGTACCGTTCATTCATATTGTATGATACGGCAGAGGCCCCTCACATGGATGAAGCGGTGAAACAAAAGTGAAACAACACAAAACCCTTTGCATTGCTGTCTTTCATTCCTCTGCCTGCCTACTGCTTGTTGCCTCTTGCCTGCCTCTGTGCCTGCCTTGAAGCCTGCTTATTCTTTAAGCTTAGGTCTCATCGCAGATCAAGAGGGTGCCTTATGCCCTGCCTTTGAGCCCAGGTCTCCTTGCAGATCAAGGGGGAGAAGTCTCAGAATCTGTGGTGCTGTATGGCCATGTTCCAGAAGCATTCTCTCCTGACGTTTCTCCTACATCTATGGCAGGCATCCTCAGAGGTTGTGAGGTTTATTGAAAAGTCCAGGGTGGGAGAAAGAACTTTTGTCTGCTTGAGGAAGGTGTTGATGTAGCAGTTGGACACCTTGATTACCATTGAATGGCCTTGCAACTTCAAGGACTGGCTGCTTACTGCCTGGGGGAATCCCTTTGTTGGGAAGTGTTAGCTGGCCCTGATTGTTTTCTGTCTGGGATTCTCCTGTTTTCAGAGTGTTGTTCTTTATTTACTGTCCTGATTTTTGAGGTTTTTTTAATACTGGCAGTATTAAATACAGTTTGTGTGTGTGTGTGTGTGTTAGGAGCAACTTGAGTCGCTTCTGGAGTGAGAGAATTGGCCGTCTGCAAGGACGTTGCAGATCGAGAGGAAATCATCTCAGAATCAGTGCCGCCTTAAGACCCTTGCTTTGAGCCCAGGTCTCTTTGCAGATCGAGAGGGAATCGTCTCAAAATCAGTGGTATTTTAAGCCCTTAAGTTATAGAGCAGGACCAGCGGGGAAAGAGGAAATGTTTTTAAGGAGATTTTATTTATACACAATCTCTAAAATTTGGGGGATGACCCAAACCTTGTAAGAGTTGGTGGGCTAAAAGTGATTGATATGCCCTCCATGTGTGGTGAATGTCACCCCACTAGCCTTAAAACTGAAGGGGAGGGAAGTGTGGGCAGCTCGCCCATTGCCGCAAATCGGCCAAATGCATTTGTATATTCAGATGGTAAAACGAAAGAGCTCATTTGTATGGATAATGGTTTCATAAGCGGCGGACGGACACTGGAACGGCGTCATATGAATGAAACAAAAATGAATGGTAAGCGATTTCATACAAATGCACAAGCCTACTTTGGGCTCACAAAGGTATTCACAAAGCTCTACCTTTTTTCCTTTCATCTCTAGTAAAACGCTTATAGTGCATTGGCAATAAAAAATAAAGATACATACGGTAAGCACAGTAAACTCCAAAATGCAGTTCAAGCCATTTGCAAATGCCAGCTGAGCTCTGAAGCTGACATCCCCAAAGTTTTATAATTCTGCCAAGGATCCTGCCCTCTTATGGGTAATACGTAGCAGACAATTATGTCGAGGCAATTAGATGGAATGTCCTATTAAATATATGGGGTCTCTATTCTCCCTTGCCAGGGCCTTTCATTTGTCTCCCTCCTCCTGAATAATTTATCATTTAACTCTGTAAATGTACTGCAGTGCTGTTGTCGCTGGTGCTTTTTAACTACTGCAGCAATCGTTGTGTGTGCATATGTGTAAATGCTCTATTTACCTGAAAGGGAAAACATGAATAAGCCGAATGATGCTGTAGTTAACACATTGCCTTCATGGCTTGGGCAAGGGTGAGAACAAGAAAGAGGGGGTTGTATATACCGATTGCAAATAGCAGGATTGTGTCTCTTAGTTGCTTTAAAGATACCTTTGGAAATTTCATTTGTTTGTTTACTCAATGCAGAATTGCTAGGAAAAAATAATTTCTGTGGACATGATCTCTACAACCCTGCAACCTTGATGCACATAGTCTGAGAGTACGTTTTATGAACTGGCTCTGACCTTTTTGCTTGTCGGCAGTCGGACACTTAGTGGACATTCTATGACCTTGCAATAGGAGAGCCCATTTACAATTGCTTCAGGGTTGATAGAGAAAAAATAAATGTATTTTGCTTGAGACTTACCAGTAATTCGGCATGAAGACTGATACAGACTGTATGGGAATACAGTAGAGTCTCACTTATCCAACATAAACGGGCTGGCAGAATGTTGGATAAGCGAAAATGTTGGATAATCAGGAGGGATTGAGGAAAGGCCTATTAAACATCAAATTACATTATGATTTTACAAATTAAACACCAAAACATCATGTTTTACAATAAATTGACAGAAAAAGCTGTTCAATACACGGTAACATTATGTAGTAATTACTGTATTTACGAATTTAGTACCAAAACATCAAACATTTACTACAAAAACATTGACTACTAAAAGGCAAACTCTGTTGGATAATACAGAACATGGGATAAGCGAAGGTTGGATAAGTGAGATTCTACTGTAATAATAATAATAATAATAATAATAATAATAATAATAATAATAATAATAATACCAGGTGACAGTCAAATTGACAAAAAACAACAGGAAAAACTCAGCCGCTATCAGGACCTCAAGATTGAACTTCAAAGACTCTGGCAGAAACCAGTGCAGGTGGTCCCGGTGGTGACGGGCACACTGGGTGCCATGCCAAAAGATCTCAGCTGGCATTTGGAAAAAATAAACATTGACAAAATTACGATCTGCCAACTGCAAAAGGCCACCCTACTGGGATCTGCGCGCATGATCCGAAAATACATCACACAGTCCTAGACACTTGGGAAGTGTTCGACTTGTGGTTTTGTGACACGAAATCCAGCATATCTATCTTGTTTGCTGAGTCATACTATGTCGTTGTGTCAATAATAATAATAATAATAATAATAATAATAATAATAATAATAAATAGCAGCCAGCCTTGTGGATTTAAGGTTTGAAGATTTAATCATTTGTGAATTAAATTAATATGTTCTTCCTAGAAATCAATAGGTCCTCTGCCAATCACAGAGTCATGCTGCAACATCTAGAAAAAAACACATTTCTAGGCATTTCTAGGTCTGATAAAAGTTGACCATACATTGCCATTGGAGGACCAAGAGATTTCTTAAATGGCTTCCATGCTGCTATTCCCTCCCCCCCCTTTCACTCCTTTTTTTAAAGCTATCAAAATACATCCAAGCAGGGGAGGAATTCAGTACATGACTGACGTATAGGTTGGCACCCCAAATTAGTCTCCACTGAAGTGGTAAAAGGGCTGAATTCAGTGTTGATAGTTGGATGGACTTTAGCAAGGCAGCTTTTGCTATACTTTGCTTTGAACAAATCCTTGTTTAAGGCTCTCTTTTTTTTGCACATAGATGCATTCTGATGTGACCTGATCAAAGCCATCCTAGAGAAACTAATGGTACAAGACAGGGTGTCAAACACAAGGTCCAGAAGCTACAGTGCACAGTTTAAGAGAGGCCGATGGAGGTTGCAAACCCCAATTTGCATCCATTTGTGGAGCAACCTTGCTGCTTAGAACTGGAGACTCCTTGCTGGACAGGTGGTGTCGGAAGAAATAGATTGCTTTGGATGCAAGTACGGTAATTTAAGTTCATCCATACCAAATGCTCCTTTCTCTGAAATCAGCATGTATGGTCATATTTCTGTGCCAGTCTCTATAAGCATTTAGAAGATGGGTTCAAAGGATGTAGCCTTCTCCACCTGTAAAAGTCTGCACAGGTATTACCCCTCGGGTCTCAGTATTACCTGTCTTCAAGCAAGCCCTAAAGTCACTTCTATTTATTTAATCTTTAAATTAGATGGGACTTTATGATCCCTAAATATTCCAAAATCATCAGATCATGTCTGGTATGGAAGCTAAGCAGTGTCAGATCTGAATAGTACGTGGAATGGAAACTGCCAACAAATCTCAGGTGCTGTAGGCTATATTACAGACCACAGAAATGACAAAGACATACTTAAGAAAACCCAATGAAATGCACAGGATTGCCATAAGTCAACATATGACTTGAAGGCATACACACACTTACTTCTTAATGTTATTGGTTATATAGTACTGTCTAGTTTCAATTGTGGATTTTGATTTTATCAAATTTTATAATAATAATAATAATAATAATAATAATAATAATAATAACAATAACAATAATAATAATAACAACTTTATTTTTGTACCCCGCCTCCATCTCCCCGAAGGGACTCGGGCCGGCTTACACAGGGACTAGCCCAAAAACAACAACATAGCATTACATGCAACAGTAATTAAAACAGTAATTTAAAACAATATAACAAAGGTATAAACAACATAACATAACAGTTACTTTAAAAGCCTGAGCGTCAATTGCTACATACAACAGAGGGTGACTAGTGCAAGAAGATTCTGCTGCATGCTGCCAGGCTTGCCCTGAATGGTGGTTTGTGGATCTTTCGGATACCTAAATAAGGAAGCCCTGGTTTTTGCAGCATAATTGACGACAGTGCTACTCTTCTAAATTGAAGAAAATTATAGATTACAGCAAAGCCTTTGACTTGTGTAAATCATGAGAAATTATGTTTTGCTCTAAAAATAATTGGAGTACCACAACATCCAGATGCATAAGCTATATTCTGGACAAGGATCGTGGTTAGAAGATAATATAAAGTAACACTAAAGATTCCCATGGGCAAGGCAGTCAGACAAGGCTGCGTTTTATCACACAAACATTGTAAGTATTATGCAGAATACAATCATCCCTGTGCGTTTGCTGCTTTAACTCTGGCAGATTTGGTTATTTGTAGATTTGTTTAATATGATCTCACTGTAATTTCTAGGTATCTCCACTCAACTGTGGCCAACATCTAGTAGAACCTGATTACAGAGTTGCACTGAAGGACCTAGACATTACTAGAGATGTTTTCTCAGGTTTAAAAAAGTGTTTTTTACTTCACACTTTCTCCAATTTTGTTAGGAGTATCTGTATCCCTAACCCTTGTGAAGGTGAAGAGTCTATTGTATATCATACAAAAGACAGAATTAGAAACAGAGGAGGCAGGAATAAAACTGAACTGCAATCATGTAAGATATGCAGATGATACCATATTTGTTGTTGTGTGCCTTGGAGTCATTTCCACTTATGGCCACCCTGAAATGAACCTATCACAGGGTTTGCTAGGCAAAGTTTATTCAGAATATTTTTGCCTTTATTTGAGGTTGTGACACTGTGACTTGCTCAAGGTTACCAAGTGGTTTCCATGGCTAAGTGAAGCTTCAAACCCTGATCTGAAGAGTTACGTACAGAAAATGGCAAAGAATTGGGTTGGGTATTGATAAGGCTTGAGGAAGAAACTGCAAAGTTGAACATTAAGAAGACAGAAATGATGACCACAAATGTTTTCCACAACTTTAAAGATCATGAAATAGTTGAATATTTCCTATTCTTCGGCTCAGTCACTAATCAAAATAGAAACCACTGCCAAAAAAAATCACAAGGTGACCATTTCCCCCAACATCTGGGGCAAGTCCATGGTTAACCTATGTTAGAGATCAGAAATCTCTGGATGCTGCCTGGGCATTCAGGTTTGACTTATGGTCCACTTCTGTGTAAAGGTATGGTGTAGACATTGGGCTTGTGCACGGATCCATTTTATCGATTTTCTTTCCGCCAATCTGGCTTCTTGGATTTGGTCAGATGGCTGTAATGGCAAGTGCCCAGCCATCATGGTTTCCTGTCCATAATGGGACCATGTGGCAGCCAATAACGGCTCCTCCTCCCCTTTTCAGGAGCACGCAGCATGCAAAGCCCTGGCTGTTGGGCCAACTGGAGTAGAAGAATGCTGTGATGTGTCTTACACAAGCTGTGTCTGCTCCTTTAACTCTGTTGCTGAAACCAAGGCTTCCTTGAAGGATAAAAAAGGAAAAGGTGCTAGGAACAGAAAGGGGAGCATCGTAAGTTTCCCAGTGGAATCTAGCCATATTTTTCGATTGTGGAAGAAAAACGGCTATCTGGATACCTATGCGAAAATGGATGCAGGGGTCTACTGAAATCTGGCCAGCAGAAACAGATTGAGGTTCAGCCAAAATGCACAAGTTTAGTAGACAAGCCCAATGACTTGGAAAGGACAAGGCAAGATCCTCAAGTGGAAAGATATATCATTAAATCGCAAAGTCAGAATCATCCAGAGCATAGTATTTTCTGATTTCTGTATATGAGGGTGAAAGCTGGACAGTGAAAAAAGCCACAGAGAGAAAATCAACTCATTTGAAATGTGGTACTGGAATGAGAGTTCTATGGATAGAAATTTTCATTTCATTAGTGTGACATTTCTCCCTCCTGGCAATGCTGAATTTTCAGCCCCTATTACTTCTTCCATATTTACCGGTACTACCATCTATGCAGAGGCACTACAAGCCGTAAATTCACTAATGGCTGTAAAGTGCTTTAGGGTGGAGGATTATAGAAATGCAAACTTTTATTGTTTTCTGTCTAGTACAAGAAGCAGCTGCATATATATTACAACATACTTCAAATCTACAGGTGTCCAGTCAGATAGAGCTTCTATTGTGAAATCTCACTGAGGACCTTATTGCATGAGAGGATCAAATTATCATTGAAGCAAAGCTGTCATCATTGGTGATGGTCCCAATCGCATGATGCCATAATCATCCTGCTCTCAGTCTAACTCCTCCCAGCAATTACTCTATTTTCTACCAGTGATGGGGAAAAAGCACCAGTCCTGAAATATTCCTGTCATTTTAATGTGACTTTGTGTAAAGTCATTATACCAAGCATGCTAGCATGAAGTGGCATCACAGGATGAGATTCTCCTCTTCTCCCCAAACTCTTTCCTTCAGTTCATTAGTCCCAAGCTGATTCTTCTTAAATTTATAGTAATTTTGGCTTTAAAAAAAACCATTGCTGGAACTGTAAAACTGCTTTAAAAATAATTTACGGAGCAATAGAAGTGCAAGAAGGCAGAGTTATGAGGGCAGTATATTAGTAGGATTGAGGGTTGGTGAATTCGTGCAATTTTGCAAATGGTGGGAGGTGTGATAATAAAAGTCCCCATATTGATATGAGGTCACTATCAGCAATTGCAGGACTACAGTGGAATAGTGGCTGTGTGCAATAAAGTTTTTAGTCATGTACTTCACAGTGGCTGAGATCCCGTATTAAGGTGATAGAATGTAACTTTACACAGATTATGCATTAGTTTCTCAACCCTTCCTTGTTAAGGAATTGCACAATTGCACAACTTAATGAGCAAGTGCAACAGCATTCATGATGCATAATTGCATTCACAATGGACAATGCACAATTGTACATGAAGGGAACATCTGTGCCTACAACACTATTGATGCTTAATTCCATAATTGGTAAATCTCCAATTTCCAATTAGATACATATAAGACACAGATTTATTGGCTATTAACTTTTTGATATGAGAACTACTGTGGGCTTTGACATCATCCACATCTTCCAGGTCACGTAGGATTTCAACAGGATTCACTGTTATCCACTGTTTCCTGTTCTCATGGCAAGTTCAGGAATATGTCCCCTGTGAATGCGAAGGCCACATTGTATATTTTAACTATAATACGTTTTCCTTAATTTGTAAGCTGCCTCGACTCTTAGATTTGCAGGGGAATTGTAGGATTTATACAGATGAAAACATCAAGAAACGCCCAACATACCTCCCCACCAGCTAGTGTGGCCAGGCTGATGAAAGAGAAAATAATGGATGGCTGAAATTCATGACATGCACTCCTGACAATCAGGAAACAGCTATTAACAACCTTGTGTTCTGCCTAAATACCCAGTGGAAGTATTGATTTCACTTAATTTAGCCATGTGTTTCTCTGTAGAATTAACATACAGTCCACATGAATGAATTATGAGGCACACATTTTTATCTTGAGGCCCAAACCCCTCAAAAGGCCCACGCTCCCAAAAGAAAAAGCTTTCCAACCTCCAGATAGGGAACATCCCTTATAAGAAAGGAGATGTGCCAAGTTCTCCAGACCTCAAAAAGGGTACATATTTTTTAGAGTAATGGACACCTGCCTATGCTACAAGGGACAAGTTTCCCAGAACTCAAACAAGGGACACCATTTATAAATAAGGGACATCTGGTAACTCAACAACCAGCAGAAATCGTTCAAATTATAGAACATGCCATTTTGGATAGGAAGCTAGTCACAGCTGGAAGAGCATCAGACCACACTGGTTTACCCCACTTCCGCAGGAGAATCCTCTTTGCTGAATTTCGCATGAGATCTTCTCCCCTCCCATGCTGTAATTAAATCGAAGAAACATGATACCTGCACTGTTGTTATGTGTCTTTCTTTTTTAGTTATGGTGACCCTAAGGCAGGGGTCCCCAAACTAAGGCCCGGGGGCCGGATGCGGCCCTCCGAGGTTATTTACCTGGCCCCCGCCCTCAGTTTTATAATATAATATATTGTATATATATATATTATATGTACATATAATACTGATAATAATATTATAATGTAATACAATATAAAACTAATAATAATACCATATAATAATATTAATTATATATTCTATATTACATATAATATTACTAATAATATTATAGTATAATGGTATAGTTCAATAAAGTCATATATAATGCTAATATTGTGCTATGCTAATAATATAATATACTGTATGTACATATAATTTGTAAGCCACTCTGAGTCCCCTTTGGGGTGTGATACAAATGTAGTAAATAAATGCAGTAATAAATAAATAAATAGATACATTTTAGACTTGGGCTCAAGTCTGAAATGACTTGAAGGCACACAACAACAACAACAACAACAACAACAACAACAACAACAACCCTAATTAACTTGACTATCTCATTGGCCAGAAGCAGGACCACACTTCCCATTGAAGTCCTGATAATTGTATGTTGGTTAAAATTGTTTTTATTTTTAAATATTGTATTGTTCTTTCATTGTTGTTGTTGTTGTTGTTGTTGTTTTTGCACTACAAATAAGACATATGCAGTGTGCATCGGAATTTGTTTGTATTTTTTTCAAATGCTAATCCGGCCCCTCAACAGTCTGAAGGATTGTGGACCGGCCCTCGGCTTAAAAAGTTTGAGGACCCCTGCCCTAAGGTGATCTATCATGGGGTTTTCTTTGCAATTCTGCTTCAGAGGAGGTTGCCTTTGCCTTCCCCCTGAGGCTGAGAAGAAAAAGAGAACGAGATACTTCCTTTCCTTTCCTTTCTTTTTCTTTTTCTTTCTTTTTTTTTTTTTTTGGATAAAAGACAAGGTACATGCTTAGACTGATCCAAGGATAAGTTGATCCAGGCTTTTGTGGTCTATTTTGACCAAAGTTTCTATACATACATGAGAATATATAGTAGGTCCTCCAGATGCTGTTGCTCATTTTTTTTTATCATGGAAGTGGCACTGAGTATTTTGCTGAAACCACTGATTCAAGATGAGGATTGAGATGATCACAGTGATAAGAAAGACGGATGAATTCAGAGCTTCTGGAATTGACAGGGGGAGCAATGTCATAGAAGGAAATGCCAGTCTGGAGGAGGCATCACCCATTGTCTAGACCAGAGTTTCTCAACCTGTGGGTCCCCAGGTGTTCTGGCCTACAACTCCCAGAAATCCCGTCCAGTCTACCAGCTATTAGGATTTCTAGGAGTTGAAGGCCAAAACATTTGGAGACCCACAGGTTGAGAACCACTGGTCTAGACAAAAGATGACACAGGGAAATTGTGTTATGTCTCTGTTTTACCCCAAACCCATGTGCAAGATGGCATCGGGACAATCTGCAGTATATTCCTCATGAATAAGACCAAAGGTAAATAAACAACTCCACGAAATGTCACCAAGTAAGACTAGCAATATGCCCTGGGAGTGTACATTTCTGAAGTGCTAATTGCTTTTACTTCCCTAAGCTAATATTTAAGACACTCTTTTAAAGGAGGTTGCATAACAATCAGATTATGAGATTTGAGATTTGACAAAAGGAGACACTCAAAACAATTGCTTTGTCATGGTTTATTATAGCTCTGTTTGCAGCAAACTAACAAGAGAGAGGGGGATTGTAATAATTATAAGCTTACTTTTTATTCCTACAGAGGCTAACATTATGTTTTTCCTGAAATTGCACTCCAAAACAGAATAATTTCTTTGTTGTCCAGGTGAGATGTGATGTTATGTCCTGCACCTAGTGTCGTTTATATCGCTTTTAAACAATTCGGGGAAGTTGTCCCAATCTTTGTACCTCCAGGTGTTTGGGACATCAACATCTGGAATCCCCAGTCAGTTATGTCAACTGTCAGGAATTCTGGGAGCTGAAGTCCAAAACACCTGGAAGACCAAAGGTTGTCAATGACTGACCTAGAGGAAGAAGCCGATGGCATATCCTCCATTTGTCATGATTTGTCAGGGACAGTCAGTATGAACTCTCTTTCCTTTCACTTCTTCAGTTGCTTTAAAAATGTTGCTTCTCTCCCCACCTTCCCACTCCACTTACTTCAAATTCTGCAAACTGAGTTCAAAGTGCAAAAGTAATTTGCACTCAATTAATGTAGTAGGGAATGAGGACTATGGGGGCAGAGTCTTGCCTTCCCAGTAAGTCCAGACAAAAGCAAATTCCTACAGCCTCTCCTAATTTTCAAATTCTTCCTTGTTAGTAACATTTGCCATCTTGACAACACTAGGATTTTATTTGGCCAAATGTCTCCTAGTTTTCATCTGAAAAATAATGGAGGGCATGAAATGGCACCCAACCGAAAGGGGTAGTTTATATCTAAGAAGACAGAATGAAGATTTATGATGCTTTAACGGATAGTATACCTGGCAAAAACTAAGAAAACGATTGTCAACAGAGACAAATGCAAGGTACTACATTTGGCAAGTGAAATGAAATTTACCTGGGTGCTACCTGGTTCGAATGCAATGCATGTAGAATCATAGCATCATAGAGAGATCACAAGGGCCATCCAGTCCAAGCCCATTCTCTCAGGAATATAGAATCAAATCACTCTTGAAAAATGGATATCCAATTCAGTACTCATTTAAAAGCCTCCAAAGAATCCACCAGACCAAGGCATCCCATTCTACTGTCAAACAGCTCTTACCAGTAGGAAATTCTTCCTAATGTTTAGATTGAATCTATTTTCTTACAATGTGAGTCCTGAGCTCTGTACTCTCTGTCTCCAGAGAAGTAGAAAGCAACTTTGCTCCCTCCTTGATGTTATATCCTTTCAAATGTTTAAACATGGTTCACATGTCCCCTCTCAACCTTCTCCAAGCGAAACATACCAAGCTTTCTAAGCTGCTCCTCAAAGAGCTTGGCTTCCTGACCTTTTACTATTTTGGTTATCCTTCTCTGGAGACATTCTAGCTTGTCAATATCCTTCATGAATTATGGGGTCTAGAAATGGACAGAGTATTCCGACTGGAATCTGGTTAAAGGTGAATAGAATAGATCTAGCAAACTACATCTGACTCAGCAATGCAACGTGGCAGCCAAAACTAAGGCAATTTCAGGATACAGCAACAGCAAGGTTGATTTGGTCAGATCTCACTTGAAATGTGGAGAGCCATGAAGTTGAACTCCAAGGACTCCTAGTGACCCTCGGCTGAAATTTGGCCACATCGGATCCAGAATGTGTCTAAAAGAACAACTAAGATGGCTAAGAGTCAAGACACCAGATCTTAAAGGAAATCAAATCTTAGAGGAATAATAAGGGTCTTAGGGATATTGGAAAAGGGGAGAATGATATGATAATCATCTTAAATATCAGGAACATTGTCTGGTGGGAGATGGAGCAAGCCTGTTTTCAGGTGCTCTACAGGGGTGGACCCAAATCGATAACTTCAAATTTCAATGAAACAGTAGGAAGAAGTCCCTGATGTTAAATGAAGCAGAATTACCTCTTCTAGTCCTGTAGGAAAGGATTAGCAGACTATACAGTTGAATAAAGGGTCTAACTTTATACACATACAGCCCCTGTATCCATGGGGGATACATTTCTGAATTTACCAGGGAAATGGAAGACCATGGACAACAGCAAACTCTATTGAAATGAATAACTTTAATTGGAGATTCCTATAGATCAGGCATTGGCAAATTTTGGCCCCCCAAGTGTTTTGGACTTCAACTCCCACAATTGTGGGATTTGAAGTCCGAAACACTTGGAGGGCCGAAGTTTGTCCATGCCTGCTATAGAGTCATGCTGGAGGACCTCCAAGTAAGGTATCCTCCTGAGGAATTCGCCAGTGTAACTGTATGTTACGTTCTGGTGGAAGCATATTATAGAACTGAATGGAGATCCTAGAAATGCTGTGGTCCCGAATGAATCAAGATGCATTCTACCAAAAGATAATTACATTATGTTGGCACATTGGCCAGAAAATACCAGAAACACCTCTCCCATATCCTAGGCAATACATAATATAAGTCTTAGAATGTAAGAATGAGAAACAAACAATTAATCATTGGCTGCTTATTCATGGCAGCACTAATCTGCTGCCTGAAGCAATCACTTTACTCCCTTGAATGGTAGGAGTGACCTATTATTCTATACTCCATTGCTAAGCTCGTGTTAAGCTCATGTTTGTTTAGTAATACTAATGCAAGATACGGGAAGGAGTGCGAATGTTTATAGGGGAAATTGTCCATGCGGCAGTGCTTCTCCCATGCGCTGATCCAATTAGCAAAAAGTCTATTTCAGTTTAACATGCAATGCTATGACTTTTTCAAGTTCCAACATGCAGGAACATTGCTGGTATAAATGGCCATGCCTTTAAAATATGTGTTATCTTGGTAATCTATATATGATATGCTGTTCTATTTTATGTTTTTAATGTTTTTAAATGTTGTTGTTGTAACTTCAAGTTCTTTTCAACTTTAGGGCAACCCTAAAACGAGCCTGTTATGGAGTTTTCTGAGGTTTCACAGTAAAATGGGTATTCAAACCCTAATCCCCACAGGTGAAAGCAGGATATAAATATAATACAGTAGAGTCTCACTTATGCAAGCTAAACTGGCCAGCAGAAGCTTGGATAAGCAAATATCTTGGATGATAAGGAGGGATTAAGGAAACACCTATTAAACATCAAATTAGGTTATGATTTTACAAATTAAGCACCAAAACATCATGTTATAAAACAAATTTGACAGAAAAAGTAGTTCAATACGCAGTAATGTTATGTTGTAATTACTGTATTTACGAATTTAGCACCAAAATATATTGAAAACATTGACTACAAAAATGGCTTGGATAATCCAGAAGCTTGGATAAGTGAAGCTTGGATAAGTGAGACTCTACTGTAATGATAATGATGATAATGAAGATGATAACAACAAAACAACCATCTAATACTAAAAACACTATGTCATTATTTATTTACTTTATTTATACCCCACTTTTCTCTACCCTGCAGGGGACTCAAGGTGGTTTACATAAAGGCAATTATTTCATGCCTTAAAACATATACATTAAAATTAATGTTAATGTAAAACATATAAATTAAAATTAAATTAGATTAAAATCAGACATATTAAACATTTAAAAAGTTACATTACATAAAAATCATACCATCCATAGTCGTAGTACAAGCCTTTACATAGTCGTTTCATATATTCCAAAGCTGTCATTGCACTGCCTTATTCACTAAAGCCTGATCCCACAGCAAGTTTTTACCTTCCTTCTAAAGGCTAGGACGGAGAAGGTTGATCTAATGTCACTGGGGAGAGAGTTCCATAGAACTAGAGAGCCCTGTCTTTCATTCCCACCAGTCGCGCCTGAAAAGGAACAAGAGCAGGGCCTCCCCGGACAATCTTAATCTCTGAGATGGTTCATAGGGCGTTATAGGCTAAAGCCAGCATTTTGAATTGTGCTCGGTAGCAGACTGGCAGCGAGTGGAGTTGAAAAGCAACTCACTAATGCCTTGAAAGATCTCTCCAGCTACTACAAAGAGAACCACCTGAAGCCTACCCTGCCAAGACACAAGTGTGTGCTTTCCACCTACGTAACCGTGAAGCCAACAGGAAACTGAAAGTTACTTGGGAAGGCCAAGAGCTCGAACACTGTTTCCATCCTAAATATCTTGGTGTCACCTTAGATCGAACACTAACATATAGGAAACACTGCATGAACACCAAGCACAAAGTAGCTGCACGCAACAACATCCTGCGGAAACTGACTGGCAGCGCATGGGGTGCAGACCCACAAGTAATAAGAACATCAGCCCTGGCCTTGTCTTTCTCAACTGCAGAGTATGCCTGTCCTGTCTGGCACAAGTCTGCCCATGCGAAGCAGGTGGACATAGCACTGAATGAAACATGCAGAATCATCACAGGGTGCCTTAAACCTACACCTGTTGATAAACTCTACAAGTTAGCTGGCATTGCCCCTCCTGACATGCGACGGGAAGTTGCTGCTAACGGTGAGAGAAAAAAGGTCGAACATTGTGAAAGCCACCCACTGCATGAGTATCAGCCTCCTCCCACCAGACTCAAATCAAGGAAGGGCTTCATGAGAACCACCACTCCTCTTGATGTTCCTCCAGCAACAGCAAGGGTGTCTCTCTGGGCAGCTAAACCAGGCAACTCTAACTGGATGGCCCCCCAAGAGGGTCTTCCTCCAGGAGCAAACCAAGAATGGGCAACTTGGAAGTCCCTGAACAGACTCAGAAGTGGAGTGGGCAGATCTAAAGATAACTTGACAAGGTGGCATTACCTGGAGGAATCCTCCACCTTGTGTGACTGTGGAGCAGAACAAACAACTCCGCATATGTATGCTTGCCCACAATGTCCTGCCTCATGCACGGAGGAGGAGTTGTTTAAAGCTACGGACAATGCAGTTGCTGTTGCCCGTTTTTGGTCTAATACTACTTAGTTGCTTGTGATTTCCTTTTTTCATCATTTTAAAATGTATTTGTTATGCAATGCTTTTGACACGAAATAAATAAATAAGGCAGTGGAGCTGACGTGGAGGGGGAGTTGTGTGCTCCCTGTACGCTGCTCCAGTAAGCAATCTGGCTTCCACCCATTGGACCATTTGGAGCAACCTCACATAGAGCACATTGCAGTAATCTATTTGAGATATAACCAGAGTGCGGACCACCGTGGCTAAGTCTGACTTCCCAAGGTATGGGCATAACTGGCACACAAGTTTTAATTGTGCAAAAGCTCCACTGGCCACTGCCAAAACCTGGGGCTCCAGATTCAGTGATGAGTCCAGGAGAACACCCAAGTTGCGAATCTGCATCTTCAGGGTAAGTGTAACCCCATCCAACATAGGCTGTAACCGTATAACCTGTTTGGCCTTTTGACTAACCAGAAGGATCTCTGTCTCATCTGGATTCAATTTCAATTTGTTTGCCGTCATCCAAACTTTCACAGCTGCCAAGCACCAGTTCAGGACCTGGGCAGCCTCCTTAGTAGCAGACATGAGTCATGCTGGTTTCCCTCTCCTCTGGCACCATCTCTCAACTGCATTGATTTTATTCTACTGCTGTTTTTGGCTACTTCCTATTCACTAGTCAACACACACTTTGACACCCCTAATGTCAGCTTTGTTCATGGGTATATTTGACCCACTGTTTCCACAAAATGGCACTATTTTTCCCCTTTCAGCTCTAGCTTTTGAGATACAGAAAATATGCCATATACCAGTTGCCATCTGAAATCATGATAACCATAACTAAGAAATTAGAGCTGATACCGTTTATCCAATGCAATTTTCTGAATCAGTGCCCCAAAAAACCCCAGATACAGGCCTAAAAGCCAAGATGCCAAGATTCTTTGGAGGTTTTATTGTTTATCTTTGTTCTTGTGTTTTTTAAATAGCATGGTTGTGTTGAAAGATGTTTTATGTAAGTCGTTGTCTGCTCTAGGCTGTCTATCAGAAGAAATAAATACTAGAGGCAAGAGTTTCTCAACAAACTAAAAAAAAGGGAAAGAACCAACCCGTTATTTTAAAAAACCTTTATAACCCAGTTGAATGAACGGAATAATCTGCTAAGAATGTCACCCTCTCAGCTCTTTCAAAATAATCAACCAAACAAGGAACCTATGATGTTCCTGTTAGGGACTGGAGGAAGATTATTTTCCCCAACAACTGCTATTTATTGTTGCACCGAAGAAGGTGTGAAATGATTATATCAACCCAGGGTGATCATCTGTCGCATTTCCTCTTTACAAGGCTGTTTATTGTCATATACTCCTGTCCTCCTGGATTCTCTGCTTACATTTCTGGAATATCAGTCTGTCATGTATTTATGTATATAGTTAGCACTGTGATGTTCATAGTTTCTTACCGTATCATTTTGTTTATTTGCATGTTTGCAATATCAAGCTCTTTCTAATTACACCCTTCCTGATTTTCCCCTTGGTTTCCAAGAAAAATACACAAAACATCTACACGGTTGTCATTTTTTATATATTTAGTATTTAATTACTTTGTTGCCGCATGCACATATATTTCTGGCTATATCATATTGATGCATATGTTAACTTTCTGGCTTATTTGTTTCCAGTTGGCTTAGTTTTAGAAAAGTTTTTCCAAAATAGCTTGTTGAGCTTTTCCTTTACTATGAGGAAGGGGTTTAATGAATGGATTTATGGGCTTGTCTCTTCTATTCAGATACAGTGGGGGGGGGGGCACATCTTTGGTTTGATGGGCAATTTTTGACCTCGAGGACAATTTAGGGATTATAATGAACAAAGGAATAAAAATAATAAAAAGATAATAATCTAGGTTCTCTAAAGTTTCTTTTCAAGTCTGAAAACCAGATACTGCATATATTCATGTATAAGTTGACCTCATGTATAAATTGAAGGCAGATTTTGAGCCCAAAATTATGTATCTGATGTGACCCCAAGATGAGATAAAATAAAATAATATAAGAAAAGTGCCAGAGCTTCCTCAGGGAGCCAACCAGAGGGAGTTGGCACTTCTTTTAGGTTATCCGAGAAGGGACTAAGCTCTTGCCTTTTTGCCACTCTATTCAAATAAGGGCATGGTTTCTTTCTTTCTTTTTTTGTTAAGAGTTAAGATACCATACTTACATTGACCAGTGGACAAGTTGACCTAAGTTTTGAGGTTAACTTTTTGACTAAAATTTCTAGACTTATACATGAGTGTACTCAGTACAGTAGAGTCTCGCTTATCCAACATAAACGGGCCGGCAGAATGTTGGATAAGCAAAGATGTTGGATAATAAGGAGAGATTAAGGAAAAGCCTATTAAACATCAAATTAGGTTATGATTTTACAAATTAAGCACCAAAACATCCTGTTGTACAACAAATTTGACAGAAAAAGTAGTTCAATACGCAGTAATGCTATGAAGTAATTACTGTATTTACGAATTTATCACCAAAATATCACGATGTATTGAAAACATTGACTACAAAAATGCGCTGGATAAACCAGAATGTTGGATAAGCGAGTGTTGGATAAGTGAGACTATACTGTATTTTAAAATGCTGAAAAGTGTATGGGGACTCAATGCATTTAAAAGCAGAACCATTACTATTATTGAATCACTTTCATACTATATAGTATAACTCTCGCGTCTGTGGGGGATACATTGCACAATATTCTCCATGGATCACTGAAACCATAGTAATCCCTACATTCTGACTTGTCTATAGAATCATAGAGTGGAAGAGATCTCACGAACCATCCAGTCCAACCCCCTTCCATAAAGCAGGGTCAGAAGCATGTCATAAAATAGCACTGAAAGACCTAGACGGGCCACCAAGAGCTTCCAGGGGAGTGCGGAGATATTTTTTGGAGCATGAGTAAGTGAAGCTGTGGATACTGAATCCATGGATAAGCAGATCATTTTGTACATTCATGTCATTAAGTGCCTTAACTGCATTTTGTGGAATCATGGCATTTGTAGTTTAGTGAAACTGTAGAACTTTCTGGACAAGAATTCAACATATTCCATGAATGTACAGATTCCAGGATTCCATAAGATGCAGATATAGGAATTAAGTGAGTCAATTGTTCAGTGCAAATGAAAAACTGGAGGTTTCAGGGGAAAACAATTAATTGGGGTTGGGGTGGTGCCTATGTAGACTCACCTCTTACATTAATGGACAAAGCCTTTTGCCCATAGATTCAGTAAGCTCATTGACAATACAGTCAGCCCTTCATATTTGCTAGGATTGTGGGCATAAAATCCCCATGAAAGTGAAAAACTGTGAATAAAAATTGCTATTTTTTTACCTAAGAGGTCATCTCCAGTAGGACGTTATCATTGACTTCTCCCAGAATTTGACCATAGAATTGAGCTGGAAGACTATAGACTCATAGACAGTTCTCTGTAGGAATCTCTAGAACATCTAGCATGATTCTAGGGATCTCTTCATATGTGTCAATGGAATCACCATGGATCGTGGCAATTCTGGCAATGTCTGTCTGCGGGCGTGGAGAACTTGGTGCCCCATGCCCCACATTGCCCAACTCATCCTTGTCTCCATCCCACAGGGAGAAGTGTCTGATGCCTGACTTTTTCTCATTGATCCAAGGCAACACAGGAAGCATGTGCTGGTTTGCCTTCTCCTTTACAATGGATCCCTGCTGGAAGTTGCAGGGCATCATGGGATGGGAACCAGCGGGCTCCATCATAAAGGACAAGGCAACTCTTGCAACAGCTCACATGACACTAGCCAAAATAATACAGTAGCAATGGATTGTGATTTCTCCATTGGTGGCAGAGATTTTATTTATTTGTCTAGAGTTCCGTTTAGTCTACCCTACCATTTGGCTCATAGAGCCTTTCAGGGAACTCACAAAACCAAAAACAATTTCCCTGAAAGAACAATAAGAATAAAAACAAACACTGAGTGTATTTCTTAAATGTAAGTCTGAAAAAAGAAGACGAAGAAAGAAACATCATCAGCACAATGGCCAAAAATGAAATAAAACCACAAATCATGAGAGCAGTGAGGAATTCAGGAAACCAGCAAAAGCCAACAAGAGTAGAGAGTTTTAGATATTATGTTAAAGGTCTCAAAAGCTCCAGCGATTCACACTTCTTTCTCTGGAGGTCTTCAAAAAAATAGGCCAGACAGCAACCTGGTGGGGCTGCTTGAGTGGGATTTCCTGCATTGAGTGGGAGGGCTGGACTTGGTGGCCCACAAAGCCCCTCAAGTTCTGTGAGTCTATGGTAGGTCTCCAGAGGGATGAAGCTATGACAGATTACAGAAGAAATGCATTAGCAATGAAATATATGGCTTAAGCCCATCCTCCCTGAAGGATCTTATTATTCCATTCAGGCTTTTAAGATTTGGGAGAGAAGTTCTTCGAAAGAGAGAAGTCTCACCATTTTCACAAGTGGGAGCATAAGAGAGGGCATTCTTCATGACTGCACCCAGCCCTTTAAATGTTCTTTCTAGGGTAACAAAACTGGCTCCCGTCTTGCTGGGTTCTTCCTTGGGTAAGTGCAGATACGATCACAGTCTTTTAGATAACCTGGACCCAAGCTATATAGGGCTTTAAGGTAATAATCATCACTTTAAATTCAGTCTGGATATGGATTCATAGCTAGCAAAGCTGTTCCAAAAAATATGATCCCCAAACCCAGCCCCAATCAGCAACTGGCCTGCAGCTTTTTGGACCCACAGAAATTTCCAGAAGACTTGCAAAGCCAGCCCCATTGCTCTGAGCCCAGAATGTACCAGTGCTAAACCTTCTTGAAAGAACTGCCACAATATACTATTTATAGTAAGGAATTGAAAAGAAACGCAATGGGTATGTAATTCCCAGTGGAAGTATCCCTTTCACACCATCTGAGATGTGTTCTGAGATAAAATCCGTCTTTGTGAAATTTGTGGTGTCATGTGGGAAAACAAATTCCAAATCATTTAGGCATTTTAAAAAACACATAAAACTAAAAAAACCCTACCTTCAATTGAAGAATAGACACACATAGAGTTTAGTCAGGGAGAGTCATTCCTCCAGATTTTCAGGTAATCTATTTGTGAGTTTGATTATGGATTATTGCATTTGCAGCCACCATTGCTGTACTATGTGCAACCAAAACAATACGTTCTCTCTAGGCATGTATAGGTCTTCCACACTGAATGATCTACAAATACCTAGATAAATGTTCTCTCCAGTTTAAAAACTAGCATATGTGATTTTTATGTATAACTAGCTTGGGGACTTGACGGTGCATGGGTTATTAGAACAAGGCATTGTTTGTTTTGGGATGCTAGGTAATATCACTGAAGTTTGGTCCAGATCCGTCACTGGCTTGGTTCAGTACTGTCTGGATAAGAGTGGACTACAACAATTCCCAGATTTCCAGGGCAATCACCCCCAAATCCTTCCAGTACTTACAGTAGGCCATGTTGGGTCTGTGTGCCAAGTTTGGTCCAGATCCATTGGTGGCTGGGTACAGGGCTCTCTGGATAAAGGTGAACTACAACTCCCAGATCCTAGGTCAGTCACCCCCAAACCAGGCCTGTATGCCCAGTTGGCCATGTTGGGTCTGTGTGCTAGGTTTGGTCCAGATCTGGCATCAGCTGGGTTCAGTGCTGTCTGAATGCAGGTGAACTACAACTCCCAAAACCAAGGTCCATTCCCCTAAACCCCTGCAGTATGTGCAGTTGGTCATGGGGCTTCTCTGTGCCAAGTTTGGTCCCAGTCCATTGTCAGTGGGGGTCACTGCAAGTCTCTTTTCTGTGGCAAGTTTGGTCCAGATCCATCATTTGTTGGGTTAATAGTGCTCTCTGGATGTAAGTCAAGTACAACTCTTGTAAATCATGGTGAATTCTCCCCAAACCTCTTGTTTAGTTGCTGATCACTTCCTCTGTTAACTGTGTACCGTAGGAAAGGGTAGGAAAGGGTTAAGGTAGAGGTAGTGGGCGGGGTCATGAAAATTAAGGAACCCTGGGATGTCCATTCTGGAGGCAAAACAGAACATCTAGGATGAAATTGCCTTCGCAGGAAAGCCTTCACTTGGGTGTGGGGCAGGATGGTGTTTGTGGAGGATACTGGCAGCGTTTGGGCTGCATGTTCATGGCACTCACTATAACCTGCAACGTTCTTTGGAGGGAGGGCTATTGGTGCCTCCTGCTCAGTAGGAACTATAGTTGTTTGTGGAGGTGGGAGTTTGTTTGTGTTAAGGGGACACCTCCGCCACATACACATTTTTCACTCTTATTATGTGACTAGATTGTGTCTTTAGCATTATCACTGGTAACTAGTTTCCATAACCAACACAAATGAGGAGGAACTACTGAATAGAAATATCGACAAAGCCACACACTTTCAAAAAAGTAAAAAATGGAGACAGAATTTGCGCATATTTCTTTGTGAGAAAGAAAAACAGCCTTCATAATCAAATGCATTTCAGAAATAATACAAGAATAAACGTGCAATTCAAAGAAGTGCAACAAAGCCGACACAGTGATGTTTACATCCTTGTTTACATCCAAGAGTCAAGCAGCCGCATTCTCAATTACCAGCAACTTTTGAACCATAGCATAGGAAAGCAATAAGTCAATTATGTTATGTTTAACAAGAAGCACATATTTAACATTCGCAAACAGTAAGGCAATCTGGAAGAAAAAAATAAGGTCTATGACAAAGTCTAGAGATTCTTTGTTTGGTAGGAAAGAGAGAGAGATATTGAATGAGAGAGAAAGGTCCCGTGGCTTAAGAGAATTCAATGGACCTACATTGATTTTCTATATAATTTTTTATCAGTGCAACATTCGCTTTCATTTCCTGACAAATGACCCTGTTCCCAAAAGGTACTCATAAAGCACATGCTGGGTAATGCTCATCTGGTACAAAGATATCCCATAATGACACATCAGCCACAATTACAAGTGAAATAGGGGGGAGAATCTGGTCTCAATGGTCAATGCAGGCAAACTTTTGGAGAAGCCAGAAAGAATACCAGCGCTTCTCAATTTTTGTTTCTCCAGATTTGGAGGAAACTCCCAACACCAGGCCCACTGTTGTTCAAGGGCCAAGAATTCTGGGAATCCAAGTTCTAAATAATTAGACAACCAAAATTTGACAAAAAACTTTCTATTTGTAAGGGTGGAGGAACCTTCACTTTGCTCTTTGTTGTGCCTCAGGTATTGAACTCATTGGTCAGGTTCCCATTTTTCAAATTCAACCAGATGCTGATCTTTGGTGACAATTCATGTCGACAAACCCTCTGTTCCTTCAAAACATGACCTACACATCAGTTTCACTACACCAATTTCAGTATTATGATGATTATTATTTTTACAGATCTATTACCTGATGTGCAGTCAGCTTCAACAGATAGTAACGAGAGACCCCCAAGATCCTGGTCATCAATATCCCTGCTCAGGTCTAGCAAATTCAGAGTTACGGCTTCCTTGACTGAATCAACCCACCTATACCACAGTCTTCCTCTTTTCCTACTACTCCCCCATCTTCCCAGGCATTAATGTCTTTTCCAAGTGAGACAGTTCATATTATGATATTCTCAAAGTTTTACTGTGACTGGCATCTAAATCCTAAATATACTTTCCTTGAATTAAATTCTATGTATTATATCATAAAAATGCATTCAAATGCTTCACAGTAAGTGTGGCTGGGAATGGATTCAATGGATTTAATGATTTATACTTACTTTGTACAGGTAGGTGATTTTAATTGTTGCTGCACGCTTTACACTGCTATGCAATTTAATGCTTTTTTAAGGTTTTAAATTACTTTTTGCTGTAACATTCATTTTATTGTACACCAGCTTGAGATTTTGATTAGGGTGTGTGTGTGTTAAATATTTTGAGACAGGATCGGTATGGTATCCAAATCCTTGGGACTAGAACTGTTTTGAATTTCAGATTGCTCCTTCTAGATTTTGGAATACCTTTATTTGGATTTATATACTTAATTAAATATATATAAATATATTAAATGGAGATGGGACCCATGTCTAGGTACAATTAATTTGTGTTTCATATAATAATAATAATAATAATAACAACAACAACAACAACAACAACAACAACAACAATAATAATAACAAGTATCACCTCCCTGCAGTTAAGAACTGGTGGGATCACAAACCTGCAAAGGTTGTGGAAAATGAACACGCAAAGATACTGTGGGACTTCCGAATCCAGACTGACAAAGTTCTGGAACACAACACACCAGACATCACAGTTGTGGAAAAGAACAAGGTTTGGATCATTGATGTTGCCATCCCAGGTGACAGTCGCATTGAAGAAAAACAACAGGAAAAACTCAGCCGCTATCAGGACCTCAAGATTGAACTTCAAAGACTCTGGCAGAAACCAGTGCAGGTGGTCCCGGTGGTGATGGGCACACTGGGTGCCGTGCCAAAAGATCTCAGCCGGCATTTGGAAACAATAGACATTGACAAAATTACGATCTGCCAACTGCAAAAGGCCACCCTACTGGGATCTGCGCGCATCATCCGAAAATACATCACACAGTCCTAAACGCTTGGGACGTGTTCGACTTGTGATTTTGTGAAACGAAATCCAGCATATCTATCTTGTTTGCTGTGTCATACAATGTCGTTGTGTCAATAATAATAATAATAATAATAATAATAATAATAATAATTTTATTTTTATACACCGCCCCATCTCCCCGAAGGGACTCAGAGCGACTTACATGGGGCCAAGCCCAGTCAAAACAGACAATGTAAAAAAAAACCCTCAACAGTAAAACAAGTCAATCAACAATAAAAACAAGTCATAAAACAAATGAAGTCACATACAGTAAACATACTTTGACAAAATCCTGGGTTGACTCCTAAAAAGAACTGGGCCAAATAAAGTGCAAGTAATGTCAGATAAGAGAAAGTGCAAGTAATGCAAGATATACACCTTATGCACATAGTTTCAAGATAATATTATACAAAATCTTTAATCATTTTGTGCATGAAACAAAATATGTCCATACTGAACCATCAGAAAGCAAAGGTATCACTCTCTCAGCCACCTAACTGAACACTTTTGGATTTTGTAATACTTTGGATTTCAGAATTCTGGATAAGAAATACTGAATTTGTAATGGTAGTGTTTATGGCCAACTTCCACTTTGTATCCATCACAGAGATGAATTAAACTAGAAAAGCTCTGCTTTGATTCTATTAAGTCTATTAAGATTCTACAGGAAAGAAGGCATGTACATTTGTGAAAATTGTTTAAGTTTAGCAACATCCTAAATATTCATGCTGGGAAGTATAATTCTGAAATAGAGGGATAACATATAAAGTGGATGTGGAAACTGTCCTATTTCTGTGTATCTTGAAAAGGAAAAAAGTGCCACTATTGAGTGTGTACTTCCAGGTCGTTGTTTGTTCATAAAAGAAATGGCAAGATGTCCAAAAATCCATTCCAAAACACATTATGTTGTTGTCAAGCATGAATTGGGAGGGAAGCCCGCATTTACCTTTTCAATTTCCTAGCCTACAGTTAAGATGACACCAGCTGGATATATGGAAAATGGTGCATGGGAATTAATCCCTTGATTTCATATCTGTCATGGGATCAGGGTCTCTATTTCTGTGTGTGCCCCTTCACATTGGCTGTTAACTTATGGTGACCACATGTATTTCATAGGTTTTTTCTTAGGCAATGAAGACACAGAGAAGTTTTTGACAGTTCCTTTCTCTGAAATATAGTCTATTGTACCTGGGATTTGTTAGCAGTCTTCCATTTAAGGACCAATCATGCTTGACCCTGTTTAGCTTCAAAGATCAGATGAGCTCCAATCCCATAAATTTCCCATTAATATCCCAGACTTTACTACTTTTCAGATTGCAATAAAACACAGGCAGGGACACACATATAGCTATAGGATTTTGCAACCAAAATTCCCAAACTTGGATGATACTTTTCTGTATGTTCCATGCAAAGTATATATATATATTTCCATCCAATGAAATGAAGACAGGCTTGTCTTTGCATTTTCTTCCAAGAGCAATTTGTAATAAATATTACAGATATTAATAAATCAACAGTCAACCAAACCAAACCAAACATCCTTATTTCAAGGAATGCATTCCAAGTCACATGAACAAAAATCTGATGCCTCCTGTATATTTTTCAACCATTGGATGAATTTGACTACTTACCCATCAGCAGCCTTTTACTCTGTGTCTTTGGGAATCACAACACCGCCCTCGCCCACTACATATGCCAAGCGGGCAAGCCTGAAACACAAGTTTCAGCAAATCCCCCTTTTGTGTTGTCGTTCTTAAGGTTTCGCTTTCAGGAAACAGATTTCAGCTCTTGAGGATGAAAGCACCATTTGAAGTGGTGGAACGCACGGGCCGAAACCGAAGCAGACACCAAGCTGTGGGACAGGTAAATAAGCTATAATAGAAGAGGTAAACCGAAGCAGAGGCAATCTGTTTGAGAAACAATGCAAGAGGCGAAGGCAATGGATTGCTATTTTTGTGTTAGGGATCACAGAATGGCTCAACCGTGTGTGATTAATAGCAACCTGTGGGTTGCTAATTGTTGCAGTGCTATTGCAACATTCTGCTTTCATTTTTTTAAAAACAAAACACTGTGTGGTAACAGTTTTTCTCCAGGCAAAATTTTCTCAATTGCTAGCATGCCATAACCATATTTATTGATTATTATTTTGGGGTGATGGATTTATGTTTTCTCTCTTCATTTTGTTGCTATCCTTGGAAACAATGGGCAGATGTTGCCCACACTTCTCTGGCTTTTCAAAATCTCTCTCTTAAACACACTTTTTTTTCCTTTTTCTTTTGCTCACAGCTCCTTGGCTTCTCAGTGTTGGTTTAACCTGACCTTCTGCTTCCATGCTGATAGAGAAAGCCATTCAGTGGGAAGCTGGAGAGATGTGAAGCCAGCTTCCCTCTGACTCCATTAAACAATGAGAATTACTCAAACAAATCCTGAATAATTATGGGTGGGAACTCTGTCTTAAGGAAGTAGACTAGAATTCAGACTGAAAACATGAGAAAGACAATACTCCGAGGGCTGTTGTCTCATAGCAATAGTTTTGTTTAAGCAAAACAGAAACATACTAGATTAGAAATAATCACATTCACACCTTCTCTACAATGGCAATATAGCACCACTTTTGATGATACACATTCCTGAAATCAGTTTTCCGCAATGCCTTTCTGGGCCCTGCCTTGCTAACCATGTCTGCACTATATAGTGCATGTACATTGTTTATTTTTTTCTTCTTTCTATGTCACAACTGCACAGTTTTAATGCTTCTCATAAATAGAGCTCAGGGCCATAATTGCATAATGTCAGCATGCTGCGGACCTCTCCCTACTGCAGCACAATTGTGCAATTATGACAAAAATAATAAAAATAAAATAAAGTAAGTCTGGCAAATGGAGTCAAGCAATGTGACTTCACCTGCTTGGGTTTTAGGTGGGAGAGAACCATGCCAACTCACACCTCATTACTCTGGGAATAGCGGAATTGCAGTGGAACAAAATGATTGCACCAGAAACAATGGCTTTACAACAGTAATATTGGCGCCACTGTTGAGTTTTCCCATCCAAGTAACAATGGAAATGTACTGCACCAATGAAAGTGTTGCAGTGACAAAGAGATAAAGAACGATCAAACACATAATGAATCCAGTGCAATTATGCAACATATTTATCATGTGATAAACTTATTTGCCTGGACTTCCATTTTAAAAATTGTGGTCGGCTACTACAACTGTTTCAATTGTCTGTAGATTCAAATTAATTTTACGGACTCACAAAAATACAGTGTCCAGGAATACATAGCATTGGGTCATGGCAGTTGAAGTGGTGTTAAAGAGCTTCAATTTTACAGTGCAGATGCACCATGGGCTTGGTGTCAGGACCCTGGCTGCAGAGCACCAATAACCTTACACAGAGGCCAGTCTCTATCTAATATCTTTATTAAAGAAATATATAAAATCAATAAAAACAAGTGAAGAATATAGTTCAGAAGCAGACCTTTCAGATAAGGACAAATATAGTCCAGAAATGTATTGTCCAATATAAGATATTAGAGTTCAAAGTTTTAATCCACTTGACCGAAACACACACTTTGCCAAGCAATAGTGTGGGGAAATAACAGAGTCTTTAAAGTCCAATGAAGCTTGACAAAAAGGCTGGAAATAAACTTGATTCTCGACTAGATCCGTGACTGGAGGCAAGACGAACATGAAGCATGAAACAGAGTCCGTGGTAAAACCGTGAGACAAGGCAAGGCTTGAAGCTTGATCCGGGAAGCAAGGAACTGGGATTACGAAGTCCACACACGATCTCTCTCCTCAAGCTGATCAATTGACTCCGCAAAGTATCCCTCGCGCCAACCACCTATATTGGGTCTCGTTTTCCCGCCAACAGAACTCTTTCCCTAGAGAACGAGAAGTGAAACCCAACTCTGTCCAGATGCATGACTCCTTAGAATTTTCCAAGGGAAGCAGACCTAATCAGCCATTTGTTTGGCAGCGATTCTCAGGCTTCTGCGATTAGCCTCCCTGACTCCCCTATCTTTAGAATAATTTTCCCTCCTGGAAAACGGGGGGGGGGAGTTCTGCCCAAGGCCTGTTTGGCTGAATTCTTGAGGGCAAACATCAACATCCTGCAGGTGAAGAGACTCCGGCTCTTGCTGAACCGGCGAAAATCCCATGTTTTCCTCTTCGTCTGCCACAATAGTACTAGGAACAGGACTACAAGGCCCATGAGTCATCACACTTGGGAACTATGTGGCCCTCCAGGTGTAGATTTTAACTCCCAAGAGTCTTGGTCAGCAGAGCCTTTTGGTCACAAATGGTAGGATTTACAGTCCAGCAACATCTGGAAAACTGCACACTTTCCCAAAAGTGACAATTCCAATCCACTCTTAGGAAGCCAATCCAAATCCGACATCTTCCAACCAGTTCACAACCAGGTAAAAATAATGAAAAGTACAATAAAAAGGCAGCAATAACATACACAACTAAAACAGCACAAAAACCCTCTGTGAAATAATAATGTAATAAAACTACGAAACCACAGATAAAACAGTGAATACTGCAACAGATAAAGCTGCAAAATGAAATACCGCAGAGCAGCAGATTGAAAGAGTAATAAAACAGGCACAGCATTTTTAAAAAGTGAAAGAAAAAGTTTGCGATTCATAAATAAAAGCTTGGGTAAACATGAAAGGACTTCACATGGAGCCTGAAAGTTCATCTTGAGGCTGTGAGGGCGACCGCTTTGGTGGGAGCATTCCATAAAGTGGGTGCCATCAGTATCTTGTTACTTACTCCACACTTGGGCATTGTAATCCATACCAGTGCTTCTTAATTTTTTTTTCTGCTTGTGACCCCTAACTGCCCAATAATGTTTTACACAACCCCAGTATATGAGTATATAAAATAGGTATGCAAATCAAACATTTACTGAAAATAACTCATAAAAAAATATTTTAAAGTAATTATTGTGTATACATATAATTTTACCATTTTTAAAAGACACAAACCAATGTGCATACTCATGAGATAGTTGTACTTATTTTTACATAAGGAACTGAATATTGGCTGAATGTTTGATACAGCAGGATGTAGAGCATCTTCAACATTTTTCTTGCCATGATGGAAAACTTGGTTTGTGGCCTCAAGTAGCAGAATATACTCAGTTGACTCTCCTTTACTCTTTCTTGAATTGTGAAACCAGAATAGGGTGTTTTGGAGGTCCATACCCCCAACTCAAAAGGTCCCAAGTTGGAGAGTGGGCTATGTGCCTGAAATGGACCTCTATCCATCTCCCTCTTGTTCCCATCACAGTCTGTTCACATACACAGACACAATACATATCCTTTCCTCCCACCCTCTCCCAAAACAAATAGGTGGAATTGCCCCTCGCTGCACAGATTACCAGCAAATTCTTATTGAACTTCAGATAATATATGTTTTTGATTTCAACTGAGTATGGTTTATGAACCCAACTTAGCTGTTTTAGAATCAAATCTGAAAAGGGAATATTTCTAAACTGAAAAGATAGCAAGGTTTGCTAAACCAGGTAGGCTGATTATCCTTTTTTATGAAGTACAGCTAAAGCATTTCCTGATTCATATAAATGTCTAAAACAGACACTAGGTGGCAAGCTACACATTTTTGTCAACCCCAGCATTCGGCAAATGAGGTCACAACTCACAGTTTAAGAAGCTTTGGTCTAAACCAGGCCTGCAGAACAAATCTAACCCATAAAGGCCTTCGATGTGGCCCATGGGTGAGCTCAGACCCCTCCCCAGCCCCTGGGAATGGTGCAAGTCTGGGAAGGGGCAGGGCTTCCCTCTCGGCAGGGAAGAAGCGAGGCAAGGTGGCCTATAGAAGGGTTTTGGAGGAAATCTTGGTCCTTGTAAAGGGCCAAGTTGTGCAGGCCTGGTCTAAACCGTCTTGGGGCAGATTTTGGAGTAAGCAGTCAGTGTAGTCATTAGTACAAACATGACATATAAGTTATCATTTGAAATTTATTTATTTGCTATTTTGCTGCCTATATCTTACCCAAGTATGGTAAATCATACAGTAGACCAGTGGTTCTCAACCTGTGGTTCCCCTGGTGTTTTGGCCTACAACTCCCAGAAATCACAGCCAGTTTATCAGATGTTAGGATTTCTGGGAGTTGAAGGCCAAAACATCTGGGGACTCACAGGTTGAGAAACACTGCAGTAGACAGTGCAAAAGAAGTCGCTTTACCCCCTAAACCACATCTAACAGAAAGGCAGAGAAACAAAACCTGGATTGGATTCCTAACCGGAGCAGCTCTAGCTCATCTTCCTGCACAGCAATAACTCCAGTTCTATGTGATTGCTTCTCCTGAATGTTCTTGGAGGAGTCCAATCTGGAGATTCTACTCCAGAGATTGAAGTCCACCCTGGTGCAGCAGAGCCTCAGCCTAAACAGAGGTTACAGGGCTTCCAGCAGACTGGAGTAGCCATTGTACCTCATGGCTCAGTGCCTCAGCCTGCCTGCCTTTGCCTGCCTGCTCTTATCTGCTTTGGAGATTGCTGTTGAGTGATGAGGTTTGGGTTAGTTCACTTGTGTGCTTTTTATTCCTGGTACTATATGTTTCACTTCAAGAAGAGAGAGAGGGAGAGATAGAGCAAGAAAAGGTGGGAGGGAGGCTGGAATTATAGTATGAAGAAAATGATGTTGTTTTGCTTTGCTGTATACTGTCCAACACACATTTTGTTGCCTTAAATGTGCTTGTTTGCCACAGTAGCTGGATGGAACCAAACACTGCCAATCTCTGACCATTTTATACATTATTTGTTATTTATAAAGTACATTTTCTTATTTAAAAACACATACCAAAAATGGGGTGGTTTTTATGGGGCGGAATGTATTAATAACATTTCAATGGGAAAATTAGCTTTGAGATAAGAATGTTTTGACTTAAGAAAATGGTCACGGAACAAATCAATGTATTTCTGGGCCCAATTCAAAGTGCAGGTTATTACCTACAAAGTCCTAAATCACTACATTTGAGGATTAGTGACTTGTTTCACATGTACTTTATGGGGTCTGGTAAAGTATACTGTTACTATTTTTGTAGCTTGCTGGGTTTTATAGTATTTTTTAAATGTAATACTGTTTTAAGTGTAATTGGGTCAATTTTATTGTTATTAATTTATACTTTTCTGTATTTTGTTGTATTTGTATATTGAGTACTTTCTGTGAGCCACCCTGAGTCCCTTTGGGGAGATGGTGGTGGGATACAAATAAAGCATTATTATCATTATCATTATCATCATCATCATCATTATTATTATTATTATTATTATTATTATTATTATTATTATTATTATTATATCACATAAATAATAAGGCACAATATGACCCCTGAATCTCTGGGAAATACATTTCTGCATCTTGCATGGATTTGTGAACCCTATTGAAAGGAAGGACATTTGGCCGAAAAATATCATAGAAGTCATTCTGGAGTACCTAGAAAATGCCTAGAGAAGACATATTTTGTTGGTTGTGGATAAATGAAACCACTCATAACAGTCCTGCAAATATGGAAGTCATACTCTATGTGCCAACGATAAAAAACAATAAAATAAATAAGCCAACACAAGGGAATAAAATCACCATTAAATCTGTGCCAGCAGATTTCAAATTGAATAGATCTTAATCACTCAATGGTTTATGAGAAATAAATTGCCTCTTTACAAATTTGAGATAAATCAAGTGACAGATATATTATGCTGGCTATGAATATACAGTATTATTAATATTATTTAATTATATAAGGGATGCCTGAAATGTCATCTGATACTTTTGATTCTTGTTTTTTTGAAGGATGCTGATTTGATTTCATCAAAATAAATGGAAATAAACATCAGAGACTGCTTGTGTATTTGGATGAGTTGTAAGGTATTGTCTAACCTCACTCAAAATTACAAAGGAATGAGGTAAAAAATAACCCATGTAATTGTGTGCGCAGATTAATGTGTGTTCCACTCTAAGCCTGAAAACCTGAGATGAAGTATAAACAAAATAAAATTTGGGTATTTGGTGGGTATTTCTTGGCCATGTTCCCCTAGATGAAGCTGATAACCAAATGCTCAGAAACCTGTCCAGACTATACAGTTACATCACTATGATTTCACTTTAACTGCCATGGCTGTATCCTATAGAATCTTTGGGTTTGTATTTGGAAAGGCACTAGAGCTCTCAAGCTGAGAATTTTAAATGCAAATCTCAGGATTCACTAGGTAGTTAAAGTGGTATCATATTTCTATAATTGTTTGTGTAATGTAGAAAATGCTTTCTTTTGCTGTATTACGCTTCACTGAAAGATGGCACCGGTTGTACTTTAGTTGCTTTGACAGTTGCCTGCAAATTGCATGGCTGTACAACACTGCCCAAACATTGAGTGGCAACATTGTGTAACCGGAAGGCATAAAGAGATGGGCAGTGATGGAATACACAGCCAACATATACTCACATATGTATCAGCATGAGCAACTCTGCTGCCACAATGCTGAATTAAATGTGGGCTGGGCTGTGGTGCAGCTGGTTAGTAGCCAGCAGGAATAAAACACTACTGACTGAAAGGTCATTGGTTCAAAGCCCGGGCCAGGATTAAGCTCCCAACCATTAATAGCCTAGCTTGTTGCCCACCTAAGCAGCCTGAAAACAGTTGCGGCTGTGAGTAGAGAATTCTAGGTACTGCTTAATGTGGGGAGGCTAATTTAACTTTCTTTTTGACATCATAAAACTCCCAGTGCACTAAGAGCAATGAGGAAGTACTACCATTAAAAGGACTCGGTATCACAAATGGGTGATGAAGTGGCAGCTCCCCCTGTGGTCGGAATCAAGCATACCCTCATGAAGCTGGAAGCTGGAAAATGTTAAATTGCCTCTATTGTCTGTCTGTATGTTGTACATCTAATAATGGCATTGAATGTTTGCCATGTATATGTGTATTGTAATCCGCCCTGAGTCCTCTTTGGGGTGAGAAGGGCAGAATAAAAATATTGTAAATAAATAAATAAATAAATAAATAACGTTCTGCATGGAACTAAAATACCCCACTGCTTTTGTATAGGAACTTATGGTTGGCATGCTGTTAGTGACTTATGCATGCCCAATATTAATATCAGCTAGTATTCTCTATTGCTATTATGGACCTACTCAAGGGTTCATAACCTAAGAGTAAGTATTAATGCCCCCCTTAACAGCCAGCAGCTAGATTGGGAAAAAGAGGTCTGTTCAGCTAATGACTGAAGGACAAGGAGGATCACATTTGAAGTGAAGCTGAGCCAATCAGAAGCAGGATCCTTGTCACAATTCCTCATGGCAGCCTCATTCGAAGTTGCTCCTCATACCATGTATGTCATTGAATCAGATCACCTTCATCCAGTGCTGCTTCTGGCTATTAAGATTTGAGCCAGGAGCTGTTATTTAGTCATCCAGATTAACTAAGTAATTCATTGTCTCCAAAAAAATCCTACAAATTTCTTGGGAAGACAGGCAGACAAACACCAGTCTTCTGAAAGAAGCAAGGACCGACAACACTGAAGAAATGATCCCTCAACTTTGCTCAACCAGCCATGTTGACTGAATGCTCAAAGCAGTTATTTATTCTCAGCTCAAGAATATTACAGTAGAGTCTCACTTATCCAACACTCGCTTATCCAATGTTCTGGATTATCCAACGCATTTTTGTAGTCAATGTTTTCAATACATTGTGATATTTTGGTGCTAAATTTGTAAATACAGTAATGACTACGTAGCATTTCTGCATATTGAACTACTTTTTCTTCAAATTTGTTGTATAACATGATGTTTTGGTGCTTAATTTGTAAAATCATAACTTAATTTGATGTTTAATAGGCTTCTCCTTAATCTCTCCTTATTAACCAACGTATTTGCTTATCCAACATTCTGCTGGCCCGTTTATGTTGGATAAGTGAGACTCTACTGTACATAGAATGTCGGTGGACAACAAAAGACATTTAAAAATGGGCTTAAATCTAACCTCAAAAAATGTGGAATAAACACCAAGAACTCGGAATGCCTGGTCCTCAAATGTTCTAACTGGAGGTTAGCTGTTACAAACAGGACTGTGGATTTTGAAGAGGCTCTAATGGAGGACGAATGGGAGAAGAAAACACTTCAAGTAAACCCTTGTAGGGACTGCCTTCCATTTGGAAATCTATGTTGTTACTGCAAAAGTCAGTGAAGATCCAGAATAGGGACCTTATCAGATGCAGTCTTCTCTGCGTTTTCTCCCCGTTTCTACATGTTTCTGGAATGGAGTCCCACTCAGACCATCACATGATGCAGGCCAATTTCTGGTGAGTTTTTGTGGGGCTTTGTTTCAGCAACATGGAGAAACGGAGCCCAGAGTGGCTTTGGAGGAGCTGGGTGTCACCCAACTCCTCATTGAAGAAAACAAAGCAGGGAAAGGATGGGGAAGGTATGGGAAATCTGGTGGGATGGGAAGCCATATCAGAAGACAAGTATAGACAGTAGGGAAAGGAGGACAGTTCCCTCCACTTTCCTTCTCTTTCCCCCTCTTTCCTCCCTGCCTGTCTGATGGGGTCCTATGTCTCTACAGTCACTTACGGACACATGACGCTTGGAAGGCAATCATACTCAGTCATGAGAGATAGATAAGCAGCCAATGTACAATATCAGTTATGATGATTCAAAGAACACAACTTTCAAATGCTTTCAGCTTTCTAATTCAAACATAGTTCCTTAGATCCCTCTGCAAAAGACAGGTGGTTGAGCTCCTGAGAATGGGTCAATTAGCTTCACCCTCCCCCGCCCCATAGTGGGCCAAAAAGATCTCTGATTTCTGAATTAGCAAGGAAAGGGCTGTCAGTCTGGGTTTGCCCTTGGATGGGAGACCACCAGAAAGTACCAGGAGTTGTAGCCTGGTCTCAAAAGAAGGAACTGGCAAAACCACTTTTGAGTATTCCTTCCCTAGGGAAACCACATGAAATTCATGAGGTCATGCTAAGTCAACAGGTGAACTGTAGTCACACAAACAAATTATTTCAACAACAACCAGAAGGATATTTTCATGTCACGTGCTTATTGCTTATTAATTAAATGCTTGTAAACTGTGTTGTCGAAGGCCTTCATGGCCGGAATCACTGGGTTGCTGTGAGTTTTCTGGGCTGTATAGTCAAGTTCCAGAACATGGCCATACAGCCCGGAAAACTCACAACAACCCACTGCTTTTATACTATTTTTTATATTGATTCCATAGTGTTTTAATAGGATAGTGTATTTAACAGTTTGCAAAAACCCCTCTCTTATTATTACCACTGTTTTTCAGATGGGCTTTGTTTTAACCTATGCTGTGAGCTACCTGGGGTCTCCTGTTGGGACATCGTCATCATCATCATCTGGATGAAATGTTAGCTGCAGCTTCTCTCCAGCCTACACTTAGTTTAAACTCACCAGCTTTGTGATGGATGAGTAATCCTTTCCTTTCTCAAGGTTTTGTTCCCCTACTGTGTGCCCTTCTTGACCCATCAAACAGCACTCCATGTTCTTTGCCTTATCACACTTCTGCTAGAACATGTTATAGCAATGCAGGGATTCTGACTAGTGAGAAAGCCACTGCCTTGAGCTGAGTACCCTGCTGTTCATTCTTCAGCTATGTTTTTATTTTCTGCATTTTTAAAACCTTGCTTATAGCTTATTTTATTTATAACCTGTTTTGTACCCAAGTGCTCTGAATAGGGAAAGCACAAACAACTTCAGGAGCAAAAACGAGTTGAGTGCCTCCAAAGGACTTTGAGTTTTAACAAACAGCTCTTAATACAGTGTACCTTCCAGTTTGAAGATCAAGAGCTCTTTGAAGATACAGGAAAGTTTCCTTTTTCCCCTTAGTCCATATCCTCCATCTCTCCCAAATTGTCCTGAATAATCTTCTGGCAGCCCGCTGACAATGACCTGATTTCTTTCTGCTCTTCCCACTATCCCCCTTCATAATCAGCTTACTTCAACAGCTGCAAACAGAGTTCAGAGTGAATCATCATCATCATCATCATCATCATCATCATCATCATCTTTATTTATATCCCACCCCCTCTCCTCAAAATGACTTGGGGTGGCTTACAATAGAAGAAACACAATGTAGTAATAGTAAATATTGTCACGACCCAGGCTGCAGAGCACCAATAACCATACACAGAGGCCAGAATCTATCTAATATCTTTATTGTAGGATTATATAAAGTTAATAAAAACTAGTGTAGAAAATAGTCCAGAATTAGACCTTTCAGGAAAGGTCAGAATTAGTCCAAAAAAGCAATGTCCAATAGGAAATATTAAGGTCCAAAGTTGTAATCCAATAACCGAAACACTCACTTTGCCAAGCAAAGTGAGGGGAGATGACAAGGTCCTTTAGTCCATGAAACTTGAGCGAGGCTAGGAAATAACTTGATACTTGAAACAAGGCTTGAACGTGGAACAAGGTAACTAAGAACAAGAACAAGGTCCGTGGAATAACTTGATAAATCCGTGGAACAAGGCAAGGATTAATCCTGGGAAACAAGGCAAAGTCCGTAGATAAACAAAGGCTGGGAAGCAAGGCGAAGGCTGGATAGCAAGGCAAGGCTTGAGCAGGAGCGAGGCTTGAACCGGAGCGCGCTGTCCAGACACAACTCGCTCCGTAGGCTGACGAATTGACTCCGCGAAGTTACTACGCGGGTAAAACACCTAAATAGAGTCTAGCTTCCCGCCGAAGCAGTTCTCTGGGAATCAGAACCGAAAGCTAACTCTGAGACCAGATGTGAGACTCCCCAAAGATTCTCACGAGAAGCAGTCTTAATTGGCCACATTCTTAGCTGCAATCCTCGCACTCCTGCGCGAAGCTGAATCCAAACTTCTCTGTTGTTTACAAAACTCCCGGCGCAAGAATACGGGAGAAGTAGGCTCTGGGCTTGTTTGACATACTTCTGGGAGACAACTTTCTCGCAGGTGCAAGGTTCCCAGATCTGCCTGGGAAAGATCTGGCTGAGAGGAATCCAGTTCAGACTGGGAAGGTAAAAAACCCAAGTTTTCATCTTCATCAGGAATTACAATGTCCTGAGCAGGACTACAAGGCCCATGGGTCATCACACTATCCCCCTCCTCAAGGCCCCTCCCAAACTGGGGCCCTCTCCCCGAGGCGCGAGGTCGCGGTTTGGTGGGATAGGTCTGATGAAAGCGACGGGTTAGATCAGGGGCATGGACTGTGGAGGCGTCTTCCCAAGAGCGTTCCTCAGGGCCAAAACCCACCCAGTCAATGAGATATTGTAGGCGGCGGCGGTGAAAGCGAGAATCCAAAATGTCCTCAACCTCGAACTCCTCCTCCCCATTCATCAAAACAGGAGGGGGGGCCGGTTGGTCTGTATCAGGTCGCACACCATCCGCCGGAAGGAGCAGGGAACGGTGAAACACTGGGTGAATGCGCAATGAACGCGGAAGTTGGAGTTTGAAAGTCACGGGGTTTAATTGCGCCACCACTGGATAGGGACCAATGAAACGGGCATCTAACTTCCGGCAAGGGCGGTGGGAGGGCAGAAAGCGAGTGGACAGGAAAACCCGATCTCCTACCTTGATTTCAGGGCCCGGCTGGCGATGTTTGTCAGCGTGGCGTTTATAGTCCTCCTTGGCTTGGTCCAGTTGCTGGAGCAAAAGTTGTTGCACCGCTGTGAGTTCCTGCAGCCAATCCTCTGCTGCGGGAACCTCTGAAGTTTCAATGACAGGGGGAAAGAAACGTGGATGGAAGCCGTAGTTTGCAAAGAACGGCGTTTCTTTTGTAGAAGCTTGAACTCCATTGTTGTAGGCAAACTCAGACAGTGGTAACAGAGAAGCCCAATTGTCCTGTTGATAGTTTACATAACAGCGAAGATACTGCTCCAAAGTGGCATTGGTGCGCTCCGTTTGCCCATCTGTTTGGGGATGATGAGCTGAAGATAAGCGAGAGTCTATGCCCAATAGTTTTTGTAGTGCCTTCCAAAAACGAGAGGTGAATTGAGATCCACGGTCTGTGACTAAACTCTTGGGCAATCCATGTAGTCTGAAGACATGTTGAAGAAATAGATCCGCAGTTTCCTTGGCCGTGGGGAGGCCTTCGCAGGGAATGAAATGGGCTAACTTGGTGAATAGGTCCACCACCACTAAGATCGTAGTGAATCCACAGGAAGGTGGTAGGTCAGTGATGAAATCCGCGGAAATTATTTCCCATGGGCGAGATGGGGTAGGAAGGGGGTGTAAAAGCCCTGAGGGCTTCTCCCTTCGTATCTTGGAGCGCTGGCATACTGGGCAGGTGTTGACATATTTTTCCACATCCTTGCGGATCTTGGGCCACCAAAAATCCCTTAGGATCAAATGCATAGTTTTAAATAGTCCGAAGTGTCCTGCTGGTTTGCAGTCATGACACAGACGAAGCGCTTTTTCTCTGCCCGGTCCGGGTGGGATATAGACATGATTTCTATAGCAGAGCAGCCCATCTTTAAGCGAAAAGGGGAAATGCAGACCTTGGCGAAGTTGGTCCTGCGCCCAGGCATCTGCTTGCTGACTAGCCCTGATTTCTTGAGCACAGATGGGTCCTGGAGTAGGGGAAGTTGAACCAATGGGAATGGATTTGGTGTTCCCCACCGTGAGCGTGGCAAAGTTCTCAGGTTGTAGCAGTTGGGATTCAAAGGTCTCCTTGCGTCCTGCAGCGTATTCCGGTTTACGTGACAGGGCGTCTGCTTGCTTGGTTTGGGCTGGGGTCACATAATGGATCTGGAAGTTGAAACGTTCAAAGAATAAAGCCCAACGTTGCTGCCTCTGATTTAGTTTGCGGGCAGTTCTTAGATGTTCTAGATTACGATGATCAGTGTGGACTTCAATGGGAAACTTGGCCCCTTCTAGCCAATGTCTCCAAGTTTCAAAGGCTGCCTTTATGGCCAGTAGTTCTTTTTCCCAAATGGTGTAATTCCTCTCTGGTGTGGTTAGTTGACGAGAATAAAAGGCACAGGGGTGGAGGTGATCTCCCACCGGTTGTAAGAGTACAGCCCCAATTGCCACATCAGAGGCGTCCGCTTGCACCACAAAAGGGGTTCCAGGATTTGGGTGCTGTAGAATTGGCTGGGAGGTGAATAGTTTCTTTAGTTGCTGGAACCCTTTCTCTGCTTGATCAGTCCAGCGGAAAGGCTGCTTTCCACGGATGCAGCTAGTGATGGGGTCGGACCAGCGGGCAAAATCTGGAATGAACTTGCGGTAGTAGTTCGCGAACCCCAAGAAACGCTGCACCTCTTTCTTGTTAGTTGGCGCCCGCCATTCCAATACTGCTGAAACTTTGGCTGGGTCCATGGAAAGCCCTAGAGGCGAGATGCGGTAACCAAGGAAATCTACCTCTTGTAGATCAAAAGCGCATTTTTCCAGCTTGGCATAAAGTCCATGATCCCGCAATCGTTGTAACACCATTTTGACGTGGTTCTCATGTTCTGATTGTGATCTGGAAAACACCAAAAAATCGTCCAGGTAGATTATCAAGAACCTGTCTAGATAGTCCTGAAAAATGTCATTGACAAAATGCTGGAACGTTGCGGGGGCTCCGCATAAACCGAAATTCATAACTCGGGACTCAAATAATCCGAATTTGGTCTGGAAGGCGGTCTTCCACTCGTCCCCTTCCCTGATGCGAACTAAGTTGTAAGCCCCCCGAAGATCCAGCTTGGTGTAAACCTTGGCTCCTCGAAGCCGATCCAGTAGATCCGAGATTAAAGGCAGGGGATAGCTGTTCCGCTTGGTGATATTGTTCAATGCTCTGTAGTCCACCACCAAGCGTAGTTCCCCTGACTTCTTCTTCACAAACATCACTGGGGAGGCGGCTGGGGATTGAGAGGGTCTGATGAACCCCTTGCGAAGGTTTGTCTCTAGGAATTCCCTGAGAGCTTCTTGCTCTGGCTCAGTCAGGGAGTAGAGATGCCCTCGCGGGATCGGGGCCCCCTCCACCAAGTCAATGGCACAGTCATAAGGTCTATGTGGGGGTAATTTTTCGGCTTCTTTCTCATTGAATACATCCCAATACTCGGAGTACTTCTTTGGCAAGGTGATGATGGGCTCGGTGTCTGTGG
The DNA here is from genome assembly GCF_035594765.1 of Anolis carolinensis. Taxonomy (NCBI): domain Eukaryota; kingdom Metazoa; phylum Chordata; class Lepidosauria; order Squamata; family Anolidae; genus Anolis; species Anolis carolinensis. The sequence continues at coordinate 11,255,554 of NC_085843.1, forward strand.
CATGGCATACCTTGGCTACGAGGCAATGGTTTTGGCAGTACGGTGAAGCAAACTGCAGTTCTCTGTTGGACCAGGAGATGTTAGGGTCGTGGAGAGTCAGCCATGGAATTCCCAAAATCACAGGGAAATGGGGAACCTCGGTAACAAAGAAGGAAATCTCTTCCATATGTTCCCTTATCCACATCCTGGTGGGTTCCGTCCACTGACTTACGGGGCCCGTCTTGAGGGGACGGCCGTCTATGGCTTGCACCACACGGGCATTCTTGAAATCATGATATTGTAATCCCAGAGAGTCGGCATACTCTCTATCGATGAAATTGTTGGTAGCTCCAGAGTCTATCATGGCGTGGATCATGACGGGTCCCCTTTTTGCTGACCATAACGTGACCACGAGAAGGAACAGGACCCCGGTTGGCGGCTCTTGGATGGATTTTTTGACCGGGTTGGCGAGCCCCTCTACACCCGGTCGTTGGCTTCCCCCGCCGGCTGTGTGCCAGTCGGCTCAAACGCCTTCGTCTCCGTGGAGGACGCCGCCGCAAGACGGGCGGCAGGCTTCCCTTTGGCTGGGCACTCTCTGGCGAAGTGGCCCCCGTTCCCGCAGTACCAGCAGAGGTTTAAGCGTTGACGACGGGCCTTCTCGGCGGCATCTAGTCTGGGACGCACATTGCCCAACTGCATCGGCACCTCCTCGCCTCCTCTGGGGTATGGGGTTGGCGGTGGGGGTCTCCACACCGGACGTGGCTGAACGCTGGCGGGAGCGGGGGGTTTTGCCCCGGCTCTACTGCCCTGGCCTCGAACCCACTGTTTCCTGTTGGCAATCATGACTTCAGCCCGTAAACATTGATCAATGAGTGCCTCGAGGGTCTGGGGAGGATCCACCTTGGAGATTTCTTCCAGCATTTCAATGTTGAGACCCTCCCGGAATTGTCCCCTGAGGGCTACATCGTTCCAGCCGGTGTTGTGGGCCAGCACTCGGAACTCGGCTATATACTGAGACATAGGTCTGTCTCCTTGGAAAAGGCGACGGAGTTTGTGACCGGCTGCCTCCAAATTGTCCTCGATTCCCCAAGTCTCCTTGAGGTGGTCCAAGAAGTGTTGCGCTGATCTTAGGTGTGGAGAGGCTTGGTCGAACAGTGCCGTCGCCCAGCTGGCCGCTGGCCCGTCTAGAAGACTGTAAACCCATGCCACTTTGATGTCTTCTTGGGGAAACTCGGCAGCACGGGCCTCCAGATAAGCTTGACATTGGCGACGGAAGACATGAACCTTAGAAGCTTCTCCAGTAAACTTGGTTGGCAACGCCATGGCCGGAAGACGAACTCCGCGTTCCTTCAAACCCCTTATTTCTCCATCCTGTGCATTGAGCTTATCACGGATTCGGTCCACCTCTTCCTTGTCGATGGTGTAGGTAATCGGCTGGCCGCTCGGCCCAGGTACGACTCCGGTAGACATTCTGGCCGAGGTTAATTGGTGCTTAGGGCGGCGGAGTCAAACTGTCACGACCCAGGCTGCAGAGCACCAATAACCATACACAGAGGCCAGAATCTATCTAATATCTTTATTGTAGGATTATATAAAGTTAATAAAAACTAGTGTAGAAAATAGTCCAGAATTAGACCTTTCAGGAAAGGTCAGAATTAGTCCAAAAAAGCAATGTCCAATAGGAAATATTAAGGTCCAAAGTTGTAATCCAATAACCGAAACACTCACTTTGCCAAGCAAAGTGAGGGGAGATGACAAGGTCCTTTAGTCCATGAAACTTGAGCGAGGCTAGGAAATAACTTGATACTTGAAACAAGGCTTGAACGTGGAACAAGGTAACTAAGAACAAGAACAAGGTCCGTGGAATAACTTGATAAATCCGTGGAACAAGGCAAGGATTAATCCTGGGAAACAAGGCAAAGTCCGTAGATAAACAAAGGCTGGGAAGCAAGGCGAAGGCTGGATAGCAAGGCAAGGCTTGAGCAGGAGCGAGGCTTGAACCGGAGCGCGCTGTCCAGACACAACTCGCTCCGTAGGCTGACGAATTGACTCCGCGAAGTTACTACGCGGGTAAAACACCTAAATAGAGTCTAGCTTCCCGCCGAAGCAGTTCTCTGGGAATCAGAACCGAAAGCTAACTCTGAGACCAGATGTGAGACTCCCCAAAGATTCTCACGAGAAGCAGTCTTAATTGGCCACATTCTTAGCTGCAATCCTCGCACTCCTGCGCGAAGCTGAATCCAAACTTCTCTGTTGTTTACAAAACTCCCGGCGCAAGAATACGGGAGAAGTAGGCTCTGGGCTTGTTTGACATACTTCTGGGAGACAACTTTCTCGCAGGTGCAAGGTTCCCAGATCTGCCTGGGAAAGATCTGGCTGAGAGGAATCCAGTTCAGACTGGGAAGGTAAAAAACCCAAGTTTTCATCTTCATCAGGAATTACAATGTCCTGAGCAGGACTACAAGGCCCATGGGTCATCACAAATATACACCCAAATCAAACTTAAAACACACAATAATTAAAGCATTAAAACACCATAAACATATTAATAAAATTCATAAGGGCATCACCAATGGGCATGGAGGTATGTGACAGTTAAAACATATACTGAGATTCAAAGGATTACAAACATGACCCTTCTTAAAACGATAAACCAATTAGTACCCTGTTTCCCCTAAAGTAAGATATCCCCAGAAAATAAGACCTAGTAGTGGTTTTGCTGAATTGATAAATATAAGGCCTCCCCGAAAGCAAGTTTTTGTTTCAAAGCATGCCCAACGAACAGAACACCAGAGCATGTATAGAGTATTATACATAGAAATAATGGTAGTAACAAGAAATTCTTGATAGGATTCACAGTTTGTCTGGTTATGCTGGTTTGTTATGACAACTACTGTACAGTATATAATAAATGTTCATTTTTTTGTTCAACAATAAATGTGAATTCTTCTTCATTGAAAAATAAGACATCCCCTGAAAATAAGACCTAGAGCATCTTTGGGAGCAAAAACTAATATAAGACACTGTCTTATTTTTGGGGATTTAAATCCTCCATCATTTAAATTGTGTTAATCGTTCTCAAAGGTCAGTTTCCATAACTAAGTTTTTAATTTTTTCCTAAAAGACATTAGTGTGAGAGTCAGTCTGATCTCCCTGGGGAGGGCATTTCAGAGCTAGGGGCGGGGGGACACCATACTGAGAAGGCCCTTTTCCTCATCCCCACCAATTGCACTTGTGATGGTGGTGGGACCATGAGAAAGGCCTCCCCAGCAGAGCTCAGGGCCCAAGTGGGTTCGTAGGGGGAAACCTGGCTGTGCAAATAGACTCCACCCGAACTGTTTAGGGCTTTGGAGGTAGTTACCTGCACTTTGAAAACAGTGGAGCTGTTTTAACAAGGGTTGCTATGCTCCCTTTAATTAGCTCCTGTTAGTAATCTGGCCGCCAATCTTTGCACTAGTTGTAGTTTCTGAGCCATTTTTAAAGGCAGCCCTACACAGAGAGCATTGCAGTAATCCATCCAAGATGTAACCAAGGCATGGACCACAGTGGCCAGATATGACTTTTCGAGGTACAAGCGCAGCTGGCACACAAACTTTAGTTGTGCAAAAGCCCTCCCGGCCGCCACCGACACTTGAAGTTCAAGAGTCAGCGCTGAATCCAGGAGGAACCCCAAGTTGAGGACCTGTGTTCTTAGGGAGAGTGTAACCCTGTCCAGAACAGGTTGCCACCCTATACCTTGATCAGCCTCATGACTGACACTGAACTCCAGATGACACTGAACTCCAGAACTCCGCATGACCTCCCCCAGCAGTTTCATGTAGATGTTAAATAGCATGGGGGATAAAACTGAACCATAGAATCATAGAATAGTAGAGTTGGAAAAGACCTCATGGGCCATCCAGTCCAACCCTTTTCTGCCAAGAAGAAGGAAATCGCATTCAAAGCACCCCCGACAGATGGCCATCCAGCCTCTGTTTAAAAGCCTCCAAAGAAGGAGCCTCCACCACAGTCCAGGGGAGAGAGTTCCACTGCCGAACAGCCCTCACAGTGAGGAAGTTCTTCCTGATGTTCAGGTGGAATCTCCTTTCCTGTAGTTTGAAGCCATTGTTCCGCATCCTAGTCTGCAGGGCAGCAGAAAACAAGCTTGCTCCCTCCTCCCTATGACTTCCCTTCACATATTTGTACATGGCTATCATGTCTCCTCTCAGCCTTCTCTTCTGCAGGCTAAACATGCCCAGTTCTTTAAGCCGCTCCTCATAGGGCTTGTTCTCCAGACCTTTTATAATTTTAGTTGCCCTCCTCTGGACACATTCCAGCTTAGAGTCAACATCTCCCTTCAACTGTGGTGCCCAGAATTGGACGCAGTATTCCAGGTGTGGTCTGACCAAGGCAGAAGAGACTTCCCTGGATCTAGCATGACTTCCCTGGATCTAGACGCTATTCCCCTATTGATGCAGGCCAGAATCCCGTTGGCTTTCTTAGCAGCAGCATCACATTGCTGGCTCATGTTTACCTTGTTGTCCACAAGGACTCCAAGATCTTTTTCACATGTACTGCTCTCTAGCCAGGCATCCCCCATTCTGTATCTTTGATTTCCATTTTTTCTGCCAAAGTGAAGTATCTTGCATTTGTCCCTGTTAAACTTCATTTTGTTAGTTTCGGCCCATCTCTCTAGTTTGTTAAGATCGTTTTGAATTCTGCTTCTTTCTTCTGGAGTGTTGGCTATCCCTCCCAGTTTGGTGTCATCTGCAAACTTGATGATCGTGTCTTCTAACCCTTCATTAATAAAAATGTTAAACAGAACCGGGCCCAGGAAAGAACCCTGCGGCACTCCACTCGTGAACCTTATGAAACTCCACAGGCCAAAGGCCAAGGGTCTGAGCAGGCATCCCCCAACACCACTTTCTGGGTCCAGCCCCAGAAGTAAAACAGTGCCCCCAAGTCCCATCTTCGAGAGTCAAACCAGAAGGATACCATGGTCGATGGTATTGAAAGCTGCTGAGAGATCCAGGAGAACCAACAGAGACACACTCATCCTGTCTAGTTCTCTGCGAAGATCATCCACCAAGGTGACCAAAGCCATCTCTGTTCCATGGCCAAGCCTAAACTCAGACTGCAAAGGGTTTAGCTAATTTGTTTCATTCAAAAATCTCTGGAGTTGAGTGGTGACCACTCGCTCTAGAACCTTGCCCAAAATAGGACGGTTGGAAATGGGCCAATAGTTGTTCAGTATCAAATGATCAAGGGATTTTTTTTAGGATTGGTTTTACAACTACAATTTTAAGGCAGGTTGGAATTTTGCCCTGTCCCAGTAAGGCATTGATAATCCTCGTGATCCATTTGGCCAACCCCCACCCCCCTTTTGGTTTGTTTAATGAGCCAGGGGGGGCAAGGGTCTAGAACACATGGGGTCACTCGTCACTCCAAGAATCTTGTCCACTTTTTTCTTGTCCCAATACAGTCAACCTTCTGCATTCATGGGGTTAAAGTGGAAAAATTGAAAATATGGACCCTCTTTTTTATGTGAGAGAACAGTTCTCTATGCATTTGTAAGTCCTCCAGTGTGATTCTATGGTCAAATTCCACCAGATAAGATTTTCTCTCTCTAGGTGTTTGTGGGTCCTTCAGCATGATTCTGTGGTCAACTCAAGTTGCATTGGAGGACCTACAATTGCCTAGAAGGAACATATTTTTCATGTACATGTAGGGCAGCTGGAAAGGTGATGACCAATACAGCAATCTGTAAATAATCAAATTTGCAAATACCTAACTCTCAAAAGTGGAGGGATAACTGTAATTGAATCACAGAGTTGGACAGAAGTCCAAGAGACATCCAGTCCAAAACCTTGCCAATGCAGGAATCTGCTGTACTATTACAGGGTTATATCTGTTGATTCATGATTTTAATCTGATTTGGAAATGCGTATTATCAAAAGGCAGAAAACGAAGCCTCAAAATAACAGGAAATGAATAAATGAGGCCAAGTAGATATTATGCTTCCTAGTTTTTGACCTTTTACTGTTGAATGCTGAAATATTAATAGAGGGCTTCCTTTAAATCTGTTGACATAGGGTGTTTTATACTGCAGAACTGATGCAGTTTGATACTACTTTAACTGCCATGGCTCAATGCTATTGTAGTTGTAGTTTGTAGTTTTACAAGGTCTTTAGCCTTTTTTGTGCCTCACAAATCTACAACTGGGTTGTTGTATGTTTTCCGGGCTGTATGGCCATGTTCTAGAAGTACAGTAGAGTCTCAATATCCAAGCCTCGCTTATCCAAGTTTCTGGATTATCCAAGCCATTTTTGTAGTCAATGTTTTCCATATATTGTGATATTTTGGTGCTAAATTAGTAAACACAGTAATTACAACGTAACATTACTGTGTATTGAACTGCTTTTTCTGTCAAATTTGTTGTAAAACATGATATTTTGGTGCTTAATTTGTAAAATCATAACCTAATTTGATGTTTAATAGGCTTTTCCTTAATCCCTCATTATTATCCAAGATATTTGCTTATCTAAGCTTCTGCCGGCCCGTTTAGCTTGGATATGTGAGACTCTACTGTATTCTCTCCTGACGTTTTGTCCACATCTATGGCAAACATCCTCAGAGGTTGTGAGGTATGGAGAAACTAAGCAAGGAAAGTTTATATATATCTGTGGAAAGTCCAGGGTGAGAGAAGAACTCTTCGTCAGTTGAAGGCCAGTGTGAATGTTGTAGTTAATCACCCTGATTAGCATTGAATAGCTTCATCTCCTGGCTTCTTCCTGCCTGGGGGCATCCTTTGTTCAGAGTCGTTAGCTGCCCCTGGTTCCCATGTCTGGAACTCCTCTGTTTTCAGAATGTTGCTTCTTATTTACTGTTCTGATTTTTGACCCTGTGATTCCAGCCATGAAAGCCTTCAACAACACATTAATCTACAACTCCCAAGATGCCATAGCATTGAGACATAGAAGTTGAATGCTGCAGTGTAGATATGCCCCATGATGATGCATAACCAGCTGAACATTTTTTTATAAGAGAAGGATTTTCATTCCAAAGCCCTTATATATCTGTCTCTAATATTTGAAATCCTTCTTCCCTTGGTTGATTCATTCATTCAACGATGAAGACTTATAGGAATTACTCTTGCCAACCTGCCAAGCCTCGGCTTCCAATTTAAGCTATAGTTCATTGACATCAACAACTAGGTGTCTCAAAGAGCTGTGTTTGATGACAATTTGCCATGCAAGGTGTTTGGAAAATATTTTATATCCTGGTAACTGGGCACCTTCCCCCATCAGATGCAATGCAACAGCAATGTAAGGAAAACCCAAGCTCTGAATGAGACACTGAGAAAATAGAGCAGGAAATGAACGGGGAATGTTTTTAAAGGAAGCTGTCAGGTTTCGCACAGCATGGAAGAGTCTGGGAACAGTGCCGCCAGGACTGTTTTATCCAAAAGGAGGGAAAAAAAGAAGCCGATGGAGGATGAAATGATGACCTTAATCGTGTTTCCATAGGTGCTCCTCTTCCTTAAGCCAATGTGAAGAAGGAAATGAAAACACTGAATTAGATCTGCTTTTACAGAGCGGCGGCCTGGAATAATATGGCATTCAAGAGCGGCCGTGTGCTATTCCTGTCTGTGCCTATTAAAACCTCGCAGCATGTCTCTTGACACAGATCTGGATAAGCTGTCTCCTCTCTCTGCTCCACAGAGTCCTCGCGGCCTGGAGGCTGGAAACAAGCCCAGGTTGCAATCCTTTTGCCTACTTATGGAGGTGCACCAGTCTGGGCCTTGGAACTGAGCTTGGGTGCCTAGGTTTTGGAGGTGGCCAGGAGTGTGTTTGCATTGCTAAAGCTAGTGCGCTCACTGTGACTTGAAACATTATCTCTGGCTATGGTGATGCATACATTGATGGGCTTGTATGTCTTTCGGACTGTGTGGCTATGTTCCAGAAGTATTCTCTCCTGACGTTTCGCCCACATCTATGGCAGGCATCCTCAGAGGTTGTGAGGTATGGAGAGACTAGGCAGGGAAGGTAATATATATCTGTGGAGAGTCCAGGGTGTGACAAGAGTCCTTTGTCAGTTGGAAATCAGCATTAATGTTGCAGTTAATCACCCTAATTAGCATTGGAAAGGTTCGTCTCTTGCCTGGGGAGCATCCTTTGTTCAGAGTCATTAGCCATCCCTGGAGCTCCTCTTCCCTCAGAGTGTTGCTTCCCATCTACTGTTCTGATTTTTGAGTTTTTTTAATACTGGTAAAATCAGAACAGTAGATGGGAAGCAACACTCTGAGGGCAGAGGAGCCCCAGGGATGGCTAATGACTCTGAACAAAGGATGCCCCCCAGGCAAGAGACAAACCTTTCCAATGCTAATTATGGTGATTAACTGAAACATTAGCGCTGGCTTCCAACTGACAAGAGTTCTTCTCTCACCCTGGACTCTCCACAGATATATATTTACCTTCCTTGCCTAGTCTCTCCATGCTTCACAACCTCTGAGGATGCCTGCCATAGATGTGGGCAAAACGTCAGGAGAGAATACTTCTGGAACATGGCCACACAGCCCAAAAGACATACGACAACCCTGTGATCCCAGCCATGAAAGCCTTTAACAACACATGCATTGATGACTTGTTTCTTATTTGTAACACTCTGATTGGAGCCATGCTGCAGAATTAGAGTAGCTTGACACCATATTAACTTGGCTTAATACTATGGAACCCTGATTAATTTGGTGAGCTATTTGCCCTTCTTGGTCAGGGAGCCCTTGTGCCACAACAAACTACAAATTCCAGGATTCCATAGTATGAAACCATGACAGTTAAAGCGCTGTCAAACTATTATAATTCTCCAGTGTGGATGGTCTTTCTGTGTAGGTTTGTCTTTGAACACTTTTGAAAGGCTTGGTGAGTCTAAAATGCTGCAGACTGGGGCAGGTTATCTTCGTCAAATCAGCACTAATGATTATTTATCTAATGTCAGTAAAGGTAAAGGTTTTCCCCTGACATTAAGTCTAGTTGTGTTCAATTCTGGGCGTAGTGCTCATCTCCATTTCTAAGCAAAAGAGCCAGCGTTGTCCATAGACACCTCCAAGGTCATGTGGCCGGCATGACTGCATGGAGCACCATTACCTTCCCGCCGGAGCGGTGCCTATTGATCTAATTATATTTGCATGTTTTCGAACTGCTAGGTTGGCAGAAGCTGGGGCTCACAGTGGGAGCTCACCCCACTCCCCGGATTTGAACTGGCGACCTTTCAGTCTGCAAGTTCAACAGCTCAGCGCTTTAATCCGCTGAGCCACCGGGGGCTCTATCTAATGTCAACACAAGGTGAAAATGACTTAAAGAGAAATAACACACTACACACTGCACAAATCCATTAGTGATAGGTTTTATGATGATGGGATGATATTCTGGAAGTAAGTGGAATTAATTCCATCAAAATAAATCAAAATTTTACTTTATTCCTCTTATAAAAATTTGTCCTTCAAACAGAGAAGTTGTTTCTGGAAAGCTAATGGTTCCTTTCTCTCCCGGGATGATCCAGTTTTCATAATAAAGGTCTTGTTTTCGGCAACATTACATCACTGCACCAGCGGGGAAGGTACGATTTAGAAATACTGTTAGAGCATCCCTGAGTTCTTCATCTCTAAAAGCTCTGATTGTAACAGCTGCCAGTTCCTGTACTTTGCATCTTATTACTATAGTGTTGTAACCAGCTTCTAAAAATAAATGAAAATGTACATCCAACAGACCACTGGAGGATTCTAGCCATTTAGAAGATGTGATAATCTCCCCTAAGTACCTTTCTCAATTAAAGGGAGCGTATCCCCCTCCTCATACTAGCATTGTAATGTACAGTCAGCCCTCAATGTCCACAGGTTCTACATCCATGGATTCAATCATCCACAAGTTGAAAGCATAAAAAATCCCCCAAGCAAACCTTGATTTCATCATTTTATATAAAGGACACAATTTTGCTACCTCATTTTATATAAAGAGACTTTTGCATCCATGGATTTTGGTATCTATGGGGGATCCTGGAACCCAACACTAGCCAATACCAAAGGCCCACTGTATCCATTTTTCACCTCTCAGGATGCATTCAAAGCCAAAACTCATATATGTTCATTTTGGTACCATTCAAGAGGGTGCTTTTTTTGCTGCATCTCTTTGTTTTTCAGTGGATCCACTCCTTCCTGGAGGATTGCATCCAGATAGTGATGTTGAGGGACATCTGCTCAGATCCCTGGCTTTTGATCTGTGGGGTCCTGCAAACTTCTATTCTTTTCCCCATGCTTTTCAACATCTACATGAAACTGCTGGGTGGGGTCATATGGAGGTTTGGAGTTGGGTGCCATCTCTACACAGATGACAATCAGCTCTATCACTCTTTTCCACCCCATTCCAAGGAAGCTCCCCAGATCCTGGATTGGTGCCTGATAGCTGTGATGGACTAGATGTGGGCCAACAAATTGAGGCTTAATCCAGACAAGACAGAGGTCCTCTTGGTCAGTAATGAGGCCGATCAAAATATAGGGTGCCAACCTGTGCTCAACGGGATTACACTCCACCTGAGGACACAGTTCCACACTAGGAGTTCTCCTGGATTCATTGCTGATGCTTGAAACTCAAGTGTTGGCGGTGGCCAGGTTAAAACTTGTGCACCAGCTGTGGCTGTACCTTGAAAAGCCTGTCTTGGCCATGGTGGTCCACGTCTTAGTTATATCCAGAACGGACTACTGTATTGCACTCTATGTGGGGCTGCCTTTGAAGACGGCTCAGAAACTGCAGTTAGTGCAAAAGCCAAAGATGTGCTAGGTCTTATTTTCAGGGGATATCTTATTTTTCCATGAAGAAGAATTCACATTTACAGTTGAACAAAAAATGAATATTTATCATATATTGTACAGTAATTGTCATAACAAACCAGCATAACTAGACAAACTGTGAATCCTATCAAGAACTTCTTGTTACTACCATTATTTCCATGTATAACAATCAATGATAGGTACATTTACTGATCCTGCATGCTCTGGTGTTCTGTTCGGCGGGCATGTTTCCAAACAAAAACTTTGCTAGGTCTTACTTTTGGAGAAGGCCTTATATTTTACAATTCAGTAAAACCTCTACTAGGTCTTATTTTCAGGGGATGTCTTATTTTCGGGGAAACAGGGTAACTGGGGCTACTTATAAAGAGCATAACACGCTCCTATTAAAGCAGCTCCACTGGTTTCCGACAAGTTTCTGGGCCCAATTCAAAGTGCAGGTTATCACCTATAAAGCCCTATATACCTCGGGTCCAATCTATCTTTGAGGCATCTCATTCTATGAACCACCAAGGGCTTTGAGATCTGCTGCATACATTATAACTGTATTCTCAATTTGCTTCTGACACGATAAATAAATACTTTACGGAGTAAAGCATAACCACAGATGGTATTATTTCCCTCACATCATTTATGCACCCTCAATGTGTTATCCAGCCAAGGCTTTTCACATACATTTTTTACATATAATTTTGGCAAGTAAAACAAACAAGGAAACCATAACCGGCAAAAGCCAATATAAAACATGAGTGGCAAATATATAAAGGGATCCCTCTACCATCTCAAGTATGGTTGGTGGGGATGAGAGAGAAGGCCTTCTCGGTGGTGGATCTGGAATGCCCTCCCAGAGAGATTAGGTTAGTCCCCACTCTCCAAACCTTTCGATCTAGCCTAAAAACATGGCTTTTTAAACTGGCCTTTGATTCTGAGTAAACTGAAATGGATGCATATGAGGATTGGTTATTCACATCGGCACTTTAATTTGTTAATTGATGGCAGCCAGTTTTATCTTCAGATACTTCTGCATTTTATGAATTTTAACAATTTTATTATTATGTGATGTTATGTGCTTTGCTGTGGTTGTTGCTATAATTTTATGTTCTTAATGTTTTTATGCTAATGTAATGTTTATTTTATATGCAGCACTCTGTAGTGCTTTTGTGAGCCGCCCTGAATCCCTTCGGGGAGATGGTGGCAGGGTATAAATAAAGATGGTTGTTGTTGTTTTTGTTGTTGTTGTTGTTGTGGTTATATTGTATGAAACAGCAAACAAGATAGATATGCTGGATTTCGTATTACAAAATCACAAGTTGAACACTTCCCAAGTGTCTAGGACTGTGTGATGTATTTTCGGATGATGCAAGCAGATCCCAGTCGGGTGGCCTTTTGCAGTTGGCAGATCGTAATTGTGTCAATGTCTATTGTTTCCAAATGCCGGCTGAGATCTTTTGGCACGGCATCCAATGTGCCGATCACCACCGGAACCACCTGCACTGGTTTCTGCCAGAGTCTTTGAAGTTCAATCTTGAGGTCCTGATAGCGGCTGAGTTTTTCCTGTTGTTTTTTGTCAATGCGACTGTCACCTGGGATGGCGACATCAATGATCCAAAACTTTTTCTTTTCCACAACTGTGATGTCTGGTGTGTTGTGTTCCAGAACTTTGTCAGTCTGGATTTAGAAGTCCCACAGTATCTTTGCGTGCTCATTTTCCAATACTTTTGCAGGCCACAAAATATCCAGTCCTTTTCTCCCATGCAGGAATATAACATTTGTAAGCACTCCTGACAGAAGGCCATCTAGCTTCTGTTTAAAAACTTCTCTCTCTCTTTTTTATGAAATCATATTTATTAAATATAGTCAACGAAAATGAGTATAAATACTCCATACACTGTCAATATAAATACATAAAACAAGACTAATATTCTTCAAATGCCTTCAGCTTGGTTGTCTCACTTCTAATCATGTTTGTCGTTTAATCATAGTATTCTTAAGCAAAAGACATAAATTGGTTTTGGCCTAAAGTAAGATATTTATCTTTAAACATATATTCCGTGGTATTGTTATCTTATGTATGACAAAAGTTATCTGACTGCTTCCAGACTCTATCCCAGGTTAACTAATAAAAAGTTGTGGTACCATCAAATTTCCCAATCTCACAGATAACAATAATTAAGAAAACATATATCAATCTATTAATTCTATTAAATGCTGTTTTGTTTCATCATTGTTCTTTCCATCACTCCTGGTTGCTTATAATAAAAATGTTTAAAAACTTCTCAAGGAGAGTCAACCAGATACAAGTGGTTGCACATCCAGTATCTTTGTTGAGTAGTACAATATTGACAATCAACACAAGAGCTGTGTGACTCAACTGATGAATAAATCCATATAGTATATGTAGAATGTTGTGTATGGCTCCCTGAGATGACATTGGCACTTTCCCCTCTCTGTAAAATGACCCTTGACTTATTCACATGTTTGGACCTCTAGTCTGCCCTTAACTTATACATGAGCTTTACTTATATATGAGTGTACATAGTAGCTTTTAAATGGAGCATGTGGAGGGTCTATGCACATGTGCAGCAGGGAAGCAGCTGCTGAAAAAAATGACAGTGAAGAGATCACTTGATCACTTGACGGGAATCCTGGTGACAACACAATGAGGCTGTTAACCATAAGCAATTGTCATTTTTTATACTTTGAATTTGGAAAGCTTTCTCGTCCCAAGGTTGAAACTTGGCAAGCAGCTTCGGGTTTCTTGGCTGCAGGTGCTCTTCAGCTTTAGAAATGGCTCAGATGTAAAGTGGCTGAAATAAAATGTTCTCTCTGTCTGCGGGGATCAGTTAAAGGTGAGCTTAGCTCACACAAGTCAACTTGAGGGATATACACGTGATACAACCGGTCTGCTTATTACATCAAGGTTGTGTCCAGCCTTGCTATCCACAAGATATTCAAAAATTGGCTGTGTGCTGAACTTTAAAAGGTTACTTTTGGTACAGCTGGATTTTTTTTCATTTCTGTATTTGCAAAGGTCTTGTCACTATGGTCATATATTATATTTATTTTCCATATTCATTGTATCTTCCAAAAATGTGGGCTTGGCTGAAATAGATAAACTAACAATTCTGATTAGAGAAAAAATCATTGGTGTCTTTTTCATGGAACTGGGAATTATTTATTGGTTTATTTCTTTGTAATGAACAGATCCCCGGTGGCGAAGTGTGTTAAAGCACTGAGCTGCTGAACTTGCGGACCAAAAGGTCTCAGGTTCAAACCCCGGGAGCGGAATGAGCGCCCGCTGTTAGCCCCAGCTCCTGCCAACCTAGCAGTTCAAAAACATGCAAATGTGAGTCGATCAATAGGTACCACTCCGGCGGGAAGGTAACGGTGCTTCATGCAGTCGTGCCAGCCACATGACTTTGGAGGTGTCTATGGACAACGCCGGCTCTTTGGCTTAGAAATGGAGATGAGCACCAACCCCCAGAGTCAGTCACGACTGGACTTAATGTCAGGGGAAACCTTTACCTTTACCTAATGAAGGGAGAGAACATAATGCAAATTTGGATAATTATTAGAATAGTTAAATGACCCGAGTAGTAAAGGTTTATAATCTATACTTGTATTTAACTTGTAAATCACCAGCAGTAATAAGATCTACCAACCAAAAGGTGTCCAGTTCGAAGCCCAGTCAGGATAAGCACCCGACTGTCAATCCCAGCTCACTGTTTACCTAAGCAGTTCGAAAACAGCTTAGAGCTGTAAGTAGAAAAATTAGGTACCACAAATTGTGGGGGAGGTATTTTATGACACCATAAAGAACAAGATCAGAAATGCGGCGACCAAAAGGAAGGTGGAAGGAGGAAGTCCTGATGGCTCTTCATCATAGAGAATGGAGCAACAGCACTCCCCTGTGACTGAATCCAAGGTCAACTTCCAAGGCACCAAAAACTGGACTTAAGACAACGTACCTCCTTCTGTTTGTCTGTTCTGTCCTGTCTGTCCAAATGGTATTGAATGTTTGCCATGAATGTGTACTGTGATCCACCCTGAGTCCCCTTGGGGAGATAGGGCGGAATATAAATAAAGTGTTGTTGTTGTTGTTGTTGTTGTTGTTGTTGTTGTTGCTGCTGTTGTTATTATTATCATCATTGAAGTGTTTCTACTTATGTATAATGTATGTATAATAATCTCTAGGAAAGTGAGAAGTCTAAAACTGGAGTTTTATTTGTTGGGAATTCTGAATAATTAATTATCAAGAAAGAAAATATGGGAAAATGTAACAATATGTGATAATTTCCACAACAATTGAATATGGTCAGAAGTGCAAGAATTGGGTTTCCCCTTCTGGCCATGCCTAAAAGATGGCTATTTGCCCACCCCAATAAAGAGACCAAGTAAAGGGGGTGGAGCACAACAAAACCCCTCTCAACTCCAGCATTGGATCAGCTAACGTTGTGTTGGGTTATCTAAGCAATCATGCATGCATTTTCAATGTGGGATGGTTTATGTAGTTAGTTATGTTTGTTGCTTAGTAACCTGAGCCAAGCTGCATTCCAGAGTTGATGACACCATTTAGGGGGTTTTGCATATGAAATGGGAAATGGGAGTATCATTTCTGGGGACACACAAGAAGTGATGTACAGATGCCTCTCCCTGTCTCTTCCTCTTCGCTCCTGATCATGCCATGCTGATGTTCCTGTCTGTTAAGAGATATGTAGTTTCCTGAACTGTTTTTTCTTTTGGAACTAAGATGTTTTTGCCTGTATGACCATCATCATACAAGATTGTGAGTAAACATATTTTTGCTATTTTAATTTGATAATTAAATTTCTCTGATGTTTATTTTATGCGCATGACCTTTTAAAGGGAAAAGGAGGCTGGATATTTTGTCTTATTGTTTATTTTCTTTTTACCTCTGCTCACATAACCCCTAGTCTTCTGCGTTTTTACTGCTCTGCACCAATATTTAACCATATTGGGATCATAATCTTAACAGGTTATGAATATATATATTTATATTACGTTTGCCCACTCTCCCACCCTACAACAGTGTACCAAGGGGTCACTTTGGGGCCAGGTAGGATCCCCCCCTTTAATAGAGGGTTTTTCACCTACTCTACAGGTTAATGTTGATTGACATTAGGTGGTGCCATTAAATAGGCTGTCATGCGGAATAGGGGGATACAATTGACATCTTATGTGCACCTAAGGCACCCTTTTTGGTGAAGGCCAGGAATGGGAACCCCCACCAGCGAGTTCCTCAATCAAGGTGGGGGCAAACAGAAATGGTCTTGGAGCTGTGGGTGAATTCTAATCCATGAAGTTTCTCAACTTGAGGTTTGAATACTCGATGTAGCTTCCCTAAGTGGTTGCCCTTGCTATGACTCATGGTGAGTTATGGGGGGAACCCAGATGTCTCGCCCAATGTTAGTTGAGGAGTGGGTTTGGGGTGGCCACTGCCTCTCCTTACACAACATCAAGTTCAAACCCCCACTTTTAGTTGGTTACAGTTTATCATGAAATTTGAAATAGGTAACAAATTAATAAAAGTATCAAGAAAGTTGAAATAGGTAACAAATTAATAAAAGTTATCCATATTTATTCCAACACATTTGTCTGGTCTCGCTATTTCATTGATGGGTGGGCAAACCAGCTTTTTCATTATAAGAAGAACGAATGATGAAGACCTGTGAATTTGCCAAGATGAACAAGTTGACTATGCTGACCAAGGAGAAATCTTTAACTAACTTTAAGAAAGATTAGAATTTGTTCAATACCATTTCACAACAATGATGGGGAACAGTATCAGTTTTGAGATTCCCGAATTAGTAGTTTAGTAGAAATATGATAATATTTTTGTTTAAAGGGAGTAAATCAACAAGGAGCAACAACCATCAGAGATTGGGAAGGGTTTTTAAAATAGTTTCTTAGTTGTGCTTCAATTGTAGTATACGGTATGTAGTCTAAGTATTTTATATATCTAAAATGTATGTTTGCATGCTTCATTTTCTTTTTTTCCATAATAAAAATTATTTTTATAATAAGGAAAGCTGGAAGTCAAATGTATATATTTTTTTCTTTTTATTCTTTTGTTATAATTTCTATTTGGCCTTTTCTGTAGTTTTAGTTGTTTTCTCTTTTTTTGCTGTTGAATATGAAAAAAATTAATTAAAAAAGAAGAAAAAGTTACTTATTTGAACAGCAGCTTCCAGGATCTCCCAGCCATCACGGCCCCTGGGAATTACAGTCCATAAAATATTTTTCCTGGCTTTGATCAAGAAATGAAAGCAAAAACCCTTTTAATTGGCAGATTAATTAACTAAAGTGCGAACTGATTAATTGGGAGGTACTGACTGTGAAGACATTTCTTTTAATGAAAATGTTAGCAAAGAAGGCGATCAGACAGATAATATTGAGAAACAGACATGAACTAAGATTTAAAGTGTCTCTGTAGTAGATTTAGAAGTATTTCACATTGCTTTACATATGTATCATGTAAATTATGATGATGACGATGATAGCATGGTAAGAAAAGTAATAGGAAAAGGAAGAGAAACAAAAGAAGCAAGAACTAAATTTAAAATGACCTTAACAATTTGGAAAGTTGGTCCAGAACTGACAAAATGAATTTCAACAGGGATAAATAAAAGTTGATAATTCTAGGCAGGAAAAATAAAATGTGCAGATATAGGATGCCTGACACTTGATTAGTCAACAGTAAATGTGGAAAGGATCTAGGAGTCTTATTAGACCACATGCTAAACAGAAGTCAACAATGTGATGCAGCAGCCAAAGAAACCAATGCAATTTTAGATTCATGTGAAGACCTAACAAATTCTTCCAGCAAGATTCTGTGGTAACCTTCTGGCGGAAGTTCATTTTCATATGGTTTGCTATTATCCACACTTTCCTGTTTCCGTGATAAGTTCAGGAATGTACCCCAGAAACGCCAGTTGAAGTTCAACTCAACTTTTTACATTACTGCAATGTCAGAAATTTTGGAATGAAGGAAAGTTTTTATTGGGAAGTAGAATTCGTTTGCAAGGAGAAATGTCCTCATTTTGTCCTTTCCATAGCTACACCTTTTGCCGCATTCTGATATCTCTCTTTTCTAGACCGCTTTCATGCCACTTTCAATGTCATGGTTCCATTGCAAAGAACCCTAAGACCTGAAGTCTAACGAGGTCCTTCAAAATCTCTGCTCGAAAGTTTTAATTCCAAAGTGTTAACAGAACAAACATGTGGAATTACAAATCTCAGCATCCCTGTTCCTATGGCTGTGTATGCCAGATGCATTCTTTATTTGTGTATGAGTATTATGCCCCAAATCTACATGTTTATAGCCTTTCTCCTTGATAGTACAGAAAATTTTTTTTGCAGGGGGGTGGCAGGGGGAAATGTTCAAAAGAAAGAGAAAATGTGGAATAATTCAAGGCGTCTTCCTGACTTTTGAGGTAGTTGATGTGTATTAGTCTCTTTTTGATTGTCCAGTAATCTCTCCAATAGCTTCTCCATCTTCCTGCCTTTCAGTTTCAACCCATAGGATAATCTTTTCCTCACTTCAGGCAAGTCTACACAAACCAGAAAAAGTTGATCCATCTCAAATCCAGTACAAGCTTTTCCTATGATGCAAAGTGAACTCTGACCATTATCCCGGATTTTCTGTTTTTAACTCAAATCTGCTTCGCTTTGGGAAAAACTAGGGGATACTCTGGAGTTTGCAAGAAACTCTGGAGTATCCCTGGTCTGGATGGCCCTTGAGATCTCTTCCAACTTTCCGATTCGATGATCCTATCCCTAAAGAAAACTTGGCAACATGGCTAACTCAAAAGTGAAATCCAGTAGACATGGAAGACTTAAACCGTCACTATCCCAGTGTGTGTTTGGAGATCAGAAAGTGTGAGTAGCCATAAAGCAATGGAGATATGAATAACAGAAAAAGAAACACATTATCTCACTCACAGCACCCTTGGTCATTTTGCATTGATAAGATAACCTTGAAAATAAAACCAAAAGAAATTCAAAAGAAGTTCTAAAGGGCCTTGGGAACAAACCAGACAAATGGGAGCGTCTTTCATGGCAGGAGAAAACGGCTAAGAAATTTGAGAACAGATTTTGGCACAGCACCAGGATGTGTTATTGTGAAAAGGAATGAAAGGAAAACATTAAAAGATGCTTCCCCCATTAAAGAATGAATGGTGGCTTTTGTTTGTTCAATTCTATGGTATCTCACAGTTCTTTAATATCACAAAAAAGGGTGCCTACAGTGAGCTTCTGGCAATATGCAAGCACATTTAAACACAACGGATTAAAACGCAGATGATCAACCAGTGGAAAGTATTTAATTAACCATTTAAACAATACTTAGTTGATGGAATAGCCTGATATTTTATCTATGAAGTAGTTTGAAGGCAAGCATAATTCATACCAGCAGCAAAAGGCTACTTTTTGTCATCTGTAATGGGAAGGAAAGCCTGTGACCTAGACTGGCATGAATGGTATCATTCTGACAGATTGCAAAGAAGATGGTTAAGTCAATCTGCAGATCAGAAAACCCTTTGCCTATGATTCTACATATATGTCAATCAGTTGTGTTGATTCCAGGGTGTTCTAAAATAGGACTTCTTCATTATTATGTGAAATGCGCTATGCAGAGTAAACAGGCAAAATTCGAATGAAAGATGGGCATGGACAAAGGTCCTACGTCTTGCTTCCATAATGCAAATTCATTTACTTAAACAGAGCTTTTGCTAAATTGTACAACTGGCTGTGTACTTGCCAATGGGCCAGCATGCACAGTGAGTAGGCCATAGCATCAGTTTCTGTAACCCCATGAATAAAGCGATATACTGAAAATACTTACAAATACTTAAACACCATGCAAGAACATGCAGTTGCATGACTGGAATCCTGTTGGTTAATCCAAAACAGATTACACCTATTTTGTCAATTGTTGAATGGGTACTATGTACACATTGTTAATTGCTAGCAAGTTGACTTTGGCTTACAGCAACCCTATCAATGAGAGACCACCAGGTCATCAAGTGATCAACTGAGTCTTGCAGACCCTTCCTCGGTTGAGTCTATCTGCCAGTAACACAGTCTTCCTCTTTCCCTTCTGCCTTCTTCTCACCAAACATGATTGTCTTCCTACTTCCTTTCACCTTAGCAGCCAACTACTTTTGTTTAAGGCAAAGAAAACAGAGGAATGGCCATTCTAGTTAGGATTAATTCCTGAAATTCAGTTCAGAAGTCTTACTAAC
Organism: Anolis carolinensis; assembly: GCF_035594765.1. NCBI lineage: Eukaryota > Metazoa > Chordata > Lepidosauria > Squamata > Anolidae > Anolis > Anolis carolinensis. The sequence continues at coordinate 11,275,615 of NC_085843.1, forward strand.
TTGGGCAATAGGACCCTGAGTCTTTTGTAGTGAGAAGGCCATGAGATTCCTTGTATAACCAGGGATGGAAGTGAAGTTGACAGATTTGCTTTGTTAAAACAAATGTGTTTGCAGTGCAAATTTAGCAAAGTAATTTTAGGGCATTTCATTATTGCTTGTCAATGGTTTTGCAACTGTTAATGACACATTTTGTTGTTACTTTTTTGTTAATTGATAACCTGATTAGCACACAATGCTAAATCATCATTTAGCAATGCATGAAAAAATAGGAGTCAGGTTTGATCTTAGATGTTCCCTCTTGCCCCATCTTTCTTCCTCATGTATATCTGATATTATACCGATTAACCTTATGTTTAATTGTATATTGAAATTTCTTCATGTCTCCATTTTAATTTTGTAAATCATTCTGGGTTCCAGGGTTTGCAAATACGCAGGCAATAAAATCAACCAACAAACTAACCAATTTGCCAAATAGTTCTCCAGATTTAGTAGACTAAGCCTATTATCATTTATATCCACCCACTGTTGTGAATGGGGGGTGTAGTACACCATATATGACCGTGCTTGCAATCCAGTTGATAATGTACACCTGTGCAATGCTGCACAACCTATAGTCCTCCAGGTATCTTGGAGTCAAAGTCTCAGAATTCCTGATCATTGGACAAGCTGGCTAGGGCTTCTGGGAGTTGGAGTCCCAAACACCTGGAGAACCACAGGTTGTGCAGGCCTCTTGTATAGGATCCCTTAGAAGTGTAGGCTGTCATTCTCTTAGTGACATATGTATGAGTTGTGGTATGCACACAGGATGAATTACATGCCATAGTACACCGGATATATTCCATTGACAGTGGTTGGAGTGGAGTTGCTGAGAAAGCAATGTTGGGCACTGCAGTTGCACATTTTGGCCAGCTGTGCAGCTGTGTTCTGCATTTTGACTTACTGTGGAAATGTGAAACTGAAGTTGAAATAAAGAACCCTATTGAAACATACCATAGAATTCTGCTGGAAGACCGAGAAAGTGCCAAGAGAAAATTCCTCTTTAGTATGTCTAGGGTCAGATCTACACTGCCCTATATCCCAGGATCTGATCCCAGATTATCCGCTTTGAACTGGATTATATGAGACCCCACTGCCAGATAATCTGGGATAATCAGATAATCTGGGATCAGATCCTGGGATATAGGGCAGTGTGGAAGAGGCCTAGGTCTTTCTGCACGGTCAACTTCTGGCAGAAGCATGCCATAGAACCACACTGGAGAACTTAGAAAATACCTGGGAAGAACTTTCTTTGCCATGGGTAACTCATGAATAAGTCTAGATATTTTAGTAAAAATGGCCTAGGGGATAAAAGCCTTGTGACTTGAAGGTTGGGTTGCTGACCTGAAGGCTGCCAGGTTCGAATCCCACCCGGGGAGAGCGCGGATGAGCTCCCTCTATCAGCTCCAGCTCCATGCGGGGACATGAGAGAAGCCTCCCACAAGGATGGTAAAACATCAAAACATCAAAACATCCGGGCGTCCCCTGGGCAACGTCCTTGCAGACAGCCAATTCTTTCACTCCAGAAGCAACTCCGGTTGCTCTTGACATGAAAAAAAAAAAAGTAAAAACAGCCAACCCCCAAAATTTGGGTAATCTTATCTATGAGTCAGCTCTTATCAAGAAATGAACCACCCCCTTCCCTGAGTAAAGTGGCAAAAGGGAAGAGATTAGTCTGTTCTGCAAGAACCTAAAAAGGACTGACTCACTATCCTCTTTGCCATGGTGTTGTTTCTGACCTTTTTGAATGCTTTGGAGATGAAATTCAGTAGCAGACTCCCTGCTGATTCTTTTCCCTCTCCACAGAATGAGCCTCGACTTATCCATGGGTCATCTCAAAATCTGTAATCCTCCCCCAATCTGCACCTGATTTTTACATGAAATCAATGTATACATGGGTATACATATAGTAACTGAAACTTGTCAGAGTATTTGCAGTGCAGCAGTAGTTGAATGGAAGCAGTGGAGCGCAGAACGAAGAGACACTCAGAGAGTTGGTAAAACTATTTACAAAGTTTTACTGTATGCAGCAGTAATCAACACAAACAGACTTGCAGACAACAGATGAACACAGGACTGCTCTGTTCTCCAACAGAACTTGACTCGAACTCTAGGCAGACAGAACTCAACTGAATTGAACTGAACTGATGCAATCGTTATGCACAAACACTTGTGTCTGGATACTCCCTAGTTCCAGCCACACATCAAGGTCATCATAGCATCTTGGCAATTAACTCTTTCCACACTATGGTACATTCTGGATGATGCAATCAGTTGCAATACAAGCATGGCACACATTGCATTTAAACACTATCAATACACAAATCCCACATTAACAAAACTGTGGGGGTCATGGATTTGGCAGTTGTACTGTAGTGATTTCCAAGCTCTGGGCCCTACATCCAACACTTGACTAAACAAAAAAAAATCCATGAGTTGGGAATCATGTTGTCCTTCAAACATTGTTGGACTACAAGTTTCAGCAGCCCTAGGCAGCATGGATCATGGTGAGGGATTCTGGGAATTATAGTTTCAAGGACTTCCTGATTTCCATCTTTATTTTAAAGCTATGTAAAGTAGCACTAGTTTTGATTCTTGATCTCCCACAATGCTGTTGTTCCCCCTTTCTCAGAGCCAAAGCTATGTCTCAGGGCTCTGAGAGCAGAGAGTAGGAACTTGCTCCCTGTTGGGCTGCAGACAGCAAAATGAAGTAGTGAAGGGACCACCCATCTCCGGCGCAAGGGTGGGGAAAGTCGTCTCTACATTGTCAGCCAGAGACAATAAAGAATCATTTCTATTCTTTACGCACAAGAGCCCCAATTATAATCTAATTCAATTCGGATTAACGGCGCTTTGATGGCATTTCCATTACATGAAACATAAATTTATTAGCTGAGTGCAATGCGTCTTGACTATTGTGCTCATGCTAATAAGGGGGCTAACTGCTTTAATGCCACATTTTAACCACAGTTTGAAGCGATGTCTTCAAAACCTATTAATCTGATTGGGTAAATATTACACGGGGAACTCATGCTCTGTGTAAATCATACCAGATTTGCAGGTGCTTTATTCATTTATTTGTAAAGTGTACATTCCACTCATCTAACAAGGAGGTTCAAGAAGTGTGTGTGTGTGGTTCCTAAGCTGGTCTCCCATTGAGGCAAAAGAGAGAACGAGACTCCAATAGCTTCAGATCTGGGATCTTACATACCTTTTTCAGATCATTCTTATACAACCCATTCATAGACAGGTTTACTCAGAAGTCAGTCCTGCTGAAAACAGTGAGATGAACCCTGTTGTTAGTCCCAAACAGAACTGTCCCATGGAATTAATGGGGTTTCTCTACATCTCAACTCTCAATTCAGCAATGAAGTCAATAGGCCTCTTCTTGCTATCAAGTTGGCTTTGAACCACAGCAACCTTACGAATGGAAGATCTCCAAAACCTCATGTTCTGATCTTGCCTTCATGTGTGGTAGAGGATACTATCCCACTGATAGCATTGAAGAAAAACTCAACTGCCTACACAGTTGACTTCTGCAAATGAAATGGAAATGACTGCCACCTCGTTTTTCAGCAAAACATCTGAAGCCAAATCTGATGGTTCAATGATCTCCTCAATAGCCCTTCCAAAGGAAAAGGTTGAGTCGAAGGCAATGTCCTCAAAGATGGCATTTGCTGTAGGAAATGAGTCATCCTGGACAAGCCAGCACTTCCTGCTTTGCTTTGGGATCACGCAAATAATTGCAAGCAACAGCACTGTGAAAATTCTGATTATTCCAAATTTATTTTTGCAAAAGCGCCCTTTTGCAATTGCATTCCACGATGACTGAAAAAGCAGACCCCTGCTGTATTTATGAATTACAGATTATTCAAATTCATTTCTCTTGGAAGCCATTATTTCATGTGAGCAATAATGTACCATTTGATTCCAGTAACTTCATTTTACAACACATGCTTTTAACGTGTGTCTATGCAATCAAATCTTAGGTAATATGGGAAGAAAAATACACTGAAGCTATGTTATTCAAGCCATCAGAGCGAGAAAATGATATTTTTAAGGAGATGTCAAAACTTAGCACTATATAAGCAGTAAGTTACAGATGGGATAAACAAAAAAAAAACCTGACTCATCTAAATAGGGAGTCCTCACTTCTTCACTATGGGGATTTGGAATTTGGGTTCTCTTTTGGCTTGTTCTGTTGTCAAAACATGCCACAAAGTGCATTTTAGGCCTGCCTACAATATAGGTTGTCCTGGAATGACATGACTTAACTTGCTTTTCAGCCTGATATGGTTTTGTGCATTCAAGCGAAAGTGGATTGAAGCAGGCTCAGCATATTTCACCGACGAAGCCATCAGCTTCTTCCATCTTGTACTTGCTTATGCTCATGGGACAAATAAGTTGTTGAACCCATCGTACCACTTTTTGTTTGTCCTCTGGGTAACCATCACCAGTGTAGTTTTGGCTAAGGTCACCAGAAAGGCCTGGATATATAGAGTGGATTGGATTATACAGGAGGAGGCAATCCTGTAAGTAACATCAACCCATACTATGTAGAGTTTTAAAGGTAGTCACCAATAACCTGTATTTTGCCTGGAAACTAATTAACTGCCAGTGGTGTGATTTTAACATAGGGATAATATATAAATATATCCACAGGTGTAAAGTAAAGATAAAGGTTTCCCCCTGACATTGTCTAGTCGTGTCCGACTCTGGGAGTTGGTGCTCATCTCCATTTCTAAGCCAAAGAGCTGGTGTTGTCCGTAGACACCTCCAAGGTCATGTGGCCTGCATGGAGCACCATTACTTTCCCGCCGGAGTGGTACCTATTAATCTACTCACATCTGCATGTTTTAGAACTGCTAGGTTGACAGAAGCAGAGCTCATCCTGCTTCCCGGATTCAAATTGTCAACCTTTTGGTCAGCAAGTTCAGCAGCTCAACGGTTAAACCATTTCTGTCATTAAAACGATTTAAAATTAAAATATTAAAATGCATCAAATGCCACACCCACCCTAAAATTCCAATTAGGCCACCCCAAAAATCCTAGGGTTCTATCTAGGGTTAAACAGAATACTTTGGAGACAAGTGGTGCATCTACACCATTGAATTGATGCAGTCAGACCCCATTTAAACTCCTATGAATCAATGTTTTGGAATTATGGGAGTTGCAGTTTGGAGAGGCACCAGCACACTTCAGCACAGAAGGTTAAATACTATGTCAAACTAAAAATTCCATTATTCCATTGGATTAAGCCATTGCATTTAAAATGGTGTTGAAATGCTTTAATTCTACAGTGTAGATGCATCCAAGGCTACTTTACTACCCCCAAATGCAGATGGGATCTTGGGTCAGTTTTTTGCTGAACTCTCTTTGGCTACTATTTGATCCCCAAAAGGTCTAAGAGCAAGCAGGGAAGGGATTTTTGGGAGGGTGATATCAATTGTTCTTTTAAGATGCTCTCTCCACAATACAGATTCTGAGATTATGATGATGACAATGATACACTCTTACAAAATGTACTCTCTATGGGTGGGGCATTTTGGAGGGGTGGTAGCAATGCAAACTTCTGAATTTCAAACCCACAAATGAGTGGGGATGATTGTATGATTGTATATTAATATTTGGGATAGGGCATTTGGAAACCAGGAGGAAAAAAAAGCAAGAGAGAAGATAAGTAAACATGGGTGTCCTGTTCAAAACAGGACACTTCTGAGGTGCGATGATACATTTTGCACAAAATACACTCTACTATGTGAAATGTTCTTTACATTGAATAGAAAAACCCATACATTCTGCATAGGTAAAGGGTGTCTTTTTCTGTCCAAATGCATTTTTATAAAGCGCCCCAAAGTGCAAATAATGATTGAAAGTTATGTATAACCTCTCATGTAGTGGGAAGAAAATTGCTCAAACTATTCATTTTTGCACCCTAGAATGAAATAAGCAAATATTGAAACCTCTGATTTCTGCACACAGATCCTGTGAATGTATGCTAGACAAATTACCTCTGGAATTTTAGGTACAGTCCTATTTTAAAGACCAAGGAGAATGATGGTATAAAAATAATACTGTAATAATCTCATACTATTTGAGAGTGGATCAGTGCATGGTGTTGGGGTGGGGGGACCCAAGGTCTATCTTGGTCTAGGACAGGTTTTGCAGACAGGGAAAGAGAAAGGCATTTAAACTTTTGACTGGATTCATTGAGAAGCATCTTTGTTTGTAACCCTGAAGCCCACCATATTTCTTTGCATTCTTGCCCACGCAATATGACAATATTTAAGTATGAATTACAAGAAGCTCAGCAAAAGAGATCCAAGTCAAATGCTGTTTCAAATTGAGATTGATGTTGCCTATTTTACTTTTAAAGAGTGGTAAGTTGTGGTAAAGAGTCAGTTCATGAGCAGAGCTGGCCCTAGGTATTTTTCAAGTGTAGGCGAACAGAATTTTGGCACCCCCCCAAACCAATCACTGAAAAATAAAAGCGTTGGATAAGCGAAAATGTTGGATAATAAGGAAGTATAAAGGAAAAGCCTATAAAACATCAAATTACATTATGATTTTAAAAATTAAGCACCAAAACATCATGTTTTACAACAAATCAATAGAAAAAGCAGTTCAATACATGGTAATGTTATGTAGGAATTACTATATTTGCAAATTTAGCACTAAACATTGAACAGGGATATAGGGCAGTATGGACTTAGATAACCCAGATAGCCCTCAGTATTAAAAAAAACCCCTCTAAAATCAGGACAATAAATAAAGAACAACACTCTGAAAACAGAAGAAATCCAGACAGTAAACAATCAGGGACAGCTAACTCCTCCCAAAAAAAGATTCTCCCAGGCAAGAAGAAGCCAGGCTTTGAAGCTACAGGGCCATTAAATGCTAATCAAGGTGATTAATTACAACATTCACACCTGCTTCAAAGAAAAGTTCTTTCTCCCACCCTGGACCTTCTACAGATATATAAACCCCACATACCTAGCTTCCAAGTTCCTACAGACCTCACAATCTCTGAAGGCCCCAAAGGTGGGCTTACGTGGTGCGAAGGTGGGTTTGCGCCGGCCGGAAGGCCCAGCGCAGTCGCTGGAAGGCCCGAAAGAGAAGGAGGTGGAGAGTGGTGCCCTCCTCCCAGGACGATGTTGCCCCCGGGACGATGGCGCCACAGGCAAATGCCTATTTCGCCTTATGGTTGGACCGCCTCTGTTCATGAGGGAAAGCTTGGGGTGGAATTGTGGGCAGGGATCACTATAGCAAAAACAATGAAACATTTGCTTTGTATTCTTTGAAATTATCTGTGTTTTCTCTGTGATCCAGTGTATCAGTTTTGGCCTAGAATATTGGGAGATCAAGGTTTGTATCTGCACACAGTCAAGGAAATCAATTGGGTGACCTTGAGCAAGTTGTATTCTCTCAATTCAGAGGAAGACAAAGGCAAATCCCATCTGTCCAGAATAAAGTTGACATAACTCAGAGTCAGTGTGAAGGAACATAATCAAAAACAGGAGTGTGTCTTCCAAAAATTGTCAGATGTATGGCTTTTGATATCAACTTAGTAAAATGTCATAAAATCATATGATCATATAATTGGGAGAGACCACAAGAGCCATCTAGGCCAATCATGTGATGCCATGCAGAAATCCATAACTATGTATTGTCAAAGGCTTTCATGGCAGAGATCACAGGATTGTTGTATGTTTTCTAGGCTGTATGGCCATGTTCCAGAACATGTTCTGGAACATGGCCATACAGCCCGGAAAACATACAGCAACCCCATAACTATGTCACTTGTAGATGTAAATTCAACTTTTATTTGAAGAACTCCCAAATGAAGACTCCACTGCTGTTAAAGGCCATCCAGTCCAAAGTAAAAAAAAAAAAAGTTCTTCCTAATATTTAGAAGGAAACTCTTTTCTTGTAATTTGAGTCCATTGGTTCATGTAGTCGTCTCTAGAAAAGGAAGCAATACGCTTACTCTGTCTGCTGTGTGTCTACAAGTCATTTCCAATTTATAGCAGTTCTAAAGCTAATTTATCATGGGATTTTCTTGGCAAAATTTGTTCAGAATGTATTGATTTTGCTTTTCTGGCAAGGCAGGAGGTTGGACTAGATGACCAAATGGTCTCTTCCATTATTTTATTTGTGAACAACCTGCAGCTCCTCCATAATAACATGATGGCAACAGTCCTGGACAGCAATGGCTCCCAAAGTGACCAATTTAAGGTGGAATCAGATGTCAAACAGGGATGTGTTATTATCCCAACCTTATTTTCCATCTTCATCCCTATGATACTTAATCTTGTTGATGGGAAGCTTCCCACCAAAGTGGAAATCATTTATCGGACAGATGGCAAGCTATTAAACCTCAACAGACAGAAAGCCAAAACCAAGGTCACAACAACATCTGTTATAGAACTCCAATATGCTGGTGGTAACGTAGTCTGTGCGCATTCAGAAGAAGACCTACAAGCCACTCTAAACACCTTTGCAGAAACATATGAGAAGCTCGGACTCTTATTGAACATCAAGAAAACCAAATACTCTTCCAGCAGGCACCAGCCAATCCCTCTCCAAGGCCAGAAATACAGCTTAAAATGTTCCAGTGTGCTGCAAGAAGCAAAGACCACCAGCACTGAAGTGATACTCCTATGCCATCAACTCCGCTGTACTGGCCACATTGTGCAAATACCCGATCACCATCTCCCAAAGCAGTTATTATACTTCCAACTCAAGTACAGAAAATAGAATGTTGGTGAATAGAAAAAGAGATTTAAAGATGGGCTTAAAGTTAACTATAAAAACTGTGGCATAGACACCGAGAACTGGGAAGCCCTAGCCCATGAGTGCTATAACTGGAGGTCAGCTGGGACCAGTAGTGCTGCGGAATTCAAAGAGGCACGAATGGAGGGCGAAAGGGAGAAACATGTCAAGAAGAAAGTGCATCAAGCCAACCTTGACCAGGACCACCTTCCGTCTGGAAGCAGATGCCCTCACTGTGGAAGAACATGCGGGTCAAGAAGAGGGCTCCACAATCATCTACGAACCCACTGCTAGGACCCTGCACTTGGAAGGCCATCATATTTAGACAATGAGGGATTGTCTAAGTAAAAGTAATTATTCTATGAGAAGTACTTTGCTAGCATAGTCAGTTCAATATGGACTTGTGATAGAAATTATGAGAAAATCCCCAGAATGTATTTGTAAGGTTCTTTTTTAAAAAAGGAGAAAGTTTGCAGTTGTTGTTTCAGGAAATCCATCTTGGGATAGGAAAAGAGACAGCGAGATAAAGATTACTTAAATTGCATTAGGAGAGATGATTTAAAACTAGTATTCATATCTGAATGTAAGCTATCCTGAAACAGGAGTCTCGTGGATACATTCTTCCCAGAAAAAGAAACAAAGGACTAGCTTTGAGAAGAAGGGGAAGTTGCCTCGGCAAGCAGGATTGAAACAAGGAGACTTGAGTACAGAGATCAAAGACGGAAACAGAGAGGTGAAACAAAAGGGCAGGCACGCTCTCCAGAATTCCTTCTCACTAATCACTTTATACAAGCCTTGATGCCTCTTTGCTTCCAACAACATTGGTTATAGAATCTACTTCCAGCTAGTGGTATTTGGGAAGGGCTTAAAAAAACAGTATATCAAGAAACTCTCTTCAACCTTTGCTTTGCAGAAATCCTCCAACAAAATATCACAACACAGGGTCAAAGAACGAGGGGGGAAACATCTAAGACCAGCTACCTTTAGGCAAACAAACAACAAAACAAATTCTCAGCCATGTAGTGGAAGCACTGCCCTATTATATCTGCATTGTATTTCAATTGCATTTGAAGCAGAATTCCAGCTGGATGAAAGACAATCAGTTTAATGAAGCAGGGATCTTGTTAAAGGCTCTTGTTTGTCAGGCGTCTGTCATGATTCACATAGCTAGACACTTTTTGTTTTTCTTTTTGCAATCCACAGGAACAGTCTGCCTTGTCAGGGGTATATTACATGTTATACTTCAATATAGGTAATGATGCCTCCATGCTGGTTTTAGTAAACAAGTTGCTTAGACATCAAGTGTGTGTGTGTGTGTGTGTGTGTGTGTGTGTGTGAGGACCATCTTGGATGAAGTAGTAATAGAAAACTAGCAGGCCAGGAAGTGGTGGTTGAATGCAACTTCTTATGGAAGAAAAGGATAACAACCCCAACAGCTGCTTAAAAAAATAATTAAACAGTATATGACCCAATATGGTGCCTGAAGCAGAGAAACAACTAGATACACCCTATCCACCAAAGTCAAGAAATATAAGCCTCAATCAAATTGTTTCTCCCAAGTACAGTAGACTCATTGAATCAACAGATTAGAATGGTAGAATCTTAAATATAGGACTCCTTAAAGAAGACAATCCAATTTCCATTTAAAGAACTCCAAAAAATGGATCTTTGATCATCTTAGTTACTTATCTCTGGAAACATTCCAGTTTGTCAATAATCTTCTGGAGCAGGAGTGCCCAAAATTTCCATTAGTGTTGATGTCACACCTTCCCATTGATTCAACAGGCCTTCTCTAGTGAGGAAGTTCAGGATATAGAAATACTGAATGCTGGTCATGTAATTTTGTCACCTAAAGACAGCAAAGAAACACCACAGCCTTCCTGGTAGTAGAAATACAAGAAAGCTGAATACAATTAAAACTTTCCATTATTTTATTTATATCTCTATTTCACTTTTTGGGACTCAAGACATCTAACAAAAGGCAGAAAATGAAAATAAAAGCTCACATAAAAAACAATATTCAAAGGCTGAGATCAAAACAGTATTAAATTGATGAGAATTATACCCATCTAAAAGATTACTTTAAAACTAAGATCACAAACAGCTTGTGGTTGTGTGCCTTCAAATACTTTCCAAATTTTGGCTACCCTACCAGGGGGGTTTTCTAAGCAGGACTTGTTCAGAAGAGACTAACCTTTGAATTCCTCCAGGGATGAGAAATTGTAACTTGTCCAAGGTCAGAGTATTGTGAACTTGTTAGCAGTTCCCAAAAGCTTGCTGAAATGAAAGGGTCTTTACCTATCACTCAAAAGACAGCAAAGAAATAACTATTCTAATCTCCATAGAAGATAGTTCCAAAGTCTATGAGTAGTTAGAGAAGATTGTGTCCCACATTCCCACCAAACATTGTATAAAAGTGGCTTACTTGAAGACCTTAGAGACCAGGCTAGTTAATATGGGAAGATACGGTCCTTTTAATCACAAATAACTATGGTGTAAAAAAAAGGTTGCACAGCCCTCCGCTCCCAATCCTTACATGAAGCACAGGGAACACCTGAAGGCCATATTTGCTACGTGTCTGATTTCTGGATATTCAAAAGTACTTCCCAGATGTTGTGGAAGTGCAATTTTCAGAGGCACACACACATATCCACATTCTCCTTTGAGGAAGCACGTGCTACACCGAAGAGGAGTGAACAGGATAAGGGAATAGTCCCTCATCCAAGCTGTCCATTCCCCATCATGGCTGAATTGAGATTTGAATCTTCATATTCCCTAACTTGGGAGCCTCCGGTGGCTCAGTGTGTTAAAGCGATGAGCTGCTGAACTTGCAGACTGAAAGGTCCCAGGTTCAAATCCAGGGAGTGGAGTGAGCGCCTACTGTTAGCTCCAGCTTCTGCCAACCTACCAGTTCGAAAACATGCAAATGTGAGTAGATCAATAGGTACCGCTCCAGCGGGAAGGTAACGGCGTTCCATGCAGTCATGCTAGCCACATGACCTTGGAGGTGTCTACGGACAACGCCGGCTCTTTGGCTTAGAGATGGAGATGAGCACCAACCCCCAGAGTCGGACACGACTGGACTTAACATCAGGGGAAACCTTTCCCTTTACCTTTATTCCCTAACTCAGTGCTATATTATCTCTCACCACAAGTCATGTTTATTGCTATGGATCCAGACTTTGCATGACTGTTGTTCTGCTGCCCACATCTATGAGAAAGGGAGCATTGTGCTGACTGAGAAAAGTCATTAGGAAAGGTCTTTGGGTGGGTTAAGCATTCAGAAAGGCATTGACACCACAGTGTTGTTGGGGAACTCCTGCTTTTTTTCTTGGGACAGCTGCAAGACCTCCACCCCTAAAACTCTGACAAAGATTGATGAGCTCTCTAATGATCCACAGTGAGGTCCTTTTCTCTTCCCTTGTTCTCCTGCCTGATGTGCCGCCTGCTCTCTGCCTTTAAGACACCGATGCTGTTTCAAGTTGAGCTTGCCATTGTGTGTGAATGCTTCTTGCAGAAGAATAGCCAATCTCTGAAGAAGGAGCTGTGTTACAGAAAGGGGTGGAAGGGGACCAACTTTCACCCCTCCTCATTTTGTGGGTGGAACAGGGCCATCCCCCCAATGCATTTTGTCCAATTACTTCTGGTGACTGCTAAAATGAAAATGGAAAGAAGCATGGGGAAAATCACCTGCCACGACCCCCTGCCTGCCCCTATTGTCTGGGTCGGTCACCCATCCCATCTGGAAGAGCTCGGCTTCCTCAGCAGGGCATGGGAGGTTGCTCTTTGACAAATTGGCACTAAACAAGAATAATTTAATAAAGCCAAACATAAAGGTGAGACTTGACCTCATTTTGAAAAACTCAGCAGATGTATACCCCCCTTTTAATATAAAAAAATCAAAAGGGAATTGTGTTGCCTTTTCACTATCACTGTTATTGTATTTGTTAATTATCTTGTAACAGAGAGGTTAGTCAGATTCCATACAACATAATGACACACATGCACACATTTTCCCTGAGTCCCAGAACAAAAACATGAATTGAACCTGTTTGTTTCAAATCAGGTGCTGAACTCAACCTCCAAATGGGTTCAGACCCCTGGATATCTCTTTTGAAGTTTAGACTAAACCTGGAGTGGATTCACAAAATTTATAACCAGAAGCTGCTGTTGTTCTGAAACAGGAGGTGCATCTAGATTGTAGAATGAATGCAGTTTGCCCCTACTTTAACTGTCATGACTCAATGCTATGGAATCCTGTGATTTGTAATTTGGTACAGCACCAGTGTTCTTTGGCATAAAAGGCTACAGGTCTTGTAGAACTGGAACTCCCATGATTGCAAAGCATTTGGCCATGGCCAATAAATTAATATCAAACTGAATTGATTCTACATTATAAATGTATCCATGATGAGCTGGAATTTCATAAATACCAGGAACCTGGCTCCCTTTGTTGTATGATCAACAGAGCTGTTAGGAGTGGGAAAATGGACAAAACATCTTTCGAGTGTTGAGAAACTCCAATGAGAAGAATCGTGGACTTATGAGAATCTTTGCAGTTCAGAACTTTGTCTGCACATAATTTGCACATGATTGCACCGCACAGAAAACAGCTCTTTCAAGAGAGAAAACAGTTTTGGCTGTACAGAAAATAATATCTCTCCACATTAACATGTTTTTCTTGCACAGAAAAAGCTGCCAATTTCACAGAAAAACTACGGTAAATGGGGACTTCTGTGCAAAGTTCTGATTTCAAAAAGACATGAGATTTTCTGTGTACAAAAGTTTTTTCTGTGATAATCATCATGTTTATTGATGAAGTCTTTTCCATCAAACAATGGAACATCAAACAATTACAATTATAGACAATCACAATAGAACATAACACTGTTAATATATATTCTCCCCCCAACATCACAAAATCTCACCAACCATAATCCATCCAAACAACATCGACCCAACTGCACAACAATGTTTCGGCAGAGAAAATAATACTCCCGGCCCTCCCTTTTTGTAGGTTTAATTTTTGTGGATTTGATTATTCATCAATTTGATTAATATGGGTTGCTGTGCGTTTTCTGGACTGTATGGCCATGTTCCAGAATCATTCTCTCCTGACATTTAGCTCACATCTATGGCAGGTATCTTCAGAGGTTGTGGGGATTAATATGGTTTCTCTAGGACTGTGTAGGTCCTCCAGTGTGACTCTGTGGTCAACTTTCACAATGTAAATGTTTGTTGGTTATTTTTCCCAAATCTGTCCCAGGCCACGGTAAATACTTTCATAATACTCTCCTTTTATCCAAAGCTTTGGCCATACCGCCTTTTGCTGTAGCACAAGTTAAGATTAAAGTTGGGAGTGGACAACTGTGCCACTCTGGATGGTTTTTCCAGTGCAGTCAATAGGGAAGGATTATAGCATTTCAACCCAAACTATCTGGAGGGCTCAAGTTATCCAAGCCTGGTGCAGTACGTAAGTATGTTGAGCAAGAACTAGAAACCCCTTGTTCACTTAACTTGTGTAACTTGGTATTCCAGCAACATAACTTTTCTTCACTGCTTTCTGATTAGCTATATAGTTCCTTCCAATGCATAGATAGGATGCACAATGGTTGCTAGGTGAGCCTTGGGCACAACTCTGGAGCCTTTTGCCTTGCATCATTTCCAGCAGGCCATAAATGCTTCCCATCGTGTACGCATCTCTTCACCTTCAGTCTAAAGGATATATAATGTAACTAAGCACGTGGAGCTTTGCACTCCACCAGCTTCAAATAGGACCTCTACCATAGGATCCCAAGAGCTCGTACTGTGCAGCTTGCTCTCTTTTAATCACTCAGTTGATCCCAATCAATTTATTCTTTAGTGAGCCACTCAATCACATTTCAGCATTCTTTGGTAATTCTCGCCATTTGTATTACCTTGCAGATGGCTATAAATCATGCACAATGAAATTATTGCATGTTACCTCCAACTACTGTAATTATACAATTAAGTTGTGATGGGAGGTTCTCCCCTTTCGGCTTTGCAATGTAGTGCTTATTGTAGTGATTAAGCTATCTCTGTACAATAGTGCTAATTGAAAGAAAATGGGTTTTACCGAGGGGCAGCCTCACTGGCTGAAAACCAGGTCTGTTTGGTAACAGCATTTTTATGAGCACAGCTATTTCTAGTTGCTAAGAATTATTATTATTTACAGTATTTATATTCCACCCTTCTCACCCCGAAGGGGACTCAGGGCGGATCACATTATGTACATATAGGGCAAACATTCAATGCCCATAAACACATCGAACCGAGACAGAGACAGACAGACAGACGCAGAGGCAATTTAACCTTCTCCTGAGGGGATGTTCGATTCTGGCCACAGGGGGAGCAGCTGCTTCATCATCCACTCTGATGGCACTTCCTCACTTCCTCATTCCAACATTGTAAATTAGTTAAACTTGCCTCCCCACTTTTTATAAGTGGTACCTTATTTCCTACTTGATAGATGCAACTATTTTTCGGGTTGCTAGGTCAGCAACGAGCAGGGGCTATATTTTATTTTTAATTGATGGGTGCTCACCCTGCCACGGGCTGGCCGCGAACTCATGACCTCATGGTCAGAGTGATTTATTGCAGCAGCTGTTTACCAGCCTGCACCACTGTTCCTATTTTGGAGAAAGAAATAACGTCTCTGAAACAGTCTCAGATGTAACTTATTCATCCCTTAATGGGTAAACAGTAGGAGCATCAATTCACCAGGCAATTATAGACAAAACATAATAGTTAGGGATGCAATTCTTCACTAATTTTCTTCTTGAAGGAAGCAAGAGGTGGTTTTTAACCATTTCCTTCCCACTGTAAGAAATGTATGGTTTTCAAATGCTATTCACACTTTGGGAGTTATCCTAGATCAGAGGTCCTTAAACTTTTTAAGTCGAGAGATGGTTGAATATCCCTCAGACTATTGGGCGGCCAGACTATAGTTTGACCAAAACATGAACAAATTCCTATGCACACTGCACATATCTTATTTGTATTGGGAAAAGACATGAAATAACAATATAATATTTAAAATGAAGAACACTTTTAGCCAACATAAACTTACCAGGATTTCAATGGGAAGTGTGGCCCTGCTTTTGTCTTATGAGATTGTCATGTTAATTAGGATTGCTGTTTGTTAATTAGGATTGTTGATTGGCCATGGTAGTCTACACTCTGGTTACATCCCAAATAGACTACTGCAACAGAGTCTACACTGGGTTGCATTTGAAGACTGCTTGAAAGCTTCAAATGGTCCAATGGACAGCAGCCAGATTTCTCCCTGGAGTGGCATATAGGGAGCATAGGGAGCTCCACTGGCTGTCAGTCAGCTACCGAGCACAATTCAAAGTGCCGGCTTTAGCCTATAAAGCCCTAAATGGTTCTGTCCCAACTTACCTGTCAGAACGCATCTTCCTCTATGAACCATCTCAGTGTTTAAGATCATGTGGGGAGGCCCTGCTCTCAGTCCTGCCTTCCTCACAGGCACGATTAATGGGCACGAGAGACAGGGCCTTCTCAGTGGTGGCTCCTTGGCTTTGGAATTCTCTCTGCAGGGATATTAGATCAGCCCCTTCCCTTCTGATCTTCTGGAAGGGACTGAAAATGTGGCTTTGTGACCAAGCCTTTGGAGAACTTGTGCAATAGACATATATGGATTGATGTACAATGATTTTTGGAATGGCCCAGATTATGCTTGTGGATTATGTGATTAATTGTGAATGTATTTTAAATGTTTACATTGTTTTAATGTATTTTATATATTTTAAACATTCATTTGAATTGTACACTGTTTTTAAGGCATCAGATAGTTGCCTATAGGGCCGGGCTGTGGCGCAGGCTGGTTAGCAGCCAGCTGCAATAAATCACTCTGACCAAGAGGTCATGAGTTCGAGGCCAGCCCATGTCGGGATGAGCACCCGACAATTAAAAATAAAATATCCCCCCTGCTCATTGCTGACCTAAGCAACCTGAAAGATAGTTGCATCTATCAAGTAGGAAATTTAGGTACCACTTATATGTGGGGAGGATAATTTATGACACCATAAAAATCATCCAGCCGCCATTGGAATGAGGAAGTTGCCGTTGCAGTGGATAATGAAGCAGCTGCTCCCCCTGTGGCCAGAATAAAGCATACCCTCAGGAAGCTGGAAGCTGGAAGCTGGAGAAGGTTTAAATTGCCTCTGCATCTGTCTCTGTCTCTGTTCTATGTTATGGCATTGAATGTTTGCCTTATATGTGTACAATGTGATCCGCCCTGAGTCCCCTTCGGGGTGAGAAGGGTGGAATATAAATACTGTAAATAAATAAAATGTGTAAGCTACCTTGAATCCCCTCCAGGGTTAAGAAAGGCAGGGTAGAAATGTTGTAAATAAATAAATAAATTGTTTTTGTGTGCCTTCAAGGGCGACCCTAAGCCTAAGGTCTTAGTTTGGGAACCCCTCTCCTAGATGGAAAAGATTCTTCTTAATCTGGAACATATTCAATGTAAAAGTTGCATGTGGTTGTTTGCAAAGAAAAAATATCTTTTTCCACACAAAAACCAGAATTTTCTGTGTGGAAAACAAACAGGTGAACAGAAAATCATTTTCTTTTCTGCCATTTTTATGGACAATCCTTCAAGGAGAAAACAAATAATGAAATTTGAGGAAATAATAATACAGGGATTAAAAAAATAACGAACAATTAAAAGGAACAATGAGTAAAATATATAAAATACTAATTAAAGACACAGGAAAAAAGAAAAGACGAACCTTAAGAGAATTATGGTAGGAGCAAGTCAGAACAAAGATAACTGAAAAAAATGGGGAGAGATATGGCTAGCAAGACAATTAAAAACATGTCAGTTAGAATAAAACAAAATTATTATACATTAATTTAATTCATTGAACACTGAGAAGGTTAAATATTATGAAGAAGAACAATAATGAAAAATGTTGGAGGGGTGTCAGGAAATTGGAATCTACAGGCATATGTGGTGGGATTGTAAATACGTAAAAAGATTTTTGGGAATTGGTTATAAGGGAAATAGAAAATATTATGGATATAAAAATTAGAAGGAACCCAGTAGAAATATTACTCTTAATAAAAAGAGAAGATGGGAAAGGCAATGGGAAAATTTTTTAATAACTTAAAAGTAAAGAAGGAACTACCGTGTTTCCCCGAAAATAAGACCTCCCCAAAGAATAAGACCTAGCAGGGGTTTGGGGGGATTGCCAAATATAAGGCCTCCCCTGAAAGTAAGACCTAGCAACTAAGGCTGCAGCAGAGTTCAACTGGGAAACATGGCTGCAGGGCAGAACCAGCACTCATACACACACCGGAGGGAGGGAGGGAAAGTGCTTGCTTTCTGTGCCTCCCTCCCTCCCTGCCTTGCCTTGCCTGTCCCCCAGCCGAGGCTTGAAGTACCTTCCGTGGCTGCTGCCGTTTCTTCCTTCCTTCTGTCTCCCTCCTGGCCATGCTGCCTTGCTTCGCAGAGGCTTCTGATTGGCTCCTGGAGCCCGGGCAAGGGAGGGTGGGAGGGAAGGAAGGAAGAGGGCTTTCCACTCCTCCCCAAGGCTTCGCTCCTTAAAGGTACAGGACGCATTGGGATTCTCCTCTCATCCTTATTCCTATCCTATGCGATGAAACTGATTATTTTATACTATTATTCTATTACCATATTATTATCATCATATTCTGTTACTATTATTATATCCCATTATTATATTATCCTATTAATATATTTTAAATCATTATATTATATTTTTCTATTATTATTATATCATTATATTATTATTCTATTATTATTCTATTTTCATATTATTATATTATTATTCTGTTATTATTAAATTCCATTTTATATTACCCTATTAATATATTTTATATCATTATATTCTATACTATTATTCTATTATATTATCATATTATTATTTTATTATTATTAGCATATTCTGTTATTATTATTATATTCCATTTTATATTATCCTATTAATATATTTTATATCATTCTATTCCATTCTATTATTCTATTAAATTATCCTATTATTATTATATTATTATGCTATTCTGTTATTATATCCCATTATTATATTATCCTATTAATACCATATTATTATCATATTCTGTTATTATTATATCCTATATTATATTATCTCATTAATATATAGTATATCATTATATTATTATTATATTATCATATTATTATTATAGTATATTATACAGTAGAGTCTCACTTATCCAAGCTAAACGGGCCGGCAGAAGCTTGGATAAGCGAATATCTTGGATAATAAGGAGGGATTAAGGAAAAGCCTATTAAACATCAAATTAGGTTATTATTTTACAAATTAAGAGCCAAAACATCATGTTATACAACAAATTTGACAGAAAAAGTAGTTCAATACGCAGTAATGTTATGTTGTAATTTCTGTATTTACGAATTTAGCACCAAAATATCATGATATATTGAAAACTTTGACTATAAAGATGGCTTGGATTATCCAGAGGCTTGGATAAGCGAGGCTTGGATAAGCGAGACTCTACTGTATTATTGTGATGTCTCATGGGCCTTGTAGTCCCGTTCCTAGTACTATTGTGGCAGATGAAGAGGAAAACATGGGATTTACACCGTTTCAGCCAGAAACGGAGCCCCTGCACCTGCAGGATGTTTGCCCTCAAGAAGTTAGCCAAACAAGCCTTGGGCAGAATTCTCCCCCGTTTTTTTGAAAGGACAATTATAATAAAGATAGAGGCGCTAGGGAGGCGAATCGCCGGAGCGCCAGAATCGCAGCCAAACAATTAGCTGATTAGGTCTGCTTCCCTTGGGAAATTCTAAGGAGTCATGCATCTGGACAAAGTTGAGTTTCATTTCTAGTTCTCCAGGGAAAATGTTATTCTGGCAGGAAGCGAGACCCTATTTAGATGTTTTCCCGCGAAGGAAACCTTGCGGAGTCAACTCGTCAGCTTGAGGAGTGAGATCGTGTGTGGACTTCGTGATCCCAGTTCCTCGTTCCCAGACCAAGTTTCAAGCCGCCTTGTTTCACGGACCTTGCCACGGACCTAGTTCTTGTTCCTTGTTGCCTCGTATCAAGTCTTGCTTAGCCAAGTATCTAGTTGTTTTCCAGCCTTGTTGTCAAGCCTCCATGGACTAAAGACCTTGTCATCTCCCCACACTTTGCTTGGCAAAGTGTGTGTTTCGGTTATTGGATTATAACTTTGGACTCTAATATCTCATATTGGACATTGTTTTCCTGGACTATATTTGACCTTTCCTGAAAGGTCTATTTCTGAACTATATTCTTCACTTGTTTTTATTGACTTTATATATTTCCTTAATAAAGATATTAGATAGATTCTGGTCTCTGCGCATGGTTATTGGTGCTCCGCAGCCTGGGTCCTGACAATTATTCATCATTCTTGACTACGTTGAAACTAGAATAGAGAGAAATCAGCGTGGAAACCTTGTGAAACCTAAATTGCAAGAGGTACCATAGATTGTTGTACATGTAAATAATGGTAGTAACAAGAAATTCTTGATAGGATTCATAGTTTGTCTGGTTATGCTGGTTTGTGATGACAACTACTTTACAGTATATAATAAATGTTCATTTTGTTGTTCAACAATAAATGTGAGCTCTTCTTCATGGAAAAATAAGACATCCCCTGAAAATAAGACCTAGTGCATCTTTGGGAGCAAAAATTAATATAAGACCCTGTCTTATTTTCGGGGAAACAGGGTATGAAAAAAATGACGTTGAAAGTATTTGGAGAAATTTTTTAGAAAAAGTATTGGAAAAAGAAGATGGGAATTTACCTCCAAACAAAGAATTGAACTTTTGGTGGGAATTTAGATGAAGAGATGGCTATGGAGAAGGGGAGCACAGAGGTGAAAGAAAATAAAATAGGGGGAAATGTATAGTATATGTGTATATAACTGTAATTTTTTAAAAATACATATTTTAAATAAAGAAAATTAGCAAAGAATTATATCCTTGTTCTGCAGAGGAATTTGTGAATGCATTTAGGATTTAGGCATTTTATATTCTTGATAGCCTTCTTTGACATCTAGAGGATACTAGTAAATAGTCAAGTCATTGCAATCTAGTAGAGTTAAAAGATTCAACTTCGGTTTAAATTAATTCAACCATACTGGAAATCCGTGCTTAATTCATAGCAAGTAGTCTGAGTCTCCTTACTGATATACATTTTTTCTTAAGAAATCCAAGTGAAAGGGTATTATGACCAGTAGTTCTTCATGCAGAGATACAATAGCAAGTATCTTACATTCTCCCTGCTTTAACTATACACATGCTATATGTCTATGGCACTGTTTATGGCTCATGATGCCCTTTTGATGTACTCTGTAAGTCTCCCTGGTAATCTCTTTTAATACTGCAGATATAGGAGGGATAGGCTGACTATCTCTCAGTTTGATCCAGCTTTCGAGAGCATCATAATGTCGGTATTACATTGTTGGTAATCGTTTTTCTTAAACAGTGGGTTTCAACGAAAAGAAGATTGATTGATTGTTCTGCAGCATTCCGACAAATCACTTCCAAGGTCCATATCATTTGGCAGTCCAGCATTAACACATTTGTGTGCTTGCATGTGGTGGCAGAGAATTGGAATTACAGAGTACAGGAAAATGCCTTATACTTGGTCAGCCTATTTTCTCACTCTGCCAACTATTGTCTGCTCAAATGGGAGATCCCAGGGACAGAACCTGGAGGTCATGGGGATACAGGGTTTTTGTGAATATGAGGCAAGCAAATCATGGTTACTTCTGATGTAGTGGACTTGGTCCACGATAACCTTGTGTCATCCAATACATTTTTGGCTGGCTATGCGAGCAAGAGTTTAAAGAATAAGTTTTCATTGCTTCGATGCGGTCTGGATTAAAGTTTTTGTACAAGGTCTGACGGATGAATGGCACAAACATTTTGCACTGTTTTAATTTTGTTTTAATTTTGTTTATTGTATATTATGATACTATTTAAATGTTTTAACTGTTTCAATGTTATTTTATTGTATATTGGTGTATTGGCATTAATTGCCAATTTTGTAAGCTGCCCCGAGTCCCCTCAGGTGAGAAGGGCGGGGCAGAAATGATATATATATATATATATATATATATATATATATATATATTACTGTTAGACATGTTCCTTACCCTTCCCCACATTTCCATGCCATAGTCTCTAGAGCAGCAGAAAATCCCCTGCTGGCTTATCAGGAAGGAAAGTTGTGGCTGCAAGTGTTCCCTCCACCTATCATCTTTTCTCTTTTTCTCAGGGGACCCTATGCTACATGTGCTCACTAGCACACAGGATAAACCTCGTCCAATCAGATTGAACCTCCTGGTTTGAGCTGATTGACTAGCAGGTGACCTCTTCACTCAGGTCTGCTTCCAGGTATTTAAGTAGACCCGGCAGCTCCCTCGGCTCAGTCTCTACTTGGAGCAGTATTTGATACAGTATGTGTCTTGTGTGTGTTCTAGTTTAGCTTCAGCATGTAGAGAGGGCTGCAGCCGCTTCTTGTGTTTCCCATACCTTGAATAAATGTTGGCACTAGATACAGTGGGAGCAAGCACTGACGGGTAACAAGTGAGAATCTGTGGATTTTCCAGACGTGCCTTCTTCCCAGGCAGCTGCTAAATTGAACCAACATATACCTGATACCGTGTTTCCCCTAAAATAAGAGTGTTTTATATTAAATTTTGCTCACAAAGATGCTCTAGGTCTTATTTTCAGGGGATGTCTTATTCTTACATGAAGAATAATTCACATTTATTGTTGAACAAAAAATGAACATTTTTAATATACTGTACAGTAGTTGTCATCACAAACCTGCATAACCAAACAAACTGTGAATCTTATCAAGAATTTCTTGTCACTACCATTATTTCCATGTACAACAATCTATGGTACGTACATTTACCAATCCTGCAAGCTCTGGTGTTCTGTTTGGCAGGCATGGTTCCAAACAAAAGCTTTGCTAGGTCTTACTTTTGGGGGAGGCCTTATATTTAGCAATTCAGCAAAACCTCTACTAGGTCTTATTTTCTGGGGATGTCTTATTTTCGGGAAAACAGGGTAGTGATGTGGGACCTTATTGGTGCCAATTCTGGGCACCACAGTTGAAGGGAGATGTTGACAAGCTGGAAAGCGTCCAGAGGATGGCAACTAAAATGATCAAGGGTCTGTAGAACAAACCATATGAGGAGCGGCTTAAAGAGCTGGGTATGTTTAGCATGCAGAAGAGAAGGCTGAGAGGAGACATGATAACCATATACAAATATGTGAGGGGAAGTCATGGGGAGGAGGGAGCAAGCTTGTTTGCTGCTGCCCTGCAGACTAGGACACGCAACAATGGCTTCAAACTACAGGAAAGGAGATTCCACCTGAACATCAGGAAGAACTTCCTGACTGTGAGAGCTGTTCAGCAGTGGAACTCTCTGACCCGGACTGTGGTGGAGGCTCCTTCTTTGGAGGCTTTTAAGCAGAGGCTGGATGGCCATCTGTCAGGGTGCTTTGAATGAGATTTTCCTGCTTCTTGGCAGAAAGGGGTTGGACTGGATGGCCCATGAGGTCTCTTCCAACTCTATGATTCTATGATTCTACTGGTTGGTGGCAGGTGTCCTTCCCCCCCGGGGGTCACCTTTTTGGTGGTTGGCATGGGCCCTGGACCTGGTCCTGGCAAGTTCTCCCTCATTTGAGGGGTCATCCTATTGTGTACTGGGGAGAGGCATGGTTGCTCAGGGAACTTGCTGCTGTTTTGGATGGGAGCCTATGCTATGCTCCTTCTTGTCTTGTGCCATTTCCAGCTCAGTCATGCCATCCAAATCCTGTCCAGAGGCTCCTGCTTCAGTGTCATCCAACTAGCAAGTGAGCTGGATGATTCTGCAATTCAGAACATGTGCAGTTGACCACCCTATTCCAGCTGTAACCAATAAACAAGTTAGAGTCTGTGTTAACTCAACCTGTGTGTGGCTTGTATTTTGCATTAAGGAGAGGGGATTGTCACGTTGCACGTTCCATCAATTGGGAACTTTTGTTTTCATAACTTTTTCAATCTGTGGGAATTAGAATTGGGTAGTTCCATAGTGTCCATATGCAGAAAGGGGCTTCTGTTATGTTATTATGTGGAGAATTGATTGATGACATTGGGACTGGTATGCATTGAACATCAGGGATGCCGATGTACATTTGGACACCATTACCCACCATTACCCGCCGGCATTGTCCGTAGACACCTCCAAGGTCATGTGGCCGGCATGATTGCATGGAGCGCCGTTACCTTAACTATTAAGTATTATTATTAAGTATGCATACAGTTACATAATATAGACCATGATAGATAGATTATGGCTGGAACTTGTAACAGCAATTGATTCATTCTTCAGTATATGGTCAGTGCAATGAGCATCAATCCACTCTCCAGAAGTTCTCAGTTTTCAGTCTAGTGAGATCCTTAAAAACAGGCAACAGAATTTATACAGAAACAATTAAGAGATTAGTGACCTCATCAGATAGGTTTGTTTCAGTGGCATACCCTGGGCCAGTGATAGTTTAGCCACGGGGCCCTCTGGCTTCCATTCCACAATGCAATACTACTTCTGGTGGGGGTCTGTGATTAAACTATAGTGGAACCAGTATTTGTTGCAGTGGAAAGTTTCCTGTGTCACACTAGCAAAAACAGGGGGAAGATGGGTGGCACTGGCCAAAGCTAACCCCTGTGGGATGGGGTTACTGGTGAGTTGGACAATGCATGGTGTGGGTCAACAGGGACCCCATCCCACCCCCACCCCAATGGGCACAGCCAGATTTGCCACAATCTGTGGAGATTCCAGCATCCTGTATGATAAGATCGTTAGTTCATGTTGAAGAGTGAAAAAAAAATTATGACACAAGGTTGTTGTGGATCAAGTTCACTTCATCAGAAGTAACCTTGATTTAGTTTCTTCATATCCACAGGTTTGTGAGAATGGGAGAACAATTGTAAACATGAAGTTGGAGAAAATTGATTGTAGAAAGTACTGATGGTGATAATTAACTTAATAGTAGCCATTAAGTGTAGTAAAGTTAATGCAGTCACGAGTATAGATCTTTTTCATTAGACCCACCAAGAACAACATAGTGTTTGTTTGTTTATTGGATTTCTAACTTGACTTTTTGACCAAAAAAAGTGCATTTATTGTGATTTGTCTCTAGATTCAGCCCAGGTTTCTGATGTTTTTTTAACCTAGGGATGTGACCAGAGGGAATGGGATGAGGGATGGACAAAATGAAGTCAGTGGCCCTTAAAAATAATAATTTTTCTTCTCCAGTGAAAATGTCATTCATTTTCTAAAATTCTAGGATTGTAGTATCTTAAAACTTCATTTAGAAATACAGTTGTTCAAGACAGACACAGGCAAAATAATGAAGGGGATGCAAACACAGCAAATAGTAAAATTCTAGGTACAAGGAGTCTCACTTTTCATGAAGCTAGAAATGTGGGGATTGAAGGAAAATTTAATAGCAGTTGTGGATCATAATTCCCCTTTGAAAGGGAATTTCCTCATTTTTCCACCCCATACCCAAACTGATATTTGGCTGTCCTTATCATAAGACTATGAGGGTGGCCTTGGAGCCAGATGGAGTCCTTCAAGCTGCTTTTGTGGTCTTTGACTAGAGTTGTCATTCAAGATGGTCCCAGGTCCTGAGGTTTCCTAAGGATGCACCCTGGAGACACCATGGAGAATTATGCATTCACTACCCAGCACAGTTGCTCACAACTTCTTATTCAAACACATACACGCAGTCCATGGCTACACCCAACTAGAGTAGACACATTGTAGCAATAAGGTTTGCCTATGTGCTGGGCCTCCATTCAACAATTGAATGAATGGACCTTTTCCAGCTGAAATTAACCAATAGGATTCAAGGCTATGGTTGCATGTGCACACTGCTGAGAAAGGTCAAAGTCTGGGTACCCGCCAGAAGCCTATGCGTGCATGTAAAGAAGCTCTATGGATTTGGGCTAATAGACTTACAACTAGATACAAATCTTTGATTTCTTACTATCTTTATGAGATGCAGGAGGCTGTTTGAATGCAACTGTGAGATGGGAGGTCTTGTTGATGGCTTACATTAATAATGAAAGATGAACAGTGGGCTGCAGATTATCAGTTTAATTCTTAAACTGAACAGTTCATTTTTAAAATTTATGTTGGCTGACCTTTAATCCCTCTGACATGCATTTGGGCAACTTCACTCCTTATCATGCCTCCCCATGCCACTCTCCAGTCTTTCCAAAACGCATCACCTTCACACTGGCAAAAACAGTATTAAAATGTGTGTATGTGTGTGTGTGTGTGTGTGTGTGAGAGAGAGAGAGAGAGAGAGAGAGAACGACATTGAACGGATGTGGTCCAGCAATGAGAGATAAAAAAAACCAATGTGAAAATGATGGAGATTCTCTGAGCTTATCAGGCAAATAGGACACCGGATTGAGAATGGGGAAAAAAGTAATCAACGTAAAGCTCTTATCAAAATATCTCCTGAGAGTAGGATTTTTTTTAAAAAATATATAAAAAATAAAATCTGTCATTGCTCAAGGAAAAACAATGAGATTATTGCAAAGCAATTTCATTTGAGACCGATTTGTGATGGCTGCCAAGAAGTTTCTGTTACCATTATAGCTAGTGCAAATCTATCTATCTATCTATCTATCTATCTATCTATCTATCTATCTATCTATCTATCTAATCTATGGGTGGGCAACTGTGGACTTCTAGATGCTAATGAATTGCAAATCCCATCAGCCTTCACCATTGCCTAAACTTTCTTTGGCTGATTATCTGCCTCAAAGATCTGGAAGGCCACAGTTGCTAACCTCTAGTCAAGCTCTCTGTGTTTACACGGACCTGAATCCAACTGCAATAGGTTTCCCACATTTGCTGAGGTTAGAGGTGCAAGACCCCTGTGAAAGTGGAAATATTATAAATAAAAAACCGAACATCTTTTTTACCTCTCTAGGAAGTCTTCCAAAGAGACACTATGGTCAATTTCCACTAAAAAGTTAACTACACAATTGCATGAGAGGACATATGAATGCTTAGAGAAGTATTCTCTCTAGGAATCTAGGCAGTAAAGAGACAACTGATCATGCATAAAAGTCTGCAATTCCCAGATCTCGGGACCAGAACTCTCTTCTCTGATTCTCAGAACATCAGGGAACCGATGTTAGAATCAGATTACTTCCATAAAAGTATTTATCTGTGTATAACCATATAATCTGCCCCGTACACTCAAGTCCTTTGGAGAACATTAACTCCAGTCAGACAACACTAGGTTGAGATGATATATATGAATTCATCTGGCACGTTATACAGGACTGAATTAATACTGAACTCACAATCTCCATTCTGTTCAGATTCAAGTCTGTCAGTGTGGGGCAAAAATACATTCCTTACAGTAAAGTGAGATCTTTGACTCATCAGAATGACTCTATGTTTTTTCCTGGAGTTATTGGTATTGAGAGGAAATCCTCTTCAGGATCAAACACATCAAGTCTAACAAATGGCGAAGCACAAACTTTTCAAAGCACTCCTATCTCCCTGAAATTCCTTCCTCTTGTCCTCAGGGCTGAAGAAGTGGGGACGGGTCCCTAGACTCTAGGGTAGACCCTAAGTGCAATTCTGTATGTGTCTAGTCAGAGGTTAGACCTTGTCTGACCTTCAAACCTTTCCTCCCAGATCTGTATACATACATCCCTTTGGAAACATATTCTGATACTTCTTTCACCTGCAGATTCTAAAGTTGGAGCACAAGCTCTCTGGAAAATAATGAAATGGGCACTGCAAACACCCCCGCGGTTCCCTCAAGCATGAATGCTGCAGTAGGTGTTTCCTCAGTGGTTGAAAGCTCGTGCATATTTCAGGATAATAAATGTCAAATTAAATGCTTAATGAACTTGTTTACATTTAAAAGACCTTGAGAAGTTTGGGGGAAAATTGTTTTGGGTTCAACAAGACCATTGACAATAGGATGGTGAGATGGCTGGAGGGATGTTCAGCTTTTGGCAGAATAACACACAAGCCAACATCCTGTTATTTACATACACAGATATAACTCTACTATTGTTCCTTTCATTGTTGTTGTTGTTGTGCAAGCCATTTCCAAGTTATGGCAACCCTAAGTTGAAACTATCATTGGGTTTTCTGGGTCTGAAAGTATGTGACGTTCTCAACCAATGGGTTTCCATAGCCAGGAAGGGACTCAAATCCTGGTGTCCAGAGACCAGTGCTTAAATCACTCCACTACGCTTGCTCTTTGTGTGTAGTGTAACTCTACCTTAAACCTGCACATATCTTTGTTTTTGGTCATTGTATTGCACTTTTCACAGTACCCAAAGCCCCCTCCCCAGGACACATGGCTTTACTGTGATATTGTCTTGAATTGTTTTTCTATAGTTCATAGACTGAAGAGATATCAGGCTATGTAGGATTGGAGAAGTGTTAGACTGTCTCCAATAGCCATACACAGAACAATGGTATCATCTAGTGAGACTCCAAGGGCTCTCAGCAGAAGATGGCATTGGCCTGTGTATGGCAAGGGCACATAGCTAGACAGATCCCTCATCATTCTTTCTTCTCCATCAGCACCAGACTGGCCATTTGAGAGGGCTATTACAGCTCTGGGAGGTTGTGAGTAAGGTTGTGAGTAGTGAAATTCCATTGATGAAACTCTTACACAATGAGGTTGATGGAGGATCTAGACCACTGTGTATTTATTCAAAAATACTTATCGGTACATTTAATGGAATGTGTTGCCCAGATGTGAGTTGGTGTCTCTGTCTTCTTGATAAGCAGGACTTGGAAACAATATAGCAATATTATTATATTTGAGCATTCACCAAAATTGTGTAGAATATAATAACACCATAGGAAGACAGTGGGACACCTCCAAGTATTCCAACAAGAGCCCTGTAGAGATGTTCTTCAAGTATGCAATACAAGCATGCAGAGAGAGGGTTAGATGCTGGTATGGATTTAATCCTTTACTAATTTAAACTCAAACAAATCATTTAGCCATTTTCTTCCCACTGTGAGAAAAAAATCAAAACCCACATCTGTTAGCAATTCAGGTGCAAAATTCTCACAGAGCGGAATTTTCTGAGCGGAAAACAGCACTATTGGCATTGGAAACAGTATTTTCTGCACATATTAACTATGTGTGAATGATGGACAGAAGAAGACCCTAAGCTTCACGCTTCTGTGAAGGAAGCCTCTTTTTATGCAAAGAAAATGCTGTTTCTAGTGTCGAATATCCTGGATTCTGTGCAAAACTGCCACATGAAAATTGTGTGCAGAAATAGTCCTGAAGTGCAAAGATTCTCATCAGTCCAGGATTCTTTTCAGCAGGTTTTTGTATTCTGATAATTTCTCAAATATTTTTGAATAGTCTTTTCCATTCCTAGAGGGTTGTGATTTGGATGTCAATGGAGTAATGTGTACTGGGGTTTAGTTTGGACATTCAGGGAACTATACAAAGTGAGTCTGTTATGAGAAAACATTCATGGACGTTATGAAGTCCTTTAAAGTTTGAACCAAAACTGAATATTTGCTACTTTATTGGTATCAGAGCCAATAGTCCCCAAATAGAGAAGAAAGAATATCCTAGCCTTGTCTCCTCTGTCATAATTTCCCTTTCATTCCTATAAATGGAGAAGAACATGTGGCTGGACTAGATGGTTCTTGTGTTCTCTTCCAAATCTATTATTCTGTTATAGTTGGAACTAGAAATTCTCATGTATCCATGGCAATTTCCCATGCTATTTGGAGTCATGGAAAATCAGGTTGCCCCTGTCTCATGAAAAGGCACCACTTTTTAATTGGTGCTGTTTCTAAACTTATTTAAAAATGCCGTTGAAAATGGCTTTTAATCCATGTTTTCCTCCTGCAAGTTTTCCTCTGCTTTGCATGCCTTTTATATGAATGTTCTCATTTTAATTATGTTGCAAATGGCAAACAATTGAGAGGATCTTAAAAGGAACCAGGGGAAAGGAATGTTAATCAGAGTTCAGAGGAAATTGTTGTTCTTTGAGAAAAGAAGTAAGCAAGAGGGTCTTATTCTTTTGAGGAAAAGTTGGATAGTAAAAGCAAAATTGTGAATAATAGTGAACTTTACTGAAATAAATCACCTCTGGAAGAAACATACCATAGAATTGCACTGGAGGACTTAGAAAAAGCCTGGAGAAAATAACTCTCTAACATTTCTAGATTTTCCAGTGTTAACTTCTGGTGGAAGCATATCATAGAATGATGTTGGAGGACTTAGAAAATGTCTAGAAAGAACATATATTTTTTGGATATGGGTAAGTGAATCCAAGGATACCAGTCCTCCAGATATGTTAGTCTTACTGTATATCTTAAAATAGCAATAATCATAACTGATTTTTTTTAGTTTCTTTTGAGCATGGGGTTTTAGAAAGGATTTTTGTGTGTGTCAGGAGCAACTTGAGAAACTTCAAATCACTTCTGGTGTGAGAGAACTGGCCATCTGCAAGGACGTTGCCCAGGGGACACCCAGATGTTTGATGTTTTATCATCCACATGGGAAGCTGGAGCTGACAGATAGGAGCTCACCCCACTCTGGATTCGAACCGCTGACCTTTTGATCAGCAGTCCTACCAGCACAAGGGTTTAATCCATTGCACTACTGGGGCTCCAGAAAGGGGGATGATGGAAAGATATAACTAAAGGAAGCAATGAATGCAAAGTTGGCACCGTTAATAAGTCTGCCTTGTCAATAAACACAAGTATCTCTTTTCTTCTGAGGCCTTGCACCATAGTTACATGTCTTTTGAAAAGCACAGTTAACAAATCAAGCCTCCAATTCAAGGTTTGGTATCTTTCTTTCCTCAAAATGCAGCTCATTTCTTCTGGATGACAGAGCGCAGCATTATATGAGATGGAACCAATGGTTTCTCTGCCTGATAATTTGTTGCACTCTGCTGTTGTCAAAGTATCATAATTTCAGCTCAGCAGTGGCCTTACAGACTGCACTCTGCTATTACAAATCACAAAGATGGGTGCTTTGGAAGCCTCCGCACTAAGGGCAGGCTCAAACAACCGGGTTATTCCTGTGATAATTGCAATTATTTTCTGACCACTTTGACATTTGGTCAGCTCCAAGAATTCTCAAAGGTCTTAGCTCCCACAGTCTATCACCTTAAGGCACCAAATGATTACTCTAAAACACTGGCTGAAAGTGTCATGTGGCCTTTTGGGATGTTTGATTCACCTCTCCTCATTGAGGGAATACTTCCCTTACATCTGGGTGTAAAAGCGAACTTGGAATAATAGAATCATATATTTGGAAAAGGGATTCCAGTGCTCATTTAGTTCCAGCCCTGACAGTGCAGAAACCTGCCAACTGGCCATCCAACACCTATTTA
Organism: Anolis carolinensis; assembly: GCF_035594765.1. Taxonomy (NCBI): domain Eukaryota; kingdom Metazoa; phylum Chordata; class Lepidosauria; order Squamata; family Anolidae; genus Anolis; species Anolis carolinensis. The sequence goes on from NC_085843.1 coordinate 11,306,866, forward strand.
AGAATCTTCCATGTCAGTGGGGCGATGAATCTGCTCCAGGTTTTAACCTGCATTTTAATTGAACTATTAGGTATGTGCAATCCAGAAAAAAATGGTTCTAAATTTTGTTTGAAAGTAGGGGGCGCTGACACTTTGTTTCTAAAGTCATTTCCGAATTTTGAAGGCAAAAAGTTTGAAATTTTCCAAAACTTCTGAATCTTTGTACCTCATAAATGGCGAATGTGCATGCGCATGAAGAAAAACATTACTGTCAATCGGGAAATTGATGGGCTTTTCTCTCCCTCATTTTTTGAGCTATCCTGATGAAACTTGCTACAGTGGTAGAACACATTTACCACTGTTAGCTAACCAAATTTCAGAATGTTTGGCTTACCCACAGATTTTTGGCGAGTTTTCAAAATATTTATTAAAAATATTTTTAATAATAACAAAAAATTGTTCCTGGTTTGAAAATGCTATTTCCAGTCTCATTGGGTTGTCTTTACTTTGACAGTTATTGTTCTACTTCAGAAACTTTGTTTTTGTGGCTGAAACTTTGTTAAAGTGGTGGAGAGAGACTCAACAAACCATAATGTGCTATTTATAGGACAATGTCCCTTTGTGCAAATACAAGGTTTTGTCAGTGTAAAAAAGTTTCTGCATGTTTTTATGACAGAACCAATTAGGAAATGACATTTATCAACCAGGAACAGAAATCATAGCACACCATCAAACCACTCCTTACAGATGGTCATCAGCCTCTGAATAAGGAAATTTGTTCCTGGTTTGAAAGTGTTGTTTCCTGTTTCATTGGGTTTCCTGGGGCTGAGAGTGTGTGACTTGCCCAAGATCTTCCAGTGGTTTCCATGGCTGAGTGGGGAATCAAGCCACAATCATAATCCAACTCTCAAACCACTACACTACACCATGCTGTCTCTCTCTCTCTCTCTCTCTCTCTCTCTCTCTCTCTCTCTCTCTCTCTCTCTAAACTTCTCATGCCCTCCAAGAATTCACAGATGGGACATCTTGGAAGTGTAGTTTTAAAGCAGGCATATGGCTACTCCTCTACTATTGGGGAAACTTCAGGGGCTGCTATCTCCCTTATTTTTAAAGCTATTGGGGTGAAATTTGCGACAGTATTAGGACAAATTTACCATGCTTTGCCCATCAAGTTTCATAATGTTTCACTTATCCATGGAATTTTAGGGAATTATTAAAACTTTTTAAAACAACTTTTAAAAAATATTCTCTCTGTCTCCCCCTCCCTCCTCCTTCAGCCTTGATTGGCTGAGAGGCACAGGTTTACCTTCCCTCATATTGACACACAACCACTTAACTTTGCACAAGTTTATATACTATTATTTCCTTAACTCCTCTTTACAGATTCCATGCTTGTATATATTATAATAATTTGACTGTCTCTTAATGCCACAGATAGCTGCTCCAGCCCAAAGCATTCTGGGAAATGTTGTTCAGTGCAGGCATGTGGCATCTCCTCACTTTCCATTAAATTACTATAAATGGGGAAAATTCAGAGGCTTCTTTCCTCCTCATTTTTAAAGCTATTGGGGTGAAAGTTGCTACAGTGGTAGAACATATTTATCACTCTTTGCCTATCAAGTTTCATCATGCTTCACCCATCCACTGATTTTTTTTGGGAATTTTCAAAGATTTTTAAAACAACATTTTTTAAAAAGACAAGAGCGATGCCTCTGCCTCCCCCTTCCTCCTCTGTCAGCCCTGATTGGCAGAGAGGCATGCCTACATGTTTGGCTTCACCTCGCAATGGGGCTTGGTCACAGCTACATCCAAAGACATCAGAGACTTAAGAATCGAAGGCTCCTTTAGATTCAAATTCTTAATATTGGGAAGGCAGTGAGCAGGTGGGTCGGAATTCACTTCAAAAGTGCTTTAGATCCGAATTAGATCTGAATTTAACAAACATACGAACATGTCGCACAAGCCAATGAACTATGCAATGTACTGCCTCATTTCCAGGCACCATTCAGAGTGATGATTTTACCCATATGGCTTGGGTCCAGTTGATTGAAGGACCGTATCTCCTTTTATGAACCCACTAGGGCTCCATGATCATCTGGAGAGGTCCTTCTCTATGTCCCACCACCTTCTCAGGCTCATTTGATGAGAACAAGGAAAAAGACTTTCTGGGTGGCTGTTCTCAGACTTTGAAACTCTTTCCTTAGAGAAACCAGGGTGGCCTCATCCCTAGAATCATAGAATCATAGAGTTGGAAGAGACCACATGGGCCATCTAGTCCAACCCCCTGCTAAGAAGCAGGAAATCGCATTCAAAGCACCCCCGACAGATGGCCATCCAGCCTCTGCTTAAAAGCCTCCAAGGAAGGAGCCTCCACCATGGCCCCAGGGAGAGAGAGTTCCACTGTCGAACAGCTCTCACAGTGAGGAAGTTCTTCCTGATGTTCAGGTGGAATCTCCTTTCCTGTAGTTTGAAGCCATTGTTCCGTGTCCTAGTCTGCAGGGCAGCAGAAAACAAGCTTGCTCCCTCCTCCCTATGACTTCCCTTCACGTATTTGTACATGGCTATCATGTCTCCTCTCAGCCTTCTCTTCTGCAGGCTAAACATGCCCAGTTCTTTAAGCCGCTCCTCATAGGGCTTGTTCTCCAGACCCTTAATCATTTTAGTCGCCCTCCTCTGGACGCTTTCCAGCTTGTCAACATCTCCCTTCAACCGTGGTGCCCAAAATTAGACACAGTATTCCAGGTGTGGTCTGACCAAGGCAGAATAGAGGGGGAGCATAACTTCCCTGGATCTAGACGCTATTCCCCTATTGATGCAGGCCAGAATCCCATTGGCTTTTTTAGCAGCCACATCACATTGTTGGCTCATGTTTAACTTGTTGTCCACGAGGACTCCCTGCTTGCCTTTTGATGGCAAGTAAAACATTTCTCTGCCACCAGGCATTTACAAACTGACATAGATTGGGTTTTAAAATGCTTTAAATACATGTCAATGTTTAATGGTTTCATCAGTACTAATTATTTTTTCATTTTATATTTCAAAGTTTCTGTATTGTTTTTAATTTCCATTATTTTATATTCTTTGGAAAGTACCTGAATTTAATGCATACATGACTTGGGCCATCCATGGAGTTTTCTCCATTCCAATCCAGTATTGGAGCAGCATTGGATAGGGACGTTCACTCTACTGTTTGGATAAGTGCCATTTGTTTTTTGTTGTTGTTTAGTTGTTTGCTTCAAACATGGTTGTTTGCTTTTAATAGTTGCATCTAACATATGATGATCCTAACGTAAACCTATCATATTTGAGGCTGATAGTATGTGGCTCACCCAAGGTTACTCAATGGTATCTCCATGGCCAAACAGGGAACCAAATCTTGATCACAAGAGTCATTGTCCATTGCTTAAACTACTGTAACATGGTGGCTTTCTACTCACATAATATAACTTTTCCAAGATTTGCCTCGGAGCCATTCACAAACTGGCTCTTGAAACCAGGGACGGAGAGAGTAAGATTGTGTTGGCATTCAGCCAATGTTCTTTTTTTTACGGCCTTATTTCCAGACATACAGTTTAAGGAAACAGGAAACTATAACGGGAAAGATAACTCATGCTAATGAACTTCCCACCCTCCCCACCCTGAGCTGCAGTACCGAAGCTCTGCTCAAATTTTAATTAGTCTCCCATCGGCATGTATATCATCCATAATATCTCATGCTGTTCAGAGACCACAGCAGAAAAAAAAAACTAGTTTGGGGAAAGTGGCACAAAGTGGAAAGTTAGTTTGGGCTGCTGCCCTATATTATCAATCAGAGAGATTTTTAAACAGTCGGTGTAGATATTGTATTAGCCCTTTTCTTTCTTTTCTTTTGGCTGCTGATTTACATCTGTCTTCCTCAATTAAAAAATTTCTGCATTTGGAAACTCACCAGCCTATTAATTACTTTTGAAATTTTTGAAGACAAGATTATTACATAGGGGTAATATATCTGTATGGAATAGCCTTTCCAAAGGGGCACCATCCTGATCAGGGCCGGCCCTAGGTAATTTTCAAGTGTAAGCAAACAGTATTCAGGCAGCTCCTCCCCCTTTCCTTCCAGGTGCCTCAATGGCGCCCCTAGCAGATTCTGCGCCACCCGCAAATGTTTTCCCTGTCAGAGTATTTGTAGCACAGAAGTAGTTGGATGGAAGCAGTGGAATGCAGAATGAAGAGACACTCAGAGACGTTGGTAAAACTATTTACAAAGTTTTACTGTATGTAGCAATAATCAACACAAACAGACTTACAGACGACAGACAAACACAGGACTGCTCTGTTCTCCAACATAACTTGACTCGAACTCTAGGCAGACAGAACAGAACTGAACTGAACTGAACTGATGCAATCGTTATGCACAAACACTTGTGTCTGGATACTCCCTAGTTCCAGCCACACATCAAGGTCATCATAGCTTCTTGGCAATTAACTCTTTCCACATTATGGTACAATCTGGATGATGCAATTAGTTGCAATACAAGCATGGCACAAATTGCATTTAAACACTATCAATACACAAATCCCACATTAACATTCCCCGCATAATGCTTCAGCTGCCCCGATCCTGATTTACAAGTCCTATTGGTCCTAGCTTGGAGAAGGTCAAAATAAAAATCCTCTATTGAAGAATGCCCAGTGTCCAAAGATCTTTTGGAATTTCATGACTAAAAGAAGAAAAGCTATGTATCTTTGGCTTGACTACACGTGTCCCCATTTGTGAAATATTGTGAAATATTGAAGAACTATGAAATCGTCATCATTTGTTGTTGTTATTTGATACACAGCAAGATTAGTACACAGCAAACAAGATCACTATGCTGGCTGTTGTATTGGATCACATGTTGGACACTTCCCAAGTGTCTAGGGCTATGTGATGTATCAGCAAATAATGTGTGCCGATCTGAGTAGGGTGGTCTTTTGCAGATGACAGATGGTAATTTTGTCAGTGCCAATTGTTTCAAGTGCTGACCAAGGTCATTAGGCACTGCACCCAGTGTGCTGATCACCACTGGGACCACCTTTACTGGGTTGTGCCAGAATCTTTGCAGTTCAATCTTTAAATCCTTGTATTGTGTAAGCTTTTCTAGTTGCTTCTTGTCGATTCTGCTGTCACCTGGGATTGCAACATCGATGATCCATACTTCTTCTTGTTGTTATTATTCTTATTATTCTTATTGTTACACCACTTTTTCTATCTTAAAGATATTCGGAGCAGTGAGAGATCCAAAGCATATTATAGGAGAAAGAGCAACAACTCTATATTTATTGCTTTAAGTTGCTCACAGCATTGTGTCCAAGGTACACTCAAGGGGAACTAGTTGTAGTATTGATATTGTGTTTCTGTATTGCTTCTCCGCCTGCAAGGGCCCCTGAGACGATTAACAAATAAAAACAGTAAGAGCAATACAAAGACGAAAACATTTAAAAATGAGTTCAAACACTCTTTAAAAATGTTTAAAATGAGTTTTAAACAATCCCAAGACACATTAAAAGCTGTGTGAAAAAGCACTCTTTTGACTGCTTGCCAGAAGCATAAAAGAGAGGGAAACAGGTAACATCGTCACCTGTAAAATATTGCTTTTCAACAGTCATTTTTTTAAAACAACTGAAAAAGAAATACTTTATTATAGGAATTTCAAAAGTTGGACAGACACTGTACCTGCAGTTTTTGCCTGCAGCTGAATTCCTCATCCTGGCTCAGGAAAAATGTATGATTACAAACATTAGACAATATCAATTAGATATTGAATTTAGTACCATTTGTCACTGGTGAGTCTGAAAACATTGTGGAAGGCATATCTCAGCGGCTCCCTCACTCCCTCTCAGTGTTAACAACTGAGAAATTTTTAGAAAAAAAGATCACAGGACACTTGTGAATTCTTCTCTTATTATTGTTGCACTTTTTAAGAGGTTCCAGCAGACTCTTAGGCAGAGAGTTCCACTGTTGAACAGCTCTTAGGATTAGGAATTTCTTTCTAATGTTCAGGTGGAATCTCCTTTCCTGTAATTTGAACTCATTGATCCAAGTCATCAAGAAGTCAGTGAGAAGAAACTCACTGACTTAAATTTTAAATAGTGGATTGACACTCACATAAATCTCAAAATCAAAATGAGTTTATTTTCATTGTCCCCAGGAATGGGTTTGGGACAGAGACTATTCCTATTTACCAGGAGCAGATCCAGTGGAAACTCATATCCCACAAGGTGTAGCTGTAGAGAAGTGTTCTCTAACCATTGGTACTCCAGGTGTTTGGGACTCAAACTCCCAGAATCCCTGGCCAGCTTGTCAGTGCTCAAGAATTCTGGGAGCTGAAGTTCAAAACACCTGGAAGATCAAAGATTGGACATCACTGCAGTAGAATATGGGGATAAGGAATAAGATCAGTGAGGGGAGAAGATAAAGAATTTAACCACATTCCCCCTCATTGAAATATAGTTGGCCTTCCACGTTTGTTGATTTGATTATTCATGAATTTGATTAAAATGTTATCTCTAGGAATATTTATGTCCTCCAGTGCAATTGTGATTAGCTTCTATTGGAGGTTGATCATAGAGTGATATTAGATGTTCGACAGATTCCATGAGAGAACATATCTTATGGGATCTCTAGGTTCTCTAGTGCAATTCTATGGTCATCTTTTGCTGAATGTTGGCTACAGAGTCATGCTGGAGGATCTAGAAAATCTTAGAGAGAACACCTCTTAAGGGAAATTTAGGATCTCAAGTGGAATCCTATGGTCAATATTCGATGGAAGTTGACCATACAGTCATGCTGGAGGATCTAGAGCAGTAGTTCTCAACCTGTGGGTCCCCAGGTGTTTTGGCTTACAACTCCCAGACATCACAGTGAGTTTACCAGCTGTTAGAATTTCTGAGATTTGAAGGTCAAAACATCTGGGGACCTACAGGTTGAGAACTACTGATGTAAAAATTCATTGAGAGGTGTTAGATATTTTAAATGAGTGTTTCTTTATTTGTAGTTTTTCCACTTCCATGTGGATACTGTGCCCCTAACTTCAGAAACTACAGAAGACCAATGACAATTATTTGAATGACACATTCATAAAATTATGAATTCTTAATTGTACCTGGAAGGTGAGGATCTCCAAGAGTAAGAAGAAGTTGGATTTTACAGCTGGACTACAACTCAGGTTTGAATCCCACTGGATGACCTTAGGCAAGTGACAATCATCCCTCTGCGACTGAGTTGTAGGGAGGCAAACCATATCTGAGGAAATCTAAGATGTGCTTTAAGATTAAGTCATACATGACTGGAAGGCACATAACAACAACGCTAATGTGTTCAGAACATGAACACATTGTCTTGACAGTGCTGAAAATTTTTATTAAATGTATTATATTACATTTTGCATAATTTTAGGCCACTCCTAATTATTAACACACTGCCATTTACAAACAGCTTATATACTAATTCTAAGAAGAAAATGGTTTGTTGTGTAACTATTTTATGAACATTTAATGTCCTTTGTGAGTAATGCACTTTCCTTGTAGCTTGACCTAATCCTGTAAAACTGTTCATTTTGCAAGGATAAACATGGGCTGTTTATATATTGCAACCTAACCTGAGTGCTTGAGAACACAAAGAGGCAAAGTCTAAATAAATAATATTTTTTGCAGTTAATAGATGGAACAGATTAGTAGTTTCTTCTATGCATTAATGTCATCATTAGCCAGAATCTTTTTTAGAAAATAAAGTTTTTTCCCTACAAGTGATAATGAGAAAAGTCACCTTGCAACTGTATATCCCGTAATTAGTGGGAAGGGCGACTGTTTGGGGAGGGTAAATGTTGCCCTTGAACATACACATATGGCTCCAATTGGCATTAATAGGAACCATACGGGTGTCCAAGGAGAATAATTAACCTGCAATGGGAAAGATAGGATACAGGGAAGGAAAAAAATAGCAAGTCTGGTTGGTTTAGACTCTCAGATTAGTCAACACAAAGACACTCTTATTTTTTAAGCCTTGCAGCAATGAGGGGGATTTATGAAAGCAACGGGTTGGGGGAAGGATGGAAGCCATTGTGGGTAATTGTCATATTTTTTGTAGCAAAGTGGTAGCATACTTTTCAATATTGCACAGTTGAAAACCAGGATGTACGGAGTCAAGCAATTTTAGAGTTTAGTGGAGTTGTCTAAAGCTAGTGCGGAAGAACACACAAACTGGGAGAGACTGCAACACTTTCTTTTTGTCTGTGTCAACTGGAAGGGCAAGACTCTGAGCTGCTGAACTTGCTAACCAAAAAGTCGGAGGTTCAAATTTGGAGAGTGGAGTGAGCTCCCGCTGTTAGCCCCAGTTTCTGCCAACCTAGCAGTTCGAAAACATGCAAATATGAGTAGATCAATAGGTACCGCTCCAGTGGGAAGATAACGGCACCCAATGCAGTCAGTCATTCTGGCCATGTGATCTTGGAGGTGTCTACAGACAACGCCAGCTCTTTGTCTTAGAAATGGAGATGAGCACCAACCCCCAGAGTCGGATACAGCTAGACTTAATGTCAGGGGAAAACCTTTACCTTAATGTTATGTGACTTCTATGATAGAATGTGCATTTAATTTTTTATTTTGTAAGATTACTTCAGAGGCAGTTTGCCATTGTCCTCCTCTGAAACCGAGAAGGTATGACTTGCCTAAAGCTCATTTGGTGGGTTTTCATGGCTGTGGTAAATCCAATCCTGATCTCTCAGAGGTCTTAACACTACGCCACACAGTATCTTCAACTGACACATCTTGCTTGAATAAAAAGCTCTTTGGACAGTATGAAGGGGTGCTGTCTAGATTTTTTGGGAGAGAGTGTTGCATTCTTTTTGTAAAACCAATTGCCTTAATTGCCCATTAAAGAACATTGTAAAATGCTTTCAATTACAACAAAGTAGCTTCTAACAATTTATTTTGTCTGGGAAAATTCATCATTCTTCCAGTTGCTTTGAGTGTTTAAGATAAACGCTGAGTGATCAAGGAAACTGGAGGTGGATGGCAGACAATATGATGGACCTTGTTCATCAAAAAGTCCAGTTTGCACAACCATGTAAGCTTTGGCTCCACTACACCACCCACATTACCTACAACTCCCATTTGATTCTTACATAACACCAGTTTGGAAAAGTACAGAAACCCCATTTATGAAGCCATTGATTTTGTAGCGAATTCTTTTCAAAAAGCCCTTTGCTTTCAGATAATCCCAGAGAACAGCATTTCATTCTAGAAGCAGCATTTTCAAAAACCAAGGCATTTATTCAAGATGTCTCAATATGGATTGCGAGATTGATTTTTTTTTTTTTTAAAAAGGACCTTTTGTTTAAAATAAAAAGCTTGGAAACCAGAATGTGTACACTTGGTAGATGGGCTCAGCAGGCTCCAAAAAGAAGAAAAAACCCTAAAGATTTTGGGGATATCACTGAAATGTATTCCCAAACAATCAGTTCTTGTAACTAAGCCCTGAGACACATATCATTTTATTTAATTATCCACCTCTTTACATATCAATCCATGATCACAAAATCAAATATTTGGCATTTTTTCAGCTTTCTGCTTAACTGTAATCCAGGCAGATAGAACACTATAATTCCCCAGAGTCATATATTGTTGCAAAATTCACACTGAACTAGACCTTTAACCTTTAAGGCAGGAGTGGAGAGAAAGTTGTACAGCAATATTATCTTATGTGCTGGTTTCTGTACCAAAAAGTGAAAAAAAGACCTCCCCCTCTAAACAAATCTATGAATTTTGCACATAATACCATATTGCAGGAGCGGGTTAAACTGCTGAGCTGCAGAATTTGCTGACCAAAAGGTCAAATCCGGGGAGTGGGGTGAGGTCCTGCTGTTAGCCCCAGTTTCTGACAACCTAGTAGTTTGAAAACATGCAAATGTGAGTAGATCAATAGGTATCGCTCAGGCGGGAAGGTAACAGTGCTCCATGAAGTCATGCCGGTCACATGGCCTTGGAGGTGTCTACAAACAATGCCTGGTCTTCGGCTTAGAAATGGAGATGAGCACCAACCCTCAGAGTCAGACACGACTAGACTTAATGTCAAGGGAAAACCTTTACCTTTACCTACTATATTGCACCAAATTTAGGATGTTATCAATTCCAAGATGCAGCCCCCTTTTGGAGCTTTGATTTTTTAATTATTTTTTTTTGCAATTCCAAATATATTTCTTTTTTGGGTTACCTATGTCTAGTATCCATTGCATTTTCCTCAGAAAGCCTTGATGAGACTTATGGTTCTTTGCTCTACCTATGCATTTTAACTATGTTTTACCCCGCCTTGAGCAGCGAGGACAGCTGGATAACAATAAAGTATTATTGTCATTATTATTATTTTTATGACACAGCAAACAAGATAGGTATGCTGGATTTCGTATCACAAAATCACAAGTCGAACACTTCCCAAGTGTCTAGGACTGTGTGATGTATTTTTGGATGATGCATGCAGATCCCAGTAGGGTGGCCTTTTGCAGTTGGCAGATCATAATTTTGTCGATGTCTATTGTTTCCAAATGCCGGATGAGATCTTTTGGCACGGCACCCATTGTGCCGATCACCACCGGGACCACCTGCACTGGTTTCTGCCAGAGTCTTTGAAGTTCCATCTTGAGATCCTGATAGCGGTTGAGTTTTTCTTGTTGTTTTTCGTCAATGCGACTGTCACCCTGGGATGGCAAGTTATTATTATTATTATTATTATTATTATTATTATTATTATTAGTAGTAGTAGTAGTAGTAGTAGTAGTAAAGAAACTGGGAAGTGGAGGAATCCACCTCCTTATGAGTCTTTATTATTCACTGTGGGTTTTATATAGACAAGCGCCAATGAAGGCACCCTATGCTTGTTCTCATGTCTCACTTCAGGGCAGTTCTCTCTCCACATGCCACCAATGGCTGATCCTGGATGTGGAAGTCGCTCCCTTTCCCCAAAAGCAGAAATAAGTGGCTTGCTGGCAAAGGATTTCAGTTTTTAGAGCATTTCGGATTTCAGACTTTATAGAGTTAGTCTGTATTTTCAAACATTCCTTTGTCTTAAGAATCGAGAAACCCTGACAAGGAAAATCCTGAGCTGGTCAGAGACTTCAGGAATTATTCAGTGAAAAAGTTGCAGATTCTCCCCTCCCCCGCTTTTTTGTTTTGTTTTTGGTACAGACAACATTTCTTCTGCAGAAGATAATATTGCAGTAGAACAATAATAGCTGGAATTTAGTTTGGTACCCACAACTGATTAAGTAAAGCTACAATTTTCTGTTAAAGAAATAATGCCTAGGAACACATCTGCTTCATTAGCTGACACATATAAAAGGTAAAGGTTTCCCCTGACGTTAAGTGCAGTCAAGTCTGACTCTGGGGGTTGGTGCTCAATTCCATTTCTAAACCAAAGAGCCGGCGTTGTCCGTAGACACCTCCAAGGTCATGTTGCCAGCATGACTGCATGGAGCACCGTTACCTTCCCGCCGGAGCAGTACCTATTGATCTACTCACACTGGCATGTTTTCGAACTGCTAGGTTGGCAGGAGCTGGAGCAACAGTGGGTGCTCACTCCGCTCCCGGGATTTGAACCTGGGACCTTTTGGTCTGCAAGTTCAGCAGCTCAGTGCTTTAACACACTTAGCCACCGGGGCTCCTTAGCTGACATATACCTGTAGTGAATATGATTGCTGAAGCAAGAGAAACAATTCCATCTGGCCAGACTTTGGTTTTCCATCATCAGTGACTTCACATCAGCTGAAGGAACTCTTCTGATCAGTTGACACACCCCAGTGTGACCTGAACATTTTTCTCATTGTCCTTTTTTTGGTGTATAAAATATTAACCTACCCCCTTCTGTGTTAAGATGACAAGTTAATTTTTCATTTCCTTGGTGAATTATTATGGAACTGGCTTCTGTGAGATACATCCAGGCCCTGAGAGAACAGCTCATAACTCACCACAGGTGAAGCTCTGAGTGAGGAATGGGAACAGGCTTCCCCTTCTAGGCCTCTGAAGGTTTTTCTCTTAAAGTTCATGACAGGAGAAGTGGGAAGACTGGACAGAAAAATATAAAGCAACGGAGAGTGCATCTATACTGTTGAATTAAAGTTGTTTGCTACCATACCACTTTAACTACCATTGCTCAGTGGTTTGCAATCCTGGGAGTTGTGAGGCACCAACATTTTTTGGCAGAAAAGGCTAAAGACTTTGTAAAACTATAACTCTTATGATTCTATAGCTTGAGCTATGGCAGTTAAAGTGGTGTCAAACTGAATTGATTCTACTTCACAGAAACTTCACAGTTCAGAAAAAAATTGCACATGATTATTTTGCACAGAGAACACCTTTTCTGGGCAGAAATTGACTGACTGTTGCAAGTGCTTTGAATCGGGTTTTCTTGCATGGCACAATGGGGTTGGATTGGATCAAACTTGTAGTCTCTTCCAACTGTGTAATTCTATGATTCTATGCAGAAAAAAAATATTTTCTGTGTAGAAAATACTATAGTAAAAGTAAAGGTTTCCCCTGACATTAAGTCTAGTCATGTCTGACTCCGGGGGTTGGTGCTCATCTCCATTTCTAAGCCAAAGAGCCAGCATTGTCCATAGACACCTCCAAGGTCATGTGGCCGGCATGACTGCATGGAGCGCCATTACCTTCCCGCCGGAGCGGTACCTATTGATCTACTCACATTTCGAACTGCTAGGGTGGCAGAAACTGGGCTAACAGTGGGAGCTCACCCCACTCCCCAGATTTGAACCGCTGACCTTTTGGTCAGCAAGTTCAACAGCTCAGCAGTTTAACCCACTTGGCCTACAAATCCCAGAAATCCCAGCCAGTTCACCAGCTGTTAGGATTTTTGGGAGTTGAAGGTCAAAACATCTGGGAACCCACAGGTTGAGAACCACTGGCTTGGTCCCTCCTGGGATAACCTAAAAGAAGCACTGATTCCCTCTACTTGAGCCACGGGAAGGGGCAGGTAAGAAATAAAATAATCATAATCAATAATAATAATAATAATAATAATAATAATAATAATAATAATAATACCTTTTCTCCACCCAGAGACACATCTATCTCTTTGAAATGATTGGATGGGAAATTGGTAGCAGTGGCCATGGGCATCGGATTCAGCACTGGCCCTTCATGGTATGACAATCGACAATCGACATCTACTGAACATATCAAAATCCATAATTTTGACCCTAAAATCTTACCTTGAATTCTATTTGAAGTTGATTTATACATGAATATATAGGCTGTATGACTCCAGCAATGTCATATAATCATGGCCCATCAGCATTATGGCTGCAGTATGTACTGGTACCCTTATCGCAGATTGCATAAGAAAATTATTATTGAGCATCACATTGCCATCTCTTTTTATGGTCTTGTTGAAGGCATAATGTCTCCCTCACCTTCCTACTTACCTTTGTCAACGAGATCTCCAGATCAGTTAAGAATGCCTTTGGCGATACTCATTCTACTTGGGCGCTATAATCCCAAAGCACTTTCCTATTTGGGATTCAGCCAAATTAGTTGCATAATCCTGCTACTGATCTGGTAGCGTTCTGGTGCAAGAAATCAAATATGGACATCTGCTGTGGGTGGAGGGGAGCTGAGGCTGGCAAGGAATCAATATGTGGAATAAAGTTTTCTTTGCAACCGGGTGATTATGAGGAGGAATGAACGGGGGCATATTTATACATCCCTCATTGGAAACACTTGTATAGCCAAAACACATGATGTGAACATCAGGAGTAGGAGGGGAAGGGGGTGGGAAAAGCCCTGTAATTGATCAAATGGAAACAAAGGTTCAAATTGGCAGCAAATCTCAAGAAAACTGAAAACCACCCATCTGCTGCCATTGCGTTCTAAACACACAGTTGTGCCCCTCATGCTGCGAAAGCCAGGAGCAGCTGGCTCCCTGTTGTGAATAAGGAATGAAACAATTTATTACAAAGGGACCTCTCTAAATCAATCTAGAAATCAGCATTAGAGGACTGGAAGCAGATGTGACATGAGCAATGTTAACCCATCCAAAATGGCACAGTTTATTCATCCCTCCTTTAAATGCCTGGTAGATGGATTCCTTCCTCCCTGGGGCTTGGGAAAATCCTAGGATGCGTTAGATAAGCCACTAAGCAGGAATTAACATACAACCCCGTGGAAATGACTCTTCCCAGCAGAACTGGTTGAAGACATTTTGCTTATTGGGGTGAATACCAAGGTGGTGTCCTTCTCATTTCGTCCACAAAAGCCAGCCGGACTGATAGTTGAATGTTTCTTCAACACCATCCCCAACATCTCCAACATCCCCAAAACCTGGTTTATACACCAGGCTGATCAGCATACCATTCTCTGATCTAACACCAAGCTATTGTCTCTCAGCATCACAAATAACCCATACTATTTGACATTTCATAGGGAAAAATAGGACAAATCACTAAACAACCTTGGCAAAAATCAAGCTGGCAAAAGTTATTACACAAGAAGAATGTGCAATACAGAAGAGTGTGATTCAACTAGCTTTGGGGAATGGCAAGATTCTGCCCCTCCTCACCTCTTCTTTCTGCTGAGTTTATTGAGTACAAGTTTCATTTTCACTTTTAATTCAGTTTGCAGCAATTTGAAGTAAACTGAGAACAAAGGCGGAAAGTGGGAGGACAAGAGAGAAACTGGGACATTTTAAAAACAGTTGAAAAAATAGGATAATAAAGTGGGGCTGGCCCAGACATTCTCAGCCTTATAGCAGGGCCACCCCTACTTTAAGGTTATAATAGATTGGTATATGCAGTTAGTATTTTCTAGCTGAATGCCAGGGGACATATACACCCCCAAGATGTTGGAATAATATAATAATTGAGTTGGAAGACACTACAAGGGCCATCTAGTTCAAACCAATTCTGCCATGCAGGGACACACATTAAGCTTCTGTTTAAAAATCTCCAGAGAAGGAGATTCCACCACATTCTTAGGTAGAATATTTCATGGTCAAACAGCTCTAACTATCAGGAAGGTCTTTCTAATGTTTAGGTAGAATCTCTTTTCCTACAGTTTGAACCCCCTGCTCCATGCCCTAGTCTCTGAAGTTAGCTAGCAAGCCTGAGCTCGTTCTGCACTTTAGCTTTTCCGGATATTATCCCTACATGTGCTATTAGTTTGAATCCCTCACTCATGATTTTCCCAATTTTTCCACTTCTTGTGCACATCCCTCCTAATGCTCAGTTGGAACTCCTTTAGTCATCCATCTTGTTTTTTAAGTTTATAATCAAACCCTGTTCCAGTAGATATTCGATGTCTCCTACAGCTCTTTCACCTGAGATACTTTGCAAAAGAGACAAGCCAGCTTCAGGTTAGAGAGCTTGAATGCAAAATATTCTCCTGTGTTGGCACTCAGATCTACAGACAACAGAATCACTTCTGATACATATCTACCTGGGAATAAATCCAAGTAATTTATGAACTGTGTTGCCAAGTTATGCCAAACAAAAGAAGGCTATTATTATTATTAAGTGGTGGTATGCTACACCTTGAAATAGTGAGGAAGCCCTGGTAGTTGATAGCTTTTGTGTGGGTTGGATGGTAGATCCACTCTAAAGGTGACCCTACATTAGCCAATAAATCTAGGGCCAGCCTGGAGTAGAAATGCCCCAGATTAGTTTTGGAAGCAGCCAAACACACCCTCCCAAATCTACTGCTGTAGAAGGTCTTAGTCTACACCAGTAGTTCTCAGTTTGTGGGTCCCCAGGTGTTTTGGCCTACAACTCTCAGAAATTCCAGCCAGTTTGCTAGCTGTTAGGATTTTTGGGAGTTGAAGGCCAAAACATCTGGGGACCCACAGGTTAAGAACCACTGGTCTAGATGGGCCAGCCAGGCTGAGACTGCTTTGGTCATACTGGTGATTTTCTCTCCTTCTTCCTGGTCACAGAGGTACTTCTGCTGATATTAGCACAAGACACTTGTGACAATCAGAGTTCTAAGGCCTTCTGAAAGTGCTGATGCCTATGACATGGGCATGAACCATGCATGCCCTTTGCCTGCTCTGATGAGCACAGCGAAAAGGGATTGGCTGTTTATTGTGTGAATCAAACCCAGTCCTGCTGTCCACACTGCCCCAGAGCCATGGGTCTACTCCAAAGTTTCAGATAAATTCTGGGACATCCTCCAACTTTTCCTAATGCAAGTCTAAAATGGATGAACTTGATTAATTGTGTTATATTTACTGGAAGTTGAAAAAGGCCATGAGGACTGCCAGGAATAAACTCATATAATGCATTTACACTGCATAAAATGGTCAGTATAGACTCATATAATGCTGTTCAATGCAGTTAAAATGCATTATATGAGTCTAAGCTGACCATATATTGGAGTTACAAACTGCATTATGTGGCCTGAGTGTGAGTCCAGGTTATAATGGCCATGTAGATGAGTCCTGTGTTTTAGTTGAAAGAGGCAATCCAGTGTCTGGTCCCTATCCTAAAAATAGGTTTAATGCCAAGGATAGCACATTTCAAGTTGAAACTAAAAATGGAACCAAATCTTGCCTTTTTTAAACAAGGAAACCATCAACAGCCCAAGGGACCCACATTCTATGTTTTTGGCTTGTTCCCTGGATTCTTATGGACAAAGCTATCTTGCTTATATGGTAGAACAGTTCTTTCTTGGCAGATGTTTGACTAAGAATGGGATCATACAACTGTTGGCATGTTGCAAATATAGGCTGTTTTGTATTTGCTCTCATAAAGTTTATAGTTTATAGATCTCAGGACCCAATCACACTGCTTGTATTAGAGCCTAACTTCTCAGATGTTGAGATATGCAGGCCTTCTGAAGACAAGAACAGAGATTGTTTGTGCATTCCCCCATGGAATGAAAAACAAAATGAAGACAGATGCAAAGGCTGGCAGCCTACCATCTTGGATGAAGCCTGGAGGAGGTTGGCAGGATGGAAAAGGTAGGAAGCAGAGCCGAAGTAGATTTGCTTCCAAATATTCTGGTCCAGTATCTTCTCAGTGAATATGCTTGTTAAATATTTCCAGATAGGCTCCAAGTACCAAAGTATTTACTGGAGATCTGATATCTGAATTTGACGTTTTATTACATAAACCAGGTCGTCCCAGCTTAATGTTATAGTGTTAAGTTCACTTCTTCAGGGTTTTGGCCACTCTGTTTCTCCTCCATAAGGATGAAATTTCTTAACAGTTCTTTTTTTGGTGGGGATAATTTTAAGGACCTCATCATAGGGGGAAAATAGCCCTGTTTCGCCACTTTTATTCGGTGAAATGGTACGGCCCAATAGGGTCATGTGAATCATAGAATCATAGAGCTGGAAGAGACCTCATGGGCCATCCAGTCCAATCCACTGACAAGAAGCAGGAACTCACATTCAAAGCATCCCCAAAAGATGGCCATCCAGCCTGTTTAAAAGCCTGAAGATGTCCTTTGCGTCAGTCTGATATAGTCATTGAAGAGTTGGATGAAGGGTGTATCAACACTGTAGAATTAATCCAGTTTGACACCACTTTAACTGCTATGATTCAATGGTATGGAATTTTGGGAGCTGTAGTTTTAATAGATCTTTAGCCTTCTCCGCCAAAGAGTGCTGGTGCCTAGAATCATAGAATCATAGAATCATAGAATAGTAGAGTTGGAAGAGACCTCATGGGCCACCCAGTCCAACCCCCTGCCAAGAAGCAGGAAATTGCATTCAAAGCACCCCCGACAGATGGCCATCCAGCCTCTGCTTAAAAGCCTCCAAAGAAGGAGCCTCCACCACAGCCCGGGGGAGAGAGTTCCACTGAACTACAACCCCTAGGATTCCAAAGCATTTAGCTGTGGTGGTGAAAGTGGTCTCTAACTGCATTACTTTTACAGTGTAGACAGTCTAGGGGTCCAGGAACCAGGATTTGTATCAGCCCTCAGCAGTCTAAATTCATTGGGTGACCTTGGGCATGTCGCGTTTTCTCAACCTCAATGGTAATCCTACTCTAAACAAGTATAGCCACAGAAATCCAAAGATAGAGTCACCATGAGTCAAAAATGTCTTGAAGGCACATAACAACAATATGAATAGCAAAAGTATACTGGTAAGGGATAACTAGTGACAATTTTCATTGGCACTACATTCATTAATTTCTCCACTAATGTCTACAGGACATTTTCACATCTGCCTCTGGAGATATTTCAAGTGTGAACAGGAAATGACTTGTCTAGAAAAATGAGATGTACTGTTTTCATCTTTGTGTGTCATTTCTTCCCCTTTCCTTGTCCGTACAATTCATTACAGCAGGGAAAATTGATGGTGTTTATCTAATTCTGCAGCTGGATGAGATCACAGCATTTATTCTTGCATGCTTGTTCATCTGTGACTTTTAATTATGCTTTTAGGATTGACTTAAAGTTGGTGCATTTGATTAAAATTGTTAACCATTCTGAACTCTTGTGAGAGGGAAGAAGAGCTATAAGACTGTTCCTGTTGTAATATTTCTGATTTGTGTTTAGCATTCTCCTGGAACCTGAAAGAGACTGAGGGTGTGTCTACACTGTAGAATGAATTCAGTTTGACACCACTTTAACAGCCATGGCTCAATATTACAGAATCCTGGGATTTGTACTTCGGTGATGAATCAGCATGATGAATTGGCAGAGAAAGCTAAAGATCTTCTAAAACTACATACAACTCATATGAATCCATAGTATTGAGTGGTTACAAACTGCATTGAATTTATACAGTGTAGATCAGTGGTTCTCAGCCTGTGAGTCCCCAGATGTTTCGGCCTTCAACTCCCAGAAATCCTTTTTTAAAATTTATTTTTATTGTTATTATTATTTGAGAAAAAGTAACAGTTATATAAACATATTATTTTATTTACATTCACCCCTGTGCTCCCCTTCTCCAGAGCCATCTTTTATCCTGTAGTCCCACCAAAAGTTCAATTCTTCATTTGGAGGTAAATTCCCATCTTCTTTTTCCAATAATTTTTCTAGAAATTTTCTCCAAATACTTTCAAAGTCATTTTCCCCCATAATCCCTTCTTTATTTTTAAATTTGTTGTTAGCTTGTCATGCAGTGCCATTCTCCAAACATCTTTATACCATTCATTAATTTTTATTTTCATTTCTCCTTTCCAATATTTTGCAATTAGTAATCTAGCTGCTGTTAATAGCATGTCTATTAATTTTTTTCCGTCTTATCTTTCGCATCCTCTTTTTTAATTAAAAGTAATATTTTCACTGGATTCCTTCTAATTTTTATATTCATAATATTTTTTTATTTCCCTTATAACCAATTCCCAAAAATCTTTTACATGTTTGCAATCCTACTAACAAGTGGTAAACTGGCTGGAATTTCTGGGAGTTTAAGGCCAAAACATCTGTGGACCCATAGGTAGAGAACCACTGGTGTAGATGAAGGCTAGGACAACACACTTAAACTTCAGAAAAAGAGATTCCATTCTCAACGTTAGGAAGAACTTCCTGATGGGATGAACTATTCAACAGTGGGATACTCTTTCTCCAAAGGTGATGGATTGTGTGTTCCTGCAAGGCAGAATGGGGTTGGACTAAATGAGATATGGTCTCATCTAAGCCATTGATTCTATGAAGCAAAGAGAACACATATACAAATGTTCAGATCTTCAAATTAACATTTAGCCCAATGAAGAGTTCTTGGTCAATGTCAAAGTGCACCCATATTTGCTGTAATTTTTTCAAGTCTTGGTAAAGGTGTTAGCCAACTGTGGGTTTTTTTGCTTCTTTCACCAACATTGATCATCTTTACACAAAAGAAACAGCATATTTCTACTTCATCTTTCTGCTCACAATATTAACAGACGTGGCAGACAAAGACCTTTCTCCCCAACCATTGATAGCTCATTGAATTTTTCTTCTGCTGCCTAATTCATTTTCCATTGATCTAGTTAAAGAGCTTGAAGCCACTAATGTACATGCACTCAAACCAATCTTGCTTAATTCACTCATTTAGCAAGGGAGGCTAAACTGATTTAAAGAAGAGTCCCAGTGTTCTGAGTGCAGGAATGTTATGGATTCGCATCAGTTTAACCAGATCTGATTAACACCTATTTTCTGAATTTAGTGCACATTTTTTCCCTTCCAAGGAAGTGACATCTAACTCAGTTTGTTGAGGAAATTACTGAGGTCTTTCTGTGCATTTTAAAAGGGAAGATTCAAGCGACAGTTTGTTGGAAAAAAACACTGTTTAAATTGTGTGATGGTATGCAGAGCAAGACAGCATTCTCGTTCCCAATGAAGAATCGCCGTGTCTATAGATAAGTCAAATAAATTTTGGAACATTAAGGGGGTCCTAATTCAATTGCAACTCCATTCATTTTTAAACCACTTAAAGCATTTCTCCTTCTGATTCGTCGTGGCAGCTACAATCCACATGGAATAGATGCATTGTCTGGTTTAGATTCAGAGGTGGAGTGTCAACAGGCCATCAGTGTTGCTGAGGGACCAACCATCTGTTTGGCTGGATAGTGCTTCAGAGTATTTTCACCACCTGCCTCCGTTTTACTAAATGGAGGATTTACATGATCATCATTAAATCACAAACATACAAAGTGAGCTTGGAAGTAACTAGTTACCTCCATTGTCTAGGAAAAAAAATACTCTTTGAGCTACAATTTCCCAGATATCTTAGCCCACAAGGTCAATGACTATAATGGCTTGAGTTTTCTGGCAATTATTCTTAATAAAATAAACATTTCCAAGCTCTTTGGCTTGGAAATGTGAGTTTTCTGTAGTGGTAGAGTTAGGGGTACAAGAACTCTGCAAAAGTGGAAAAAACACAAATTAAAATTATATGTCCTCCATGATAATTTATGGTCAACTGCTGGATATAGAGATTCCTAGAGAAGTATTCTTTTAGATATGCTTCCTAAGGTTCTTTGGCACTCTGGCCAATTTCTGGAGGAAGTTTATCGCAGAGTTTTACTGGAGGACTGTGCTGTCACGCCTAGGGAAAGAGGCATGGACATGACATCTTTCCCCAGGGGATTGCTTCTTGCCCTCCTTTAGGGAAACTGGAACTCCCAAGAACCAAAACACTGTAGATAACTCAAAACTGTTTTTATTGTTCACAAAAGGTTATCCCAATAAGCTGGAAGTTTCAAAGGGGTAGAGGAAAATATACATTACAGTCTTTGGTTGTCTTAAGTCCAAGGAGCTCTGCAGCTGAGAAGCTTTTTCAGGTCCCTCTTTCTCAATGGCTGTGAATGCCGGAGCAATCCTCAGCCTCAGTCCAAATGGCCTATGTTTGAAGACACAGTTTTCCTCTGGTGCCAAAGAACTGATTTGAAGGTGCTTGAGACTCCAGGTTGGCCCTGAACATGAAGCATAAGTCTCAAGGGTAAGAACCTCAGAATTGGTGTTGAGAGGTAACTTAATCAAGGGCTTTTAGAGCCAAGTCTCTCTCTCACGTCCATCTGGTAGAAAGCTTGATGGTGGAATGAAAAAAGGAAACACTGTCCTACTCCAGGAAGAGGTGGAGCCAAACAATTGAGCTGAGGAAGCAATATAATTGGTGCAAACAACATTGATTGACAGCTATAAATAACCAATCAATCCAACTACATTTACAGGGTAAAGGCAAAATCAGGCATGATACAGCAATTCAAATCTTGCAACTTTCAGTTCGACATATAGATGGCACCACTCGCACCGTCACAAGGACCTAGAAGTTCCTACAGGGACCATATTAATCAAATCTATGAATAATCAGATCCACAAAAGTTAAGCCTGCAAATGTAGAGGGACGACTGAAATTAATTCTATTTCCCACTAGTAAAGACAGAATGAAATTGTATGATGATTTATAACTGAACAAAGGCAACTTCTATCTGTTGTTACAAGCTTGTGACCTCCTTGAGTGATGGAAGAGGCATATTATCATATGCTAATTTGTGTGGGTTCTACTACTGTTGTCTCATGTGTCAAAAAGAACAGGGAGGATGTATGTACTTTGTGCCAGAAGCTTGAAGAATCAATGCAACAGCTTGAAGTAACTATTTCAACTACTTTTTCCTATTTGTTGGAGTATGTAGTAATAATTTCAGCTATTTTTAAGATGAGGCAAATAATTACTTTCTTAGAAACTGAATTGCATTGGGGTGGGGTCAGCTTTGGCAGGCAATTGTTTTTAAAAAAAATAATAACTTTGTGAGCTTTGAATTGTACAAATACAAAATAATAATTTGGAGACTTTTGGTCTGCCAGTATGTGGCTTTGGGGGTCTATAGCTCTGATTTGAAGTCATCTTGCATATTCTGTTAAATCAAATACTTCATAGGAACCGTCATCACTGTCGTGGTCTGAAACGGAGTGAGATCACCGAGATGTCATGTTGGCAGCTGGAGGGTGGGATGGCATCATTGGTGGAACCTGGTGTTAGGCAGAAATTCTGGACGTATTACAGAAAAGTATTCCGTAGGTACCCACATAGTAATGGGCAGTATATCAGGCTGGTATGCAGGATTTCTGTTCCAGAAGGTCAGAAAACTGGAACCACTGCCTTAGACACTATACTGCTTAGACATTATATAGAAATGGTGTCTATGCCCCTTGACTAGACACTATTGCTTAGAAATGTACTGGGCTTTTTTAGCTATTGCATCATTTCCTATGTGTCATTGTGAAAGGTGGACAGTGACGAAATCTCCCAGAGAGAAAATCTTTGCGTTTGAAATGGGTTGCTGGAGGAAATTCCACAAATAAAACTGAACACTCAAAAAAGACATATGAATGGCCCTAAAGCAAATTAGACTTGAACTCATAGAATTCTAGATGATTACATAGAAATTGTTATACTTTGGATATATCATGAGTCACTGAGACTCATTGGAAAAGGTGAGAGCGGGCAGCTGTTGGAAAAGAGCAAGATTGCATTTCAGACGGATGGATTCTATCTGAGAACCCACAGCCCTGGATTTGCTGAGGGAAACTGTTGGAGATCTTGCATCCATATGGTCAGCATCTGTTGAAGTCCATTTAAGATGAAGAACACCACCAGGTTATGCCTTTTCTTAGCATCCTGAGTTAATTTGTACTAGACTCTGCTTCTACAAACTTCCTTCCGCAGCAGTTATAAAAAGGCACGCTGCTAAAAACAAACCAAAAACAACAGCCCAACAATCTACAAATTAATATGGCTTCTTGCACACTTTTTTTTTTTTGCCAGAGATGATGGACAGCCCATATGCACTGTCTGATATGCCCAGCTAATTACACTGATGTTCAGTAGCACTGTTCCTGTTAAGGACCTGTCAGCATTTTCTTATTTGTTGGGTTTCGAGTGCAGTTGTAAGGAAATCAATTCTGGGCTGAGTCTTGACATGCCAGGCTATGCACTCAAGAGGCATCAAACATCTGCTAAATACAGCACATAAACAGTCTTTTCTATTACAAAGTGCAGAATGGGAGGGGGGGAGGAAGAGGTTTTACACTGGCCAGCAGTACAATATACTATAGTTGCTTTTAACTGGTAGGATATTTTAGCAAAGAGTTTTCTTTGTCTTCCTTTCTTTGACGTTTTTTAGAGGGAGCATTAATATTTCTCACTTTATGTGGGGGTTAGGGGCACAGGATCCACAGAAATGTGGAATGTTCACATATGTGTTGTTGAAGGCTTTCATGGTTGGGATCACAGGGTTGTTGTATGTTTTCCGGACTGTATGGCTATGTTCTAGAAGTATTCCCTCCTGACGTTTCGCCCACATCTATGGCAGGCATCCTCAGAGGTTGTGAGGTTCTGAGGATGCCTGCCATAGATGTGGGCGAAACGTCAGGAGAGAATACTTCTAGAACATGGCCATACAGCCTGGAAAACATACAACAACCCAATGTTTACATATATAGTCACACTACTTTTTTTAAAACATAAAATAACACATTCCCAGGCATTTGTAGATCCTCAGCATGATTCTCTAGTCAACTTATAGAGGATGCTGACCACAGATTTGTCCTGGAGGACCAATAATGAATAGAGAAGTGTTCTCTCTCTAGATATAGTCTTCCAACACGATTCTATGGGTAACTTATAGATGAAGTTGATTATACAGCATGCTGGAGATTCTAGAAATGCCTAGAGACATTTTCTCGTTAGGATTTCTGGATTTTCCAGCATCAGTCTATGGTCAACTTTTGGCTTAGTTTGATTATAGAATTGATCTGGAAGACTTAGAAATATCTAAGAGAGAACTTTTTTCCAACTACGTGTAGGGTAGCAATGTAGGTGGAAGCAAATTCAATAATCTACAGATAATTTAATACAAACAATCTACAAATGTGGAGGAATGACTGCATAGCCACCTCCAGGCTACCAGAATAGAGTACCGTATATACTCGAGTATAAGCCGACCAGAATATAAGCCGAGGCACCTAATTTTACCACATACAAACTGGGAAAACATTGACTCCAGTATAAGATGAGATACCAATAAAATTACATTAATTGAGGCCTCAAAAGTTTAAATGTTTTTGAATCTTTACATCAAACTGTAATTTAAAATATGAGTCTCCAACTCTGATTAAATCATTATTTTCATCTTCTTCAATGTAAATGTGCTTATGTATTCTTTTAATAATCATAGAGTGAAATAATAAATGTAATAGTAATAATAATAATAATAAATGCAGTAAAATAATAAATGTAATAATAAATAGAGTAAAATAATAAATGTATTAATAACAATAAAATAGAGTAAAATAAATGTAAAAGTAACAATAATAGAGTAAAATAATAAATGTAATAATAATACTTAATACAGTAAAATAATAAATCTAACAATACCAATAACAATAGAGAAAAATAATAAATATACCATATATACTTGAGTATAAGCCGACCTGAATATAAGCCCCCCCCAGGATCCTCACCTGAGTATAAGTCAAGGAGATTTCTTTTCAGTTCTAAAAAAGGTCTGAAAAACTAGGCTTATACTCAAGTATATACAGTAAGTTAAAATATGAATAAGTAACATCACACACAAAGGAAGGCATTAGAACCATACTACAGATGTCCTTCAGAATGTATATGGGAGTCCACTTTTTTCAGAGTTCACTACTTGGTTGTTGTTTGCCATCAAGTTGACTTTAACATGTTACTATGACGTATGAATGAGAGACCTCTGTGAGACCTGCTCATCAACTGCCTCCTCTGATCTAGCAAGCTCAAGATCATGGCTTTCTTGATCTAATCAATACATCTGTAGTATGATCTCCCTCTTTTCTGGCTGTCTTTCACCTTTCTGAATGTTACAGGATTCTCATGGTATATCCATACTATGACAGGATTACTGTCATAGTTACTGGATTCTCATGGTATGTCCATACTATGACCGTGCTTCTAATTGAGGGTTCAGGCTTGACATGCTGTAAGAGCAATTCAATTGTCTTTCAGTAGCCCATGTCATCTGCTGAACTCTCCTCCAATGCCTCCAGAATTGAGTTTCTTCCTGCCAGCTTTTCCCAATATCCAGATTTCTTATCCATACATAGAAATAAAAAATATGGCTAGGATGATAGTACTCAGATGTTATATTATTTTTTCTGTTTAAAGTGTTGGAAATAGCAACCTCCCAAGCCTTTCACTATTCATTTGTGTGTGTGTATATATATATATATATATATATATATATATATATATATATATTCACTAAATTGTATTCTATGTGTACGTTGATTTGCCAGTTTGTACCTCTTTGGTGTAGGAGGAGTTATAGACATGTGATTGTACTGAGCATGTTCAGATTCAAAACTCCATTTTGTATTCAGTATATGTTTGGACTTCAGTAGAGAAGCATGCATGTGTTTGGCCTTCAATGAAAGCAGATGTATGTGTCAAGACCTCAGTGGAGGTGGATGTATGTTTGCGTTTCGAACTTTAATGGATGCAACATGACTTATGTGGACTTCAGTGAGTACAGCTATAGCTAAAGACTATGGATTATTAAGAATGATATCCTGTGTACTCAACACACAGAGAGAACTACATCCTATCTATAACTGAACTTTAAATAAGAAATGTGCCTGTATGGTGAATTAATACAAGATGTTTTATGAGTAAACAAGATACATTATTTTTCAAAGAAGACTATGTTTTTTTTATCTCTTGAGTGCATATTTTAACTAAGAGTTAAAGGGAGTGTATATCTTTTGGGTAACTTCAACTGCAAAGAAACAGCCATCTTCTCCTAACCAAATATATTTTTCTAGTGGCATGTTTTTATCCTTGGCAGTTTAAAGATATGGCCCTTCAGTTTAACAGCTGAGTTACCTGTGTGGCATTACATGAATGCTTATGAATATTACTTGTTCAAATAATTGACTTCTAACAAAGCCATGCTTTTTTTGAGTAGTAGTTTTTGAAAGGTGGTCTCCACATAATCATGGAGATTCACATTTGCCAAAAGGATATGTGCCCAGAGACTAGGTGCACTTATTTTCCAATAGGTTGTGCAATAGGTTATGCAATGTAAAGCACACAGACAGACATGCTGTCTCATCCTGCTTTCATGCACAAAGCTAATTTCTATGATATTTGAATATGCTTTACAATTCGTGTAATATGCCTCCTGCAGACGGCAATAGTGGGTTTGTTCAGACAAGAATGTCTCTCATGTATAGAGAGCAACATGATAATTATATATTGCTTTCTTTAATAGGGAGTTTTGAAGCGAGATATTATGAATCCTGCCTATGGAAAAGATAAGGGTTTCTATCACAACATGATAATAAAGAAATGAGCATCCAAGGTACTGGATAAAATATTTTTGTCACAACATTAAGATGAAGAAATGAGTGTCCAAGACCTACAGGTATTGTTTGGGGGAAAATATTTAAGAACATAAATTTGATGAGGAAATTTTAGGAAGTCATTTCCCAATTCCTAAATTCAGTGCAGGGGTTATGTATTTGATATTCAGTGGCAGAATTCCTATTCCACATTCACTAGCATAACTGCATTGTAAGGGAGGCGACTCACTTGTCATGAAAAAAAGTCTTTATTAACACAAAACACAGAGTGGAAAAAAACTAAAAATATTTAAAACAATAAATATAAGAATCCAAACATAAGCTATTGAAATAATTTTAAAAATCTAAAGGTAAAGATTTTCCCCTGACACTAAGTATAGTCGTGTCCGACTTTGGGGGTTGGTGCTCATCTCCATTTGTAAGCCGAAGAGCTGGCGTTGTCCATAGACACCTCCAAGGTCATGTGGCCAGCATGACAGCATGGAATGCCATCACCTTCCCGCCAGAATGGTACCTATTGATTTACTCACATTTGTATGTTTTTGAACTGCTAGGTTGGCAGAAGCTGGGGCTAACAGCAGGAGCTCACTAATAAAGGGCGAGCTATCAACCAGTGCTTCTAATTGTCAAAAGTATTTTCTTCCTTTGGGCAAAAAACTTAGGTAAACCTCTACATTTGAAGGCAAATCTTTAATTCTCCATACTCTATTACTATCAACCTTCCCCAATTGGTTTCAGAAAGCCAATTGCGGAAAAATACTAAAACCAACCATTATGAAAATATCTATGTTTTTATCTTTAATCAGAACTATCAATTGGTTCATCTCTAGAAGGGATAAAATTTTTACCAATTCGTTAAAACTACCAGCTGCAGTAAATCCAGATGGTTAGCAGTTCAAAGCCATGAGTCCGGGTGAGCACCTGGCTGTCAGCCCTAGCTTTTGCCTACTTAGCAGTTCAAAAGCATGTAATGTGAGTAGAACAATAAGTACAGCCTCTGTGGGGATGTAAAAGAATGCCCCATGAAGACATGCTGGCAACAATGGGAGAAAGTCTAGGGACAACAGGCTCCTTGGGATGGAAAAATGAAACAAGACCACTCCTGGGCTGCAAGGATCAGGCCTTCTGTCTCCTTCTTCAGTGTCCCATTCGTGAGCCACAGCCAGGTCTTCTCCTTATCAGCTTTTCCTTCAACAACAACAACAACAACAACAACAACAACAACAACAACAAGAAAGCCACACTACAAACTAGAGCTGACAGCTGGCACAACAAAACATTGCATGGAAAGTTCCTTGACAAAATTGAAGGAAAAGCTGATAAGGAGAAGACCTGGCTCTGGCTCACGAATGGGACCCTGAAGAAGGAGACAGACGGCCTGATCCTTGCAGCCCAGGAGCAAGCCATCAGGACAAAGGCAATTAAGGCCAAGATCAAAAAATCAGCTGATGACCCAAAATGCAGACTGTGCAAGGAAACCGACGAAACCATTGATCCTCAGCTGCTGTAAGAAAATTGCACAGACAGACTACAAACAGAGGCATAACTCTGTGGCCCAAATGATTCATTGGAACTTATGCCTCAAGTACCACCTGCCAGCAGCAAAGAACTGGTGGGATCACAAACCAGCAAAGGTCGTGGAAAATGAGCACGCAAAGATACTGTGGGACTTCCGAATCCAGCCTGACAAAGTTCTGGAACACAACACACCAGACATCACAGTTGTGGAAAAGAAAAAGGTTTGGATCATTGACGTTGCCATCCCAGGTGACAGTCGCATTGATGAAAAACAACAGGAAAAACTCAGCCGCTATCAGGACCTTAAGATTGAACTTTAAAGACTCTGGCAGAAACCAGTGCAGGTGGTCCCGGTGGTGATGGGCACACTGGGTGCTGTGCCAAAAGATCTCAGCCGGCATTTGGAAACTATAGACATTGACAAAATTACGATCTGCCAACTGCAAAAGGCCACCCTGCTGGGATCTGCACGCATCATCCGAAAATACATCACACAGTCCTAGACACTTGGGAAGTGTTCAACTTGTGATTTTGTGAAACGAAATCCAGCATATCTATCTTGTTTGCTGTGTCATACAACGTCGTTGTGTCAATAATAATAAATATTATTATTATTATTATTATTATTATTATTATTATTATTATTATTATTATTATTTTCTTGCAATGGAAAAGTTGAGTCTTTCCATCTATGAGCATACAATATTCTAGTGGCTGTAGCTCTATGTTGAATGACTCTTCCATGTTCTTCCAACAGCCCTCAAAAGATCAGGCCTATTTTTTCTGCTCACAAAGATTGCTCTTAACATTTTACTATAGCTTTCGAAGGGCTTTAAAACGATGCTCGAAGAAATGATATTAGTCTGGACACTTCATGCCTCGACAACTTCAATTTAGGGGATGGGGAAATCTAAAATTTCAAAGTCATTGTCCAGACAAAATAGCCACCTTACCAGCGAGTATTCAAATGAGTTAAGGTTTACAATTTGCACAGATTGGAAGGGGGAGTAGGAAAGAAGGAGCCCAATCGTGTGTGTGATTACTTAGAAGTCCCACTGTGTTCAATAGGGCTTACGCTCAGGCAACGATGAATATGAAATGTATGTCTTATTTTCATATAAAGTGAATGAATTTACATTTTCCAAGCTGGGGATGAAATTCATTGGTTTTCCTGTTTCTCTAAACTTTGCAATGTATTGGGGAGGGTGGCCCACACAAAAACACCCGGTAAAATGTGTACATTCAGGAAAATGGATTAAAAATGCAAATACCAAGGAACGTTGTGTACAAAAAGGCCTCTATTGGGGTAAAGCGTTTTCAAAAAAGTGGATATATTTGGTAATCTCTGTTTTATGTATTTTATTATGTGCTATCTTCTGGAAATATGTTTTAATATGTTTGTTGTAAAGAATGTGTGTTTTACAATGTTGTAACCCACCTCAAGCCATGAGGAGAGGTGAGCAAGAAATAAATTATTATTATTATTATTATTATTATTATTATTATTATTATTATTATTATTATTATTATTATTATTATTATTATGACAACTTACCAAAATGTATGTGAATTTTGTGCTTTAAATAATTATGAATAGATCCAGGAACAGGAAAAATGAAGCTGTGTTTGAAAAAGGTGGGTGGTAGAGAAAGCAATGGGAAGTGTGTGATAGAGAGATGCTGGAAAATGAAATGACAGTAATAGTATTTTCCTGTTTTGAAATATTAGAACTGGGTTGGCATAATTATAATCTTTTTTTTTTTTTAGACTGGAGGGGGGTGGAGTCTGACATCAAGGCATGACCAGTTTTCCTTTTACTGTTAATAATACTATAATAATAATCAATTTTATTTCTTCCCTGCCACCATCTCCCAGAAGGGACTCGGGGAGGCTAACAAAAATACAGTGAAGTGACACATATAGACAATATATAAACCTAAAACAATAAAACCATAAAATTACAGTCACACATATACATAATTACAATGTAAAACATGCAGATAAAAACAAGTTGTTTCGATTGACACAGCCCAGTGCTGACATGATGACAACAGTAAGTCCTCAAACTAATCCTTAAAAAACTGTAAGATCAAAGGCTCAAAAAGCCATGTTTTAAACTGGAATGAAAGGTTTGAAGTTGTGATGTCTCATGGGCCTTGTAGTCCCGTTCCTAGTGCTATTGTGGCAGACGAGGAGGAAAACATGGGATTTCCACCGGTTCAGCTTGAATCGGAGCCTCTCCACCTGGAGGATGTTTGTCCTCAGGAAGTTAACCAAACAAGCCTTGGGCAGAATTCTCCCCCGTTTTCCCGAAACGACAATTATAATAGAGATAGAGGAGTCAGGGAGGCAAATCGCCGGAGTC
Organism: Anolis carolinensis; assembly: GCF_035594765.1. Lineage (NCBI taxonomy): Eukaryota > Metazoa > Chordata > Lepidosauria > Squamata > Anolidae > Anolis > Anolis carolinensis. Next base: position 11,337,524 of record NC_085843.1, read on the forward strand.
TCAGAATCGCTGCCAAACAATTAGCTGATTAGGTCTGCTTCCCTTGGGAAATTCTAAGGAGTCATGCATCTGGACAGAGTTGGGTTTCGCTTCTTGTTCTCCAGGGAAAGTGTTCTGTTGGCGGGAAAACAAGACCCTACATAGGGGTTTTGCCACAAGGGGAACCTTGCGGAGTCAATTGTTCAGCTTGAGGAGAGAGATCGTGTGTGGACTTCGTACCCCAGTTCCTTGTTTCCCGGATCAAGTTTCCAACCTAGCCTTGTTTCAGGGATCAAGTTTCCAGCCTTGCCTTGTTTCACAGACTTCTCTGGACTCAGTTCATGTTTCATGTTTGCCTCGTTTCAAGTTTTGATCTAGCCAAGAATCAAGTCTATTTTCCAGCCTTGTTGTCAAGCTACTTTGGACTTTAAGGACCCTGTCATTTCCCCACACTTTGCTTGGCAAAGTGTGTGTTTCGGTCAAGTGGATTTAAACTTTGAACTCTAATATCTTATATTGGACAATACATTTCTGGACTATATTTGACCTCAACTGAAAGGTCTGCTTCTGAACTATATTCTTCACTTGTTTTTATTGACTTTATATATTTCTTTAATAAAGATATTAGATAGATTCTGGCCTCTGTGTAAGGTTATTGGTGCTCTGCAGCCTGGGTCCTGACAGAAGTGAGGGGAGTAGCCTGATCTCTCAAGGGAAGGCATTCCAGAGTTGGGGTGCCACCACCAATAAAGCCCTCTCTCTTGTCCCCACCAACTATATTTGAGACGGTGGTGGGACTGAGAGAAGGGCCTCCCCAGTAGATTTTAATACCCACGCTGGTTCATAGAAGGAAATGTGGTCTTGAAAATAGGTTGGCTTCAAAGTGTATAGGGGTTTATAGGTAATCAACGTGTATAGGGGTTTATAGGCAGAGTGAGGGAATTGCCTCAGACAGCAGGTGATGCAGGGTGGCAATGGCCATCATTGTTGGTTGATGTGAATCCATTTGGAAGTTGTGAATCCATTCTAGGTTTAAGAACCTCGTCACATGGGCTCATATCACATTGTAGGATGCTTTAATCATAGAGCCAGTATAGAGCCTGCTGGAACCTATCACATTACGTAGGACTACTTCTCGTAGGCTTCTGTGCGAGCTCCATGTTGAAAACATACTGGGAAGAAGAATTCAGACCATGGGTGACTGCCTGTATTCTGATTGAGTAAGTGGGGACAGCACATGGGGAAGCTGGGCAGTGATGGCTTCCCATCATGTGATGGGGAAGTGGGTGATGCAGGGCACAGAACAATGGTTTCCTCTGCTGCCCCATGGATTCGCCACACTGTCCCATGGATTCCCTTGCTGTTACCTAGTGTCAGGACCACAATGTGATGAGGTCTTTAGTCTGACTTTGAAGGAATTATCTTGAAAATGATAATGACAACGCATGTTCAGGGGCCGTTTGACCGCAAGGCAAATTAGGCAGTTGCCGAAGGTGCCATCCTCTATGGGGCGCAGTTGAGGCTGGAGGATGGCGTCTTCAGCAACCGTTGAGGCACCTCCGCCCAGGCGTGGCCTTCCTGCCTCCGCGGCCTGGCCTGGCCTCCTACCAGGCCACCCTGCTACCCCTTTAAGGACAGGGAAGCAATCCTGGCCTGCGCCAAAGGGCTGTCTCCTGACGTTTCACCCGCATCTATGGCAGGCATCCTCAGAGGTTCTGAGGTCTGTTGGAAGCTAGGTAAGTGGGGCCCAGTTTTATTGTGTTTTAGCGTATTGTTTATTGCTTGTTGTTTATACTGTTTTAATTGTTTTAATTTGCCTTTTGTTTTGTATTGTTATATTGTGTGTTGAAGCCTTGGCCTTTGTAAGCCGCATCGAGTCCTTTGGGAGATGCTAGCGGGGTACAAATAAAGTTTAATAATAATAATAATAATAATAATAATAATAATAATAATAATAATAATATATCTGTGCAAAGTCCAGGGTGGGAGAAAGAGCTCTTATCTGTTTGGGGCAAGTGTGAATGTTGCAATTGGCCAGCTTGATTAGAATCATAGAATCATAGAATCATAGAATAGAGTTGGAAGAGACCTCATGGGCCATCCAGTCCAACCCCCTGCCAGGAAGCAGGAAATCGCATTCAAAGCACCCCCGACAGATGGCCATCCAGCCTCTGCTTAAAAGCCTCCAAGGAAGGAGCCTCCACCACAGTCCAGGGGAGAGAGTTCCACTGTCGAACAGCCCTCACTGTGAGGAAGTTCTTCCTGATGTTCAGGTGGAATCTCCTTTCCTGTAGTTTGAAGCCATTGTTCCGTGTCCTAGTCTGCAGGGCAGCAGAAAACAAGCTTGCTCCCTCCTCCCTATGACTTCCCTTCACGTATTTGTACATGGCTATCATGTCTCCTCTCAGCCTTCTCTTCTGCAGGCTAAACATGCCAAGCTCTTTAAGCCGCTCCTCATAGGGCTTGTTCTCCAGACCCTTAATCATTTTAGTCGCCCTCCTCTGGACGCTTTCCAGCTTGTCAACATCTCCCTTCAACTGCGGTGCCCAGAATTGGACGCAGTATTCCAGGTGTGGTCTGACCAAGGCAGAATAGAGGGGGGGGCATGACTTCCCTGGATCTAGATGCTATTCCCCTATTGATGCAGGCCAGAATCCCGTTGGCTTTTTTAGCTGCTGCATCACATTGTTGGCTCATGTTTAACTTGTTGTCCACGAGGACTCGAAGGTCTTTTTCGCACACACTGCTGTCTAGCCAGGCGTCCCCCATTCTGTATCTTTGATTTCCATTTTTTCTGCCGAAATGAAGTATCTTGCATTTGTCCCTGTTGAACTTCATTTTGTTAGTTTCGGCCCATCTCTCTAGTCTGTCAAGATCGTTTTGAATTCTGCTCCTGTCTTCTGGAGTGTTAGCTATCCCTCCCAGTTTTGTGTCGTCTGCAAACTTGATGATCGTGCCTTCTAACCCTTCGTCTAAGTCGTTAATAAAGATGTTGAACAGAACCGGGCCCAGGACGGAGCCCTGCGGCACTCCACTTGTCACTTCTTTCCATGATGAAGATGACGCATTGGTGAGCACCCTTTGGGTTCGTTCGCTTAGCCAATTGCAGATCCACCTAACTGTAGTTTTGTCTAGCCCACATTTTACTAGTTTATTTACCAGAAGGTCGTGGGGGACTTTGTCGAAGGCCTTACTGAAATCCAGGTACGCTACATCCACGGCATTCCTTGTATCGACCCAACTCGTAACTCTATCGAAAAAAGAGATCAGATTAGTCTGGCATGACTTGTTTTTGGTAAATCTGTGTTGACTATTAGCAATGACCGCATTTGTTTCTAAGTGTTCGCAGACCACTTCCTTGATGATCTTTTCCAGAATCTTGCCTGGTATCGATGTGAGGCTGACCGGACGGTAATTGTTTGGGTCGTTCTTTTTTCCCTTCTTGAAGATAGGGACCACATTCGCCCTCCTCCAATCTGCTGGGACTTCTCCCGTTCTCCAAGAACTCTCAAAGATAATTGCTAGTGGTTCTGAAATAACTTCCGCTAATTCCTTCAATACTCTTGGATGTAGCTGATCTGGCCCTGGGGACTTGAATTCGTTTAGAGAGGCCAGGTGTTCCTGGACAGCTTGTTTCCCTATTTGGGGTTGGATTTTCCCCAATCCTTCGTCCATTCCATGTTGCTGAGGTTGAAGATGGCTTTCTTTTTGTGAGAAGACCGAGGCAAAGAAGGCATTAAGCAGTTCTGCCTTTTCCCTATCCCCTGTTGCCATCATCCCATCTTCTCCTTGCAGAGGCCCTATCGCCTCCTTTTTCTTCCTTTTTCTACCAACGTAAGCAAAAAAGCCTTTTTTGTTGTTTTTTATGTCCCTGGCAAGCCTGAGCTCATTTTGTGCTTTAGCCTTGCGAACCTTTTCCCTACAGGTGTTGGCTATACGTTTGAATTCTTCTTTGGTGATTTCTCCCCTTTTCCACTTCTTGTGCATGTCACTTTTAAGCTTTAGCTCAGTTAGAAGTTCTTTGGACATCCATTCTGGCTTCTTTGCACTTGTCTTATTTTTCTTCTTTGTTGGCACTGTTTGCATTTGCACCTTGAGTATTTCACTTTTGAAAAACTCCCATCCATCCTTAACTCCCTTGTTTTTTAATATTGGCGTCCATTAGCATTTAATGGCCTTGCAGATTCAAAGCCTGGCTGCTTCCTCCCTGGGGGTATCCTTGGTTGGGAGGTGCTAGCTGGCCCTGATTGTTTCCTGTCTGGATTTCCTCTGTTTTTAGAGTGTTGTTCTTTATTTAGGCCTTTCCTTAATCCCTCATTATCCAACATTTTCACTTATCCAATGCCTTTATTTTTCAGTGATTGGTTTGGGGGGGGGGGGGTGCCAAAATTCTGTTCACTTACACTTGAAAATTACTCAGGGCCGGCCCTGCGCACGTTTAGATGGCTCTTCTAATTTTCATACTAAAACTCAGACCAGATATAATACTCTAGTAACAAAGAAGACACCAGCTGCAACAGACAGAAGCCCCCAGATGCCTGTCAGATCTTTTCCCATGTTGATGGACAAAGCTGTGCATGCCATGGCTTTTTCTTCTCCAGGCTAAACTTACCCAGCCCCCTATGATGATCTTCATAGGGTTCGGCTTCTAGACCTTTCAGTATTTTGGTTGTTTTTTTTCATGAAAAACTGGAATGTGTCCAGAAGAGGGTGACTAGACTGATGGGGAGTGGCTTAGTGAACTGCATACTTTTAGTCAGGAGAGAGAATTTTAAGAAGTGACAACTGTGATTGCTGTGTTTAAACATTTGAAAGGATGTCATATTGAAGATGGAACAGTCTTGCTTTCTCCTGATCAGGAGACCAGGACATGGAGCAAAAGAGTCAAAGTGCAGGGAAACAAATTCCACCTAAACATTTAGGAGGAACTTCCTGGACTTTCCTTTTTGGGAGATTTTTAAACGGAGATTGGATGGCCATGTCGGGAGTGCTTTGGTTGTTGCTTCCTACATGGCAGAATGAGAGTGGGCTGGATAGCCCTTGGGGTCTCTTTGAATGCTATAATTCTATGATTTTATGAAAATCAAAGATAGTATAAAAATAACAGTAGCAGTCAAAGATAAATAGCTCTTGCAAAATCCCAAAAATATAATTCTGAAAATAGAGTGCAAAACACCATTTCTGTTCAATAATATGGAATATGTCTTTATGAGAGGAATCTACAACCTTATAGAAAACTGGAAGGTGGAGTGGAGAGGGACTATAAAGAATCAAATGCTTTATGGCCAAAACGATTCGATTAGTGGAGAGCCCATTTGGAGCAGTTTGGTTTGCTCTGCTAGTGACACTGCAGCAATTTCCTCTTCTACATTCAAGCAAGGTATCAGGCAAATGATAAATCATTTGCATCCATTTCTCCATGAACGGAAGGGAGGCAAATTAGTATGCAAATGTAACTGTTGGCAAGCAGGACCGTGTCAACCCAAACAGAGTCAAATTAGTTGACGATTTTCCAAGAACAAATTTACATATTGAAGGGAAACACTATTACACACCACACACACACACACACACACACACAGACCTGCTTGTGGAATGTAAGTCCAGGTTATCCAAGAAAGAATAGAGTATGTTTCTGAAATGTCTGAAGGTATGTGATTAGGAAGAAAATGGAGAGGTGGGTAATGAATTCATTCAAATTAATAGCAAAATAGTCTTTCTGACTTTTTCATATCTTTCTGACCAGTGTCACAGTGTGGAGGTACTTGAGTAGTAACTACTGCCCCACAGGAGCCCAATGCTGATGGTCCCTCATCAGTGCTAGGTGTCCTGTTTTGTCTTTCAAGAACAGCCTTAAGACACTGTGGTAAGTAAATGAAAACCACTTTACTTCAGCAAAACATAAAGTACAGTGCACTCAGGGAAATAATGCAAAAGAAAGCCAGGAAGTCTTCCTTCAGACAAAGACACAGGCATAAATCCAGATGCAGACTTGGAGCAGGTGCACAGAGAGTGAAGGCATTAGAGTCAGTTTGTTACCAGCAAGAGCTGGCTGCACCTGCTTCAGCTTTTATAGCCCTGGGTCCCCTCCCAGCTGCTAAGGCAGTTCCTAATTACTCAGCTGCATTTCTGGCAGCTAATCTAGCTGAACAACGTCTCTGCTCTGTTTCCTTTCACCTCTCCTGGAATGAGGGTACTAGCAAAGTCTCCTCCTCAGACTTCAACTCACCCTCAGATTCACGAATACTTTCCTGCTCCCCTTCCTCTTCCGAAGAAGAGGAATCCCCGACACGAGGTGCCTAGTTGTCATTTCAATCTCCCACAATGCCTTGAATTGTTCTAGAATATTATGGGGCATTCAAATGGTTGCTTGCTGTCAGAGCTAACCACAGCATTGCTGGTTTAGATCAGTATGCCATGGGTTTCCTTGCCGCCTAGCCCAAGGGCTCATCCAAGTCAGAAACTGGCCCTGCTCATATCAGATGAATAAAGAGTCATTAGAATGACAGAACTAGAACTAATCTGCTCTAACTTTCTCCCAAACATTGAAATTGCGACTATATCAACCTATTTGGGGTGCTGATTATGAAAATTGCATTGGATAGACATCAGCTCTAGATTATTAAATATGGCTTTCTGTGGATGACTACTGGATGGCATATGTTCTGTATCAGAAACTAGAGCTGATGTAGTCTATCCAATGCTATTTTCTGAATAAGCACCCCAAATAACCAAACTGAATGTTGACCAAAATCTGATTCATAACCCTTTTGCCAAGATTCTACACTTGAAAGACAATCATACTCAGCCACGAGTGATAGTCTATGGGGATGCATGGTAGAATGGAGTTAGACTGGCTGGTCCTTAGGGGTCTCTTCCAACTCTATAATATCTCTCTCTCAAACAGCTCAATTGTGGAACTATCTCCACAGTTAGGCTACTCAGAAGGTAGTTCCCTCAGAGTTTTTGACATGCAGTATAGAACTATGCTGTCTCACATGATTTTTGCCTCTTACTATTAGGGGACTCTGCTTTGTTTTTTAAACTGTTGCTCTTGTTTGGGAACTATATTTAACTATGAGTTTGGACTGTTTCTAATAAATTTTAAAGTTAGTTTTTACATTTTTTGGCAATTACACATTGCCTTTGATAAATAGCCAGAGGTTGTAGTCCATCTGTTGGGAGTGCTTGGATTGTATATTTATGCATAACAGAATAGGCTTGAGCTGGGATTGGATCCTTGGGGTCTCTTCCAACTCTACGATTCTAGGGCAGCTCCAGTCACACATCTGCTGGGTTGACTTGGTTAAAGGACTACCATCTCTGCCTAGAAAACATTTTCATGTTCCACAAGATACTCATTCCTGGTGGATGACATTTAAAAAAACCCCATAAAAATCATTCCATCTCAGCTCTGTTTAATACTAAAACAGCCATCTTCGCTCTCCCAATAAACCTCCCATTAGGGTGGTTCCATGAAAGAAAGAGGCCAGGATGTGAGCTGTTAAAAGGGAGGAATGATAGTAAGCCTCAGCTAAAGGAGAGGCCACTTAGGAGCAAACACCATTTTAATGTAAATCGACTAATGTTGGGTAATCTATACAGAGCGTTAGGCAAAGTATTTCCTCTCTAACGCATGGTTCCCTTCCAGCACTCTCAGGAAAACTCTTCCTGCCCTGAATGTATAAGCAATAAAGCAAATTATTTTACTGCAGACGGTAATGAGACAGGAGGGCTGCTAATAAAAAATAAATAAAAAATTAAAACCCATTCCCTATGCTCTCCCCTCGCTATGCTAACCCTCTGCATGGTTTTTACAGTGCTCTGTGGATTTGCCATTTCCTGTCCCTCTTGAACATGCCTCACTCATTTTCCAAGGACAGCCAATCGGAGGCCTGCGCACATATTGAGTGGATGTTTACAGCCCCAGAGCTGCCCTCATAACTCAAGGCCTCTGGGAAGTCCTTGGACTTCTGGCTTGCTAAGCTGCAGCTGAACAAAGCTGGTTGGGAAACAAAAGAAAGGTTGCACTGCAAAAGCAAAAAAAAAAAAAGCTTTGTTATGGAAAGTGGGAAATACTGAATTTTAGAGTCAAATCATTATGGACACCAGCAGAGAAAATGTTGTTGTTTGTAGGCAATACTCAATGTTGATCTTGTGTCATGATGTAGCACAGTATATTCTTGCAATTGTTTTTTCATGATAGGTAATTGTCTCAATGTATGGTGTTATTTTTTTTTATTAAGCCAATACATCTTTATTAGCATGGTCAATGATCAGCATTCATTCTATCAGATAATAGACTCAAGGAGTCAGAAGGAGGATCAGAAGTGAGGTAGTTCAAATCTTGGCAATGAGCAAATCTGCTACTAGAGCATCCCTGAATAGGTGATCATCCATAGAATCATCAAATTGGAAGAGACCACATGGGCAATCCAATCCAACCTCTCTGCTATGTAGAAGAGTTTTTGCTAAAAACAGTTTCTGCTAAAAACCCCTGCAACATGGAATAGTCTACCATGGCAATAGGTACCACTGTTGAAGAGATTATGCATTTAGAAAGTCAATCCTCACTCATTCTGAATCCTTTCTCTTCTTATGTGAACCCTATGCTTTAGAGCAGTGGTTCTCAAACTACCTAATGTTGCAATCCTTAATCCTTAATACAGTTCCTCATGTTGTGCTGACCCCCAACTATATTTTCGTTGCTACTTCAGAAGTGTAATTTTGCTACTATTATGAATCGTAGTGTAAATATCTGATTTGCAGGATTCACTGGACCAAATTTGACACAAATACCCAATCTGAATACTGGGTGGGGGTGGGGGTGGATTGATGTTATCATTTGGGAGTTGTAGTTGCTGGGATTAATAGTTCACCTACATTCAAAGAGCATTCTGAACTCCACCAACGATAGAGTTGAACCAAACTTGGCACACAGAACTCCCATGACCAACAGAAAATACTGGAAGGGTTTGGCTGGCATTGATCTTGAGTTTTGGAATTGTAGTTCCCCTACATCCAGAGAGCACTGTGGACTCATATAATGATGCATCTGGACCAAATTTGGCACAAATGCTCAATATGCCCAAGTGTTAACACTGGTGGATTTTGGGAAAAATAGACCTTGGCATTTGGGAGTTGTAGTTGCAGTGATTTATAGTTCACCTACAATCAAAGATCCCCTTGAACACCACCACTGATAGAAATGGGCCAACAAGCAGATAGATCGTCAGTGTTCTCTGCCAAAGGGGTTCCTAAGACTATCAGATATATGTGTCCTGACCCCCAGGTTAAGAAACACTGCTTTAGAGCAAGACAACATAAATTTATTCAACAAATCTCATGATAAGTCTTCAAATATTTTAAAGTTACCCATCATGTTGTTTCCTTGCTAGGCTAAATATACTCATTTTTCTAACCTTTGCATTTGTTAGCATTGTTATGTGTTTTTAAGTAATCCAGAACTGCTTAGACAACTCAATGGGGAAAGAAAAGGTTCATATCAATATTGTGAGATTGTGAGAAGTTGTTCATCTCATCTATAAGTGTGGAGGCATCAAAAAGAGGACCATTGAGAAGGTCAATGGGCCACAAGGATTCTTAGCCATTTCGGTTCTCTTCATTGGTATTTCCCAGCACCAAAAAAGCCATTTTTTTTACTATTTTTCAAATATTTTTGAACCATTCTTTCCACCCCTAAACACACTGTATCTTTTTGTTTCAGTAAATGTGAGAAAGGAAAGAAGGAACTACATAGCTACTGCTTCAGTAAAAGCCACAAATCTTGATATAACATCTACTTTTAGCCTGAAAGCTCTTTTTAAAAGGCTGAGATGCCAAGCTAAGCCATCCTGCATGCAAAGCATGTGCTCTCCTACCAAACTGTGCCCACCCCCCCCAAGGATTAGACTGCCTTTGCACTAACACAGAAACAAAACAGTACTCTCATGGTTGTGTTCAGCCAACTTCTTGCACTGGCCTGTAGTCTTTATGCTCATAAACAAAACTCTGGCTACTTTTGTAGATAACATTACATTGCCAGGGCAATCCTTATTGGTATTCATGTTAGTAGGAACAGGAGCTAGATGATGCTAATTGACCTAGAAAGGACATAAAAATTCTCCGCCTTTCAAATGCCAAGGAGACTTTACTTATTTTGCAGAATTTTATTTCGAACAGAGTAAGTTTTCTCTTGAATAAATCTGTTTTCAGAGTCCCACAATTTAGGATTAGACCATAATTTATTTCTTTACAGTATTTATATTCCGCCCTTCTCACTCCGAAGGGGACGCAGGGTGGATCACATTACACATATAAGGCAAACATTCAATGCCTTTAACATAGAACAAAGACAAGACAAACATAGGCTCCGAGCTGGCCTCGAACTCATGACCTCTTGGTCAGAGTGATTTCTTGCAGCTGGCTGGCTGCTCACCAGCCTGCGCCACAGCCTGCAGTCTGATCTTTCTTCCTGCTTTGGAAGAAACCCCCATCTCAGACCAGGACAACCTGTGAAATCCTGCCAAGCTGGACTGTAGGTCACCAAGTTCTTGATCTCCTTTATCAGATAGTTAATGGAAGAAACCTACCTTCTAGGAAGTAAAATAACTAACATAAACTTGTGCATCAGTTCTCCAGCCAAAAATGTGGCCCTGACTACCAGAGCCACCCAAAAGAGCTTCAGGAGAAGCTATATAGGCAACCATTTTCAGTACAAGTGGATTACAGCTCAGAATCATAGAATGGAATTATGAAACCACAAAATCATGGGAAATCACATGGGAGGAAACAATGAACCCCCTAGCCTTAAGGAATGCAGTAAAAGACACAATGTTGACCCCACAAACAAAGCTCTCCTTCTACTCTGTCCTCAGAGACAGGCATAAAAGTAACAGAGATAGAAATTATATAGAGTTAATAGTGAACATAAGCATCATTGGGTGACAGTGGTTGCAATTCTGAATAGCTCTTTGTAGTATAGTGGTTCTGCATGCCAACCTACACTAGAAACAACCATTTACGATGCTACCCCTAGTCTTATTTTGTAGCCTTTGAAGCTCTTCACATGATCATGCCATACCCCATAGTGAGTGGGCAGCCTTGGAGAACTGTCTGGTTGCATCCATGCAGATAGACACAAAATGTAATCCATCAAGCCTGTGATTTGCTGACATTTTCCAGAGGCCGTAGCTGGATGCTTTTCTGCTCCCCTTGGGACACAGAACAGTTGTATATGTGTTGAACACTTCAGAGTTTGAAAGCAGGTTTAGTGAATATGAGTACTGCCTAATACAGCCAGCCCCTTGTACCCATAGGTTCTGTATCTATGGATTCACCCAACCATAGCACAAAAATATTTGGAAAAAAATCTCAAAAGCAAACCTTGATTTTGCTACATGCAAAACACTGCACTGATTTGTCGGCATAACCTGCTGTCGCATCCTTCCATTTAAAGATCTGGCACTCATTTGAGTTGCTCATCTTTTAAAATAAGGGGCACAATTTTACTATGTCATTGTATATAATAGACCTTCAACTTCCCCAGATTTTGGTATTGATGGGGGGTCCTGGAAACAAACTCCAGCAGATACAGAGGGCCTGCTGTAATTTCCCAGAAGAGGTCATCAAATTGATTACTTAATAAATTCTTGAGCCCTCTTTCTCAATAGGAAGATGTACATTTGAAAAAGATAACTAAAAATGGCTCAGAGATTTCAAAGTTCATTTAACACCCCAGGGCACGTTTTGGCAGTGGCATCGCACTTAAACTCATATGAATCAGATCTGTTTTAACCTCCAGCTTTCATGAACTGACCTGCATATTTTTATTCCTATCTTTAAAAATGGAGCCCACATGGTGTAGTCGTTTGAGTGTTGAAATATAACTCCACAACCAGGTTCAAATTCCTGCGTGGCTATGAAACTCACAGAGGAACCTTAGCCAAGTCACATTCTCTCACCCACAGAAAAAGGCAATAACAAACCTCGTCTGAACAAATCTTGCAAAGAAAACCCTGCGTTAGATTCAATTTGGGATTGCCATAGGTCAGAAATAACCTGAAGGCACACAACAAGAACAATATATAGTAGAGTCTCACTTATCCAACATAAATGGGCCAGCAGAATGTTGGATTAGTGAAAATGTTGGATAATAAGGAGGGATTAAGGAAAAGCCTATTAAATGTCAAATTATGTTATAATTTTACAAATTAAGCATCAAAACATCATGTTTTACAACAAATCGACAGAAAAAGCAGTTTAATACATGGTAACGTTATGTAGTAATTACTGTATTTACGGATTTAGCACCAAAACATTACAATATATTGAAAACATTGACTACAAAAACTTTGGTTACTAACAAATTGACTACAAATAAAGATAGAATTGGATAAAATGAACGTACAGTAACAACATTGTCAGAAATTAAATCCATATAAAGTTCACTCCTAGAGAAACAGCTGTGGATCCGGGTGGGAGACAGACTGCGTTTGATAATCCAGAACGTTGGATAATCGAATGTTGGATAAGTGAGACTCTACTGTATTTAAAAATATAATGGTTTGTTGTGTGTTTTCTGGGCTGTATGGCCATGTTCCGGAAGTATTCTCTCCTGACGTTTATAATATACCTCACAACCTCTGAGGATGCCTGCCATAGATGTGGGTGAAACATCAGGAGAGAATACTTCTGGAGCATGGCCATACAGCCCAGAAAACATATAACAACCCTGTGATCCTGGCCATGAAAACCTTCGGCAACACATAAAAAATACACTATATAATCTTTTCTCTATTTCCCCTAGTTTTTTAAAAAATTGAATTTATTTCTGCTCATAATATTGATTGCTGTAATTTAAAATTCATATTTTGTTTTAATGTTATTAATTTAACTTTGCACACTGATGTTTAGAGATTCAGCATATCGACATAAAATAAAATCAACAGAGCCTATGGCAAAGGAAACGGAGCATCCGACTTTCCTTAGTCAACTATTAAGAGTTCACCTTGTTATTCAGCAGTGGAGTGCTTCTTTCTCTTCTACAAAATTTGTCATTAAAACGGTTTGTGCATTTTGTTGAATCCTGGCTGCTTGTTTCGTCTAACAACACTCCCACAGGCAAACTATGGCTTAGAGGCAAACTGCAGTTAGAAGCCATGCTTGTTCTGGCATAGAGAGACAATGTGATGTAGTGGTTTGAGTACTGGACTACAATTCTGGAGACATGGGTTTGATTGTCTGCTTGGCCACAGAAACTCATTGGGTGACCTTGGGTTAGTCACATACTCTCAGCACTAGGACACCACATGATAGGATCACCTTAGGCCCTTAGACTTAGGGTCACCAGAAATGAAGGCATACAAAAATAACAAACGTGCAATATTATGTGTTTAAACCACTGCTACTTAAAATGTGAGTCACGGTCCCAAATTGAGTCTCCTTATCTCAATGCTGGGTTCATGAAAAATTTGGCCACGGTAAAAGGTTTCTGAATGCCAACTATTTACACAAATCTGCTAGCAACAATGTGCAGTATTAACAGTGGACTCTGATGAAAATGCTTCAGCTGTACCTCACAAAAAGGAAAATCAGCCTGTTTTACAAGCCTTTCAAATGCGTATTGATTTTCAGTAGATGTTTGATTATTTTATATGCCTATATAACCAGACTCATGCAAAATAAAATTAGGTAGAAAAAGGTCATGAGAGAAAAACCTTTAAGAAGCCCTGCCTTAAACCACAGTTTGTGGTGACCTTCAAATCTGACCTGGGGTTTATTGTTGACTTACAGATGACAGCCCTGACATTTGAGAGGATAAAAACTGGAAGGAGTCCTCAGAAATGAGGATAAATGATTCTGTCTTATTTTGTCCTCTGAATGGCCAATAAATACAAAAACAACCTAAAACATGCTTTGATGAGGTACATTAACATACCTGTTGTCTCTACCATTATCTAACCATTCTTGTATTTGAGATGGGACTGGTATTGGACTGGGTGGCTCTGGGTTTTTTTGCACAAATAAAACTTGTGCGCCAACTGAGCCTGTTGCTTGAGAAGCCAGATCTGGCCCCGGTGGTCCATGCCTTAGTTACACCCCATCTGGTTTACTGAAATGTGCTCTACGTGGGGCTGCCTCTGAAGCATGATTGGAAACTTCAGCTGATCCAAAGAACTGCAGCCAGGTTTCACACTGGAGCTGGCTGCAGGGAGCGGACAACCCCTCTGTTGCAGCAGCTCCACTGGGTGCCAGTTTGTTTCTGGGCACAATTCAAAGTGCTAGTTATGACCTTTAAAGCACTAGATTGTTCAGGTCCAGGATATTTGGCTGTCTGCATTACCTTGTATAAACCTGCCCTCACCATGAAATCTTCAGGAGAGGCCCTTCTCTCAGTTCTACCTCCATCTCAAGCTCAGTTGGTGGGAACTAGAGAGAGGGACTTCCTTCTCAGTGGAAAATACCCCGTTACTCTTGAACTCCCTTCTTCCCAGGGAAGCCACAATGCCCCCCACTCTTCTGTCCTTCTGGCAGCAGGCTAAACCCTTTTTATTTAGACAGGCTTTTAAAGATCAATTCAGGGGGTGATGAGGTTTTTAAACTTTGAATTTGTTTTAATTGATTTTTAACTGGGAATTTTTAAATGCTGTTTATATTTAATCCTGTTTTAATGTTCATATGCTTGTATTTTTTAAATGGCTATGCTAATGTTTTTATGTTAAGCCACTTTGAATCCCCTCCGGGGAGATAAAGCAAGGTATAAATAGAAATAATAATAATAATAATAATAATAATAATAATAATAATAATGATAATGATAATGATGATGATCGGCACATCTTGGGAAGTACTCAACTTGTGATTTTGTGAAATGAAATCCAGCATATCAATCTTGTTTGCTGTGTCATACAATAAAATAATAATAATAATAATAATAATAATAATAATAATAATAATAGGAAAAACTCAGCCGCTATCAGGACCTCAAGATTGAACTTCAAAGACTCTGGCAGAAACCAGTGCAGGTGGTCCCGGTGGTGATGGGCACACTGGGTGCCATGCCAAAACATTTCAGCCGGCATTTGGAAACAATAGACATTGACAAAATTACGTTCTGTCAACTGCAAAAGGCCACCCGACTGGAATCTGCACGCATCATCCGAAAATACATCACACAGTCCTAGACACTTAGGAAGTGTTCGACTTGTGATTTTGTGAAACGAAATCCGGCATATCTATCTTGTTTGCTGTGTCATAATATAATAATACAATAATTGTATTTCAGCCAGGTTTAAACAAAGCGCAGCCTTCCAGAAATTGTTGCATGGCAATTCCCAGCAGTCAGCATAGCCAATAGCAGGGCATGTTGGGACTTCCAGGCCACCAACATCTGGAAAGTTGCAACCATTTTAAGTCATAAGCTGAAATGGGCAATTGTGGCAAGCTATTGGGCCAATTTTCTGCCCAGTACTCTGTGTATTATTAAAACTACCAAAATGCACCCCAGAAGTTATTGGTAATGTACTTCTATTTTTGAAAAAATGATTTTTTAAAATGCTGAACACTACAGCCTGTTTAAATTAATTTATTTATATATCCTCTTCTTGGTGTTGTTATTGTCTGCCTTCAAGTTGTTTCTGGTTTATGGCAACTGCAAGGTTTCATGGGGATTTCTTGGTCATATTCATTCAAAGGGAGTTTCCCATGATGGAGTATGACTTGCCTAAGATCACCCAGTGAATTTCTACAACTGAGAGGATAGTCAAGACCCTATCTCGAAAGTTGTATTCCAATGCTCAAACCACTATATCACAATTTAAGATATGCAGATGACACCATACTACCAATAGAAAATGCAAAAATTTGGAATTATTGAAGAAATTCAACAAAGAAATTAAAAAGGCAGATTTACAGCTGAACATTAAGAGAAACAACAACAATGACCATGGATGACTTACAGCTTCTCAAGTTGCTCCTGACACACAACAAAATATATATAATTTTAAGGTGGACATTAGACAATGAAAATATTGAGATACTCAAAGATTTCCTACACTATGGCTCAGCCATTAATCAAAATGGATACTGCTATCAAGAAAACAGATGAGCCGGAAGGACAGCTATGAGGGAACTAGACAAAAACCTTAATTATGATTGCATACCTAAGTCCGGATTATCAATTCCTTCATATTTCTATGTAGGGTTGTGGAAGCTGGGCAGCTAAAGAAACAAACTAATTTGAAATGTGGTACTAGGGAAGAGTTCTGTAGATATCCAGTCAAAAAGATGTTTTTTATTGCACAACTGAATGTAAACCAAATGTACGTGCAGATAAGTACTACATCTAATTTCAGCTGGGACAGATAGATATACAACAACGGTGTACACAACCTGTTCTGCATCTTTGAACTGAATGTGGATACTGGACCACAATTCCAAATCACTTCCATAAAGGAAGCTTGCACATGCATAAGGCACAGAAGAATTATTGCTACTGTCAAAATACTGCTTTTTTGTGTAAAAAATGTTTCCATGCAGAAAATGTATTTTGCTACACAGAGAAGGCATTTTTCATAAATGAATGTTCCTTCAATGACTCTTGAAGTGTGAAGAGTTGTCAAAAATTGCACAGGCACCCTTGCATGCCTCATGCAGCAGTGAGGCAACTGTTGAGATTCATCCCTGCGTGCAAAGAAATCACGATTTCCATCCCTGTTTGTTTCTTGCCCACTTCTGGCCAACCCATTCCTTCCCCGCTACAAGGACAAGGAAAATTGGCCACCTGCCCACTTGAAAATGTTATTTCAGCGCCAAGAAGGCAAGTCTCTCTTTTTGTCTTCCCCAAGAGCTGCTCTTGATAAATCTGTAATTAATATGCACACGCAAAAAAACCGCTCTGTGATGAGTAGATTAGAAAGCCAGCTCTTTCATCGTGTTGGTGATTTTCCCTCTCCCTTGCCAAAGGCTGCAATTATAATTCAGGTCCCATATCCATATTGCCTTGGACATTTGAAGTAACTGGATGGAGGCTTCCATTTTCAATGTGTTACGGGTTTCTGGTGACAATCAAGATTACTCTCACTGGTTGCTTCCAGATTAAAGTACCTCAGTGTGGTTAAGGCATTGCTTTCACATAATCAGATGGAAGTGGAATTAAAAAGGTCATAGAGACAGTGCTACGTTGAGGTAGAAATGTAGTTCCCAGAGTTTGTTTTAGTTGTTGCCCTAAAACTCTCCATATTCCAAAGACCACCTCCTTCTGGGGAAAAATGCTTCTCTTGGAAGATATCAAAATTCTTTTTAAAAATATGTTACAGAATTTGTTATTCAAATCCAGGACCAGATTGTAGGTTACTTTCTTTTGTAATCTGTTGGCTACTTTCGGTGAATCTGCAATAGATTGGCAGACTGAATCCAGAGAGTTCTTGACAATGGTTGCACTTCATTTTGGAGAGAGGCGACTAATGAGATATCTCACAGTTCTGTCCTGGATCTGGTATTGTCTAACACACCTATAATGAAAATGATTTAGTGCTTGTCTAGGCAAACCCCTAACCCCAATCATACTACAAATGGAAGACTGACGGTCTTCATGGTACATTTTCCATGGATATCTCAGGGTTTTAGCTTTAAAACAGCTTTTCCCCACTTGGGGCAACATTGAGGGATATTCTGGAGTTGTGGCTTTGGGGCAGTCTAGACAGCCAAATCAGATCTGATTTGGCTCAACCCACAGTCCACATGGGGCACTGGGGATATCGTCATTTGAGCACAGAGAAAGGGGATGGATGGTGGTCATGTTTCCACCACTGTTACCTCCATGAAAATGTCTGGCTGTCATGAGTACTATTGCTCACATCAGCAGAAGCAATTGCATGACCAGCTGATCTCTCTTCCTTGTTCCTAGTAATACAGGCATCCCCTTGCCAATGTTAGAATAAAGTGCTTGCATGTTCAGGAAGGAGGAGGGAGGGATTGCAAAGAGCAGGGGTGGCGACATAGAGAAGATAAGCTGTGACTGTCCCTGAATAATGGCTGTACTCCCTGGCCATGTAAACAGGAGCAATTGCATTGACAATGGCCAGAAGTGCAGATGGAGCTCCCTGACTGAGTGTAGTAACTCTGTGTACAGCTAGGAACTGTGGCAGTGTGACACAATGACACAGAGGTGGTATGATGTGGGCCACCCCAGTAGAGTGGATGTGATCCCAGGCCATCTAAAAAGTGGACCCAGATTTGGCATGAACATGCTGGATCCAGGGCTGCTTTAGGACATATTTATCTCAGGCTAAACTGCTAGACACCCCCCCAGTTTTCATTATCTAGTCCAGGCATGGGCAAACTTCAGCCCTCCAGGTGTTTTGGACTTCTTCCACAATTCCTAACAGCCAGTAAACTGGCTGGGATTTCTGGGGGTTGTAGGCTAAAATACCAGGGGACCCACAGGTTGAGAACCATTGGTATATACAGTCAGCCCTCCACATTTGAGAGGTTCACTTTCATAGATTTGATTTTTCATGGATACATTCCCTCCATGAATCTCTAGGTTCTCCATTAAAAGTTGACTATCGGGTTGCCCTGGAAGATGTTGAAATGTCTAGAAAGATGTTAGGTAAAAAAAAAAAGTTTGTTTATTAAATTGCAGATTTCCTACTTTCATAGAGATGCCCCTAAATTCTGTGAAAGTGAAGTAACCTGTACTGCACATTGTTGTCTGCATTACAGGCAGTCTCAAGATTTCGAACAAGATAGGTGTTTAGGTTTGTTGTTAAGTTGAATTCATATGTAGTGTTGTGCTTTTGTATGGAATTGCTGTTCGTTTTGTGTAGTTTCATTCGTGTCGTCTCATTTTCGTATTTGGCTCCCACTAACGAAAATGGGCCACCTATATGACTCAAATTTTTGTCTGGCTAACAAAAAAACATGAAGATTTTCATGCCATTGGCAGTGGGAGGACTTCCAAAGCTCATCCCTCCCCGGGTGAAAATCACCACACATGGAGGGCATTTCGATCCCTTTTAGACCACCAACTTTTAAAATGTTTGGATCTTCCCCAGAGTACTATTGTTGTTGTTGTTATTATTATTATTATTATATTATTATTATTATTATTATCATCACCCATTGGCACACATCAGATGTAATGGGGAGGCATTCCTCTCCCAAACTCAGCTTAGATTCCCAGAGTAGCTATTGTTATATATGCATAACACCCATTAGTACACATCAGCTATAATGGGAAAGCAGCCCTCTGTCAGTACCTGCTTATTGTTATGCAGCAGAAACGAAAGGAAATGAAAGCAAGCATGATGACTGTGCGGTTTTCATTTTCGTGTCACTTCTCGTTTCCTATGAAAATGTCATCATTCATTTTGTATAGACGAATGGTCAAAACGATAGCACAAAGGAAATGAAGGAAAAAATTTTACGCACATCTCCATTGTATGTAAGTGGAAGAGCTACATTTTTAAGTTTAACGTCAGCCAAAATATATTTTGTTGTTTTGGATAGCATAGGAAAGGGTTAATGCCCCCGTAACATTTGTTTTGCTCCTGGTAAGATTTCACCTTACTTTCTGTCCCTGTGACAATTGGATTTTAAAAATTTGGGGTTGGCATAGAAACAAGGATAAGTGATAAACTTTCATGGAGACACCTTTTCCCCATGATGATTCTTCCGGGAGTGCATTTCCCTTCTTGAGGTAGATTTCCTCTCACTTCCTGATGTCTTACCTCTGTGCTTAACTATGAGTTTGATGTATGTCAGATGTTTGTAACTGGGGGAAAGTCTAAATTTCAAATATGAGTGGTTTTAAAAATCTTTTCATTACCAAAAGTTAAGTAAGATTTTAGTCAGTATGTGATATCGTAAAAGAAAATATCTAATGAGTTTATAAATGAAAATAAAAATGAATTATTATTTATTGCAATAACATGGAAACATGGCTTGAAATATGATGATTAAAATACTATGAGAGCAAGCTTTTTTTTGGCTCTTTATCTGTGTAGCTGAATTGAAAAAATACAGAAACATGAGAATTGGTATGATTCACTATCACACAGCTGGAGATAATCAGCAAAACACATAACGATCGTTCATGTAGTCTTAAAATATAGTGCATTTCAGAATGGCCACCAGATTCTTTATTTTATATTTTTTTGGAACAGAATGTAAAACTCATTGAACTGAAAAATTCAATATGAATCCTGATCTTTAGATTTGCATGGCAAGTCTAATCCTTAACATTATCATCTTTTCCTTTGGTTAAGTAGCAGTTCGTTCAATCATGCATGGAGTGACCCAGTTACATCTCTCGCTTTTCACCGATATTACAGTTAGGGCGAAACTAAAGGCATACATATGTAAGATTTTACCGAGCGTTTGGTACTTTGAGGCTTCTGTCACATTCAGGCTTTCCTTACATAAAATATAACAGATGGAGATTAAAATCAATGATCGGTATTTGATTGAACTACTGAAAGCTTTCCAAAAAAATATATCCTGGAAGTTTTACGAGGGCATCCTATAGGCATCTGACTCTTAACTGCAATCAGAAGCTTAGAGCTTTCTTGGCCAAGAATCCTTCCTCTCTGTTTTTAATTGTACATGTGTCAACATCACTATGCTCTACATACTAGAAAACACATACAAAAATGTATATTCAAGTAGGCCATTGTTTGAGGGCCAAGATTTTCCAAAGCAACAGTAAGATCACAACAAAGGGGCGAACCATAACATATTGCAGTGCAGAATGATGTTCATCTGGAGTCCAGCCATTTTATTTGATTTTTCCACCCACTGGGTTTTCCATTCCACCACCCAAAAATCAGTCAGCATTCCAAAGCAACTAAGGATGTTCTCCCATCCCTTGGCTGTTCTCAGAGTTGTCCCCCCTCCCCACACCTCTTAGGATTTTTTAAAATACATCCGCTAACTTGTTGTAATCCCCCTCCCCTTTTCATTAGACCAGTGATTTATTCAGCAGGCCTCAAATCTAAAACATACGAAAAAGTTACTTTGCTGGATACTTTGCCCCAAGCCCTCCTGTTGCACAAGACTTGAATAGCACTTTATAGCTGGCCATTCCAACGTGGAACTTTAGGTCACCATAACTGGCCTGTAAATGGAGTATTGTTACTAGTTTTATTTTTCATTGTTGGATCATATGTTGTGTATTTATGTTAATTACTTGTATTATTTTCAAATTGTTGTATGGTTCTGATTTTATTATGTGTATTATATTGTATTGTATTGTTTTTATCATGTTGGAAACCGTCCTGAGTCCCCTGAGGAGATAGGGCGGTGTATAAAAAAAGTTTATTATTATTGTTGTTGTTGTTGTTATATATGTATTTTGATACGTACGTTATATGTAAGTTCTGATATGTTTTGATGGATTTTAACAGACTATTTTACTGGTGTTTGCATTTAATTCTGTTTTAATTTGTGTATGTACAGTAGAGTCTCACTTATCCAACGTAAATGGGCCAGCAGAACATTGGATAAGCGAATATGTTGGATAATACTGAGAGATTAAGGAAAAACCTATTAAACATTAAATTAGGTTACGATTTTACAAATTAAGCACCAAAACATCATGTTATACAACAAATTTGACAGAGAAAGTAGTTCAATACACAGTAATGCTATGTAGTAATTATTGTATTTACGAATTTAGCACCAAAATGTCATGATGTATTGAAAACATTGACTATAAAAATGCGTTGGATAATCCAGAACGTTGGATAAGCGAGTGTTGGATAAGTGAGACTCTACTGTATATTTTAAAATCTGTGCTAATGCTTTGATGTCAAGCCACTTTGAGTCCCCTTTGGGGAGATAAAGTGGACTAATAATAATAATAATAATAATAATAATAATAATAATAGTAATTTATGGTACATATTTTATGTTCATGTGTTTAAACTGTGTTGTGCCCTGCCTCAAGCTGTGTGAAGAGATGGGTAACAAGTAACTTATTCTCATTCTTATTATTCTTACTACTACTACCTTTCATATGGCATTGTGTCTTTCCTGCTTGAATTGTAGTTGGATCATCTCTTTTCACTGATGGGGAAAAACAGTCAATTAATCCAACACTGTTGTTTTTCCACCATTATTTTGTGTGAAATGGTTTCCATCAGTCATTATATTGCAAAGATAATCTGAGAATGCTGAAACTGCACAATGGCACCAGTGTGGCCAAATGAACAATGTTGTTTGCACTGGGAAGGGCAAACAGCAAGGTTGTATGGAAGACTGATAATGGGGATTTATATCACCAAAGCTCCATCATAGCACAATTGTAATGAGATGTGAAGGAAAACATTCCAATAATGATATATTTCCATT
The DNA here is from genome assembly GCF_035594765.1 of Anolis carolinensis. Lineage (NCBI taxonomy): Eukaryota > Metazoa > Chordata > Lepidosauria > Squamata > Anolidae > Anolis > Anolis carolinensis. The sequence continues at coordinate 11,359,856 of NC_085843.1, forward strand.
TGCTTAAACAACACAATTTCTAGGAGACTACAACCTGATATGATAAAGTCTATAACTTAAAGAATCCCATAATTAGCATGTCTCTAGAATATAACAGTTCAAAATAAATAAAATAACACTGGCTTCCCTAAAAAAAGCCCTACTCAAACTTTGAAAACAAAAACACCTGTTTTTTCAGTGATCTCCAGGTTGTATTTTCAATCAATGTTCTCTATAAAATGTGACATTGCACCTCATCATGGGGTATAAAATTGCTCTGCACAGTAGTTGTCCACCCCCTGAGTTGGAATGGGATGAGCCAGACATGGGAAAGTGTTTTTCATATTTTGGCACCCTCAAAAGGGTGTGCAGAAGTACTGAGAAACTAAGTTCCAGGTGAGCTCATCAGAAAAGGTGTCAAGTACTTAGATATGAAACTGCTTGCCTGCCATATGGAAGCAACCAAAAATAGGCATAGAAGAGGAGGTCTTCAAGGCTTGCCAAAAACTGAGGATTGAATGGACAAGCCACAGATAGACTGAAAAGCAGTTACAAATATTTGAAAGTATTTTGAAAGCCTTATGTCTAGTGCATGAAAATCTTCCTGAACTTAACTATGGGCACCGAAGAAGGACCCTAGAGATATATGCCAGGACACAGATAGATAAATATGTAGTCCACTTTAACACTGGTAAATATAGATCAAGCATGGTGGTGAGAAATGAGGGACAAAGGCTTACTGAAAATCCGTATTTTGCTCAGGAACAAAGCAGACCTACATATGCACATGTTCACTTGGCCATATAGCACAATTGGGGGATCAACAGGTCAGGGTTCATAACAGGTCAGGATTCATAACTACCCTTATTTCATCACACAATAGTCACATTCACCCCTTTTAAAGATGGGGTGCGACTACTACACAAGGATATTTTTTTGTAGCTACAGGGCTTCCTTTAGCTGCCGGCCAAAGGAAATCCATAGCTGGAAAGCCAACTGGTGCACCTGCTGGGGAAAGCTGCAAGGCCTCTCTTGGCCTTCAATGACATTCAGACATGTATCTCTACACTTCAGAATCTTATCTAGCTCTTTCATAGCTGCCCTTCCAAGTTCAAGTCTCTTGATTTCTTACCACCTAACAATGAGTATTGATACCTGGTTGAGAATAATATAATTCTAGAGGTTGTGGAGATTATACTTTCTCCTACTTCCTGGTGTTTTTGATTTTGGTTGGGTAAAGAATCTGCTCTCGTGCAAAATCTGAAATTAAAAAGATGTATCCAAATGAGTTTGTTTCAATGATAAGGTTTACAACCTTGGGCAGGTTCTCTAAAGTTCAAACTGTGGCCCAGAGGACATTCACCACCTTACTGTCATGAAAGCCTCCAATTCCCACTTTCTTCTCCTTAATGAAAGATGTATAATGCAGGACTCCACTTCAGTTTCCTGTAGCCATGTGATTCTTCTCCAAGTTTGAAGAAAACAACACATTTCTTTTAACAATCTTCTTCCACCTGCAGGAATGCCTTCCAAAACCATACAATTTTCAAGGCCTATTAGCAGTTCAGGATTTTTTTTCTGTGAAAAATTTGCATCTGCTTGTTTTGTGCAGCAAACAGCAATTCATAAACAATTGCTGAAAGTAATATTTCTACACATAACAATTATATGATGGCCAGAAAATGACCTGTGTTGATTTTGCACAGAATAAATCCCCAATTGAAACTTTTGACTCAGAAAGCAACATTTTATAGACAGGACATTATATTTCTAAATTATTTTCTGTACAGAAAATACTATTTGCTGCACAAAAAGTACTGTTTGCTGGATTCTTCTTCTTCAGGGTTTCTCAACCTTTGAGAGACTATTATTTTTATCTTTACTTCTCTCACAGAATAGCATTTAAATATTTATCATTATATGTTCTTCCTAATCTGCCTTGGTCAGACCACACCTGGAATACTGTGTCCAATTTTGGGCACCACAGTTGAAGGGAGATGTTGACAAGCTGGAAAGCGTCCAGAGGAGGGCGACTAAAATGATTAAGGGTCTGAAGAACAAGCCCTATGAGGAGCGGCTTAAAGAGCTGGGCATGTTTAGCCTGCAGAAGAGAAGGCTGAGAGGAGACATGATAGCCATGTACAAATACGTGAAGGGAAGTCATAGGGAAGAGGGAGCAAGCTTGTTTTCTGCTGCCCTGCAGACTAGGACACGGAACAATGGCTTCAAACTACAGGAAAGGAGATTCCACCTGAACATCAGGAAGAACTTCCTCACTGTGAGAGCTGTTCGACAGTGGAACTCTCTCCCCGGGTGTGATGACTCATGGGCCATGTAGTCCTGTTCCTAGTACTGTTGTGACAGATGAAGAGGAAAACTTGGGTTTCCCACCGTTTCTGCCAGATTTGGAGCCCGTGCAGCTGCAAGATGTTTGCCCACAAGAAGTCAGCCAAACAAGCCTTGAGCAGAAATCTCCCCCATTTTCTCGCCGTCTTTATTATAATCAAGATAGAAGCGCTCGGGAGGCGACTCGCCGGAGCGCCAGGATAGCTGCCAGACAATTAGAAGATTAAGTCTGTTTCCCTTGGGAAAGTTTAAGGAGTCATGCACCTGGACACAGTATAGGTTTCAGTTCTTGTTCCCCAGAGAAAGTGTTCCTTGGCGGGAAAACAAGATCCTATATAGATGTTTGGCCACAAAGGAATCCTTGCGGAGTCAATTCGTCAGCTTCGGGAGTAGATTGTGTGTGGACTACGCTACTCCAGTTTCCAGGACCTTGCTCACGTTCCAGCCCTGCCTTGTTCCCCGGAGCCCGCCACGGATTTCACCACGGACCCTGTTCTTGTTCCTCGTTTCTTGTTGCCTTGAATCAAGCCTCGTTTGCCAAGGATCTAGTTTGCTCTCCAGCCTTGCATCAAGTTCCATGGACTAAAGGACCTTGCCATTTCCCCTCACTTTGCTTGGCAAAGTGTGTGTTTCGGTTATTGGATTACAACTTTGGACTTTAATATCTCATATTGGACATTGTTTTCCTGGACTATAATTGACCTTTCCTGAAAGGTCTACTCCTGAACTATATTCTACACTTGTTTTTACTGACTTTATATATTCCTTTAATAAAGATATTAGATAGATTCTGGCCTCTGCGCATGGTTATTGGTGCTCTGCAGCCTGGGTCCTGACACCGGGGCCGTGGTGGAGGCTCCTTCTTTGGAGGCTTTTAAGCAGAGGCTGGATGGCCATCTGTCGGGGGTGCTTTGAATGCGATTTCCTGCTTCTTAGCAGGGGGTTGGACTAGATGGCCCATGTGGTCTCTTCCAACTCTACTATTCTATGATTCTATGATTCTATGATTCTAATCAAAATTTACTTGCCCAAGCATCTTTATCCGTTTTTCTTTCCAAATCACAGGAAAATACATGCATTTCATCTATTGAAAGCAGCCCTTCAGATAAGTCTGAATACAGCTGTTATGCTTCCAATTCCCAGTTCTTCTAACCACTTTTCATAGTGTATTATTTTCAGAAGAAGGGGATTTATATCCACAAAAACCCATGTACAAAGAAAAAAACCCAATCAGTTTTAAATGTGTTGCTCCATTCCTTGGCTGTTTTGGTGTCACTCCCATGGATTTCCTCCTACATCAAACCATACCACAATATTGTAACTAGAATTCCAGAAAATTGGACAAAACTAGCACTTAAAAATAAAAGACCAAAGCAGCAACAAAATCAACCATGTACACTTGCAATTCACACAAATGAAACCAATAAACATTACAATTGATTATAGCTCTGAGTGGAGTGCATGTGTACTCTAAGGTTCAGAAAGTAAATTGCCATACATTTCTAGCCTTGTAGCTATATTGGGCTCACAAACAATGTTTTTGTGGTTCAATGAAATGGAAACACTGGACAACAATTTCACATAGATGTTTGAACCCCTTGCATCCTCCTTAATGACTCCATTGCTCAAATTGCTAGAACTCGCTGGCTATCACACACTTTTCATAACATTATTTGTATGTTGTTTTATGCAACCCCCTCCCCCCACCTTCTCCAGGTATGAATGACTGTAACATGTTGGGCTCCCAAACAATGTTTTTGTGGTTCTATTAAATGGGAAACACTGCACAACAATTTAACATAGATTCACCCCTGGATTTCTTTGACTCAAAACAGGAGTGGAAAATCCAGTGAGGTGGAGGTAAATGTTTCACTTTTGCTAGGTTCCACATTTAGAAATAGTATACAACACCAAACTCTGATTATTAAAGTCACAGGGTTACACACACACACACACACACTTTACAGCAAGAATGCATTTATTTCTCCATTCAGCAGCCTCAATTATGAATCTAAGAGAAGCATCCAGGAAGTTTCTGGTTCAACTGTTGGTTAATCTAACTGTGGATGTGCAAATTTGTAAAGGTCAGCCTCATTGAGCTTCTCCAGTTCCTGGTTTGAAATCCACATCATTCAAGTTCCTTATTAGCACCCTGCCTCCCATTATATATATATATTTTACAAGTGTACACAGTTTGGTAGTCATGTCTCCTCTGACAAAACCAGGTTTGTCTTTAAAGTTAATTCTAAGTGCTATTTTCTTTCTTTATTTTTCAAAAGTGTTGGATTGGGCTGGGTGGATCTTTTAATTTCATTTCAAGCCAAATATATATATATGGATTCCCAAAGGCAAATTGTAATTAGTTGAGGGGATCCATGAAATGCAAATTGCATAAATCCCCTGGGAAAACAATCCCAAAACAGAGTCCTATAGTGAGCTGGAGCTTTGCCACCTGGTTGTAATATCCTTGTCGCTAATGGCACCAATCATTAGCAGAATTAACTTGTGCTATTGACATTTTTTGATACTTTTTGCATTTGTTTGTAGCTTGAGGTTGGAAAAAGATATGAAAGTTGAGAACTAATTTCGGGGTGTGAAATTTTCATCTATTGATAGCTTACTTTTACAGTTTTAATAGAAAGAAGGTCCATGTTTGCACACTTCTTTGATTCTGTAATACATAACCCTTGGGAGCCTATCTCCCATGGTTCTCAATTTGAGGTGGGGTGGGATTATAACTGCAACCTAAGATTTCCAATATATCCAGCAACAGGGATTTGAGTTGATTGCTAAGGGATTAAAGGTAAAGATAAAGTTTTCCCCTGACATTAAGTCTAGTCACACCCAACTCTGCGGGTTGGTGCTCATCTCCATTTCTAAGCCAAAGAGTCGGTTTAGACACCTCCCAGGTCATGTGGCTAGGATGACTGCATGGAGCACCATTACCTTTTCACAGAAGTGATACCTATTAATCTACTCACATTTGCATGTTTTTGAACTGCTAGGTTGGCAGAAGCTGGGGCTAATAGTGGGAGCTCACTCTGCTCCCCCGATTCGAACTGCCAAGCTTTTGGTCAGCAAGCTCAGCAGCTCAGGGGTTTAATCCGCTGTGCCACCGGGGACAACAAGGGATTATTATTACAGTAGAGTCTCACTTATCCAAGCTAAACAGGCCGGCAGAAGCTTGGATAAGCGAATATCTTGGATAATAAGGAGGGATTAAGGAAAAGCTTATTAAACATCAAATTAGGTTATGATTTTACAAATTAAGCACCAAAACTTCATGTTATACAACAAATTTGACAGAAAAAGTAGTTCAATACCCAGTAATGTTATGTTGTAATTATTGTATTTACGAATTTAGCACCAAAATATCACGATATATTGAAAACATTGACTACAAAAATGGCTTGGATTATCCAGAGGCTTGGATAAGCGAGGCTTGGATTAGTGAGACTCTACTGTATATTTATATATTTATATTTTTTTGCTCTTAGAGAAGACTCAAAGTTATAAAGGGATAAGCCTGGGTAGAATGTTTTTGTGGACCCAATTTAATTGATTGCTGCAAAGAGATGCTGGACTGTAATGTTTCTTTGGTGTGCACCATCTGCTGCAACATTTACCACCAATAAAGCTTGTGGTATAGCAGCAACCTGTGTCAATGTTGACCACCAAATGAACCCCTTGGAGAGGTCTGAAATTACCCCCTGTTCTGGACAAAGATACCCGTATTTCTTTCCTATCTTAATTTAACATGCAGGAAACACAAACAAGCCATAGAAGAGTCCCATGCTACCACTAAGTTCTGGAACAGCTGCTAGACAGCATGTCATTGGCAACAACGGCTTTAACTGAGTGTTTATTTCCTCCCCCAAACTATTCATCAGCAGAATGGTCTTTTCCGTTGACCCCTGGGCAGCCATTGAGATGCTGCTGATTCCTTCCGCCCCGTCCTCGCTGTCTAATCCAATCTATAAATCAAAAAGAAGACTTTGCTCCTTACCCTGTGGGAGATTGTGTTTCCTTAATACCTTTTTATGAGATGCCCCATCAAAAGCTCTCCAGAAATCCAAGCAAATGATATCCACTGGGTCACCTTTAGAAACTCTTTTATGAACTTGTGTGATGAACTCAAACAGGTTAGCGGGTTAGAATCTTCCCTTCGAGAAATCCCAGAGGCTTGACCCTGCTCTCCTTCCTTCGTGCTGTCCTTTTCTTAATGAGGGCCATATCATCTTTTATTTCCAATTTGCACCTCAGCTGAAGTAAGTTTTATGTTCTGTAATATGCTTGTGGGCTTTAGAGTAGCTATGACTTCTATACTTGCAGGGCCTCTGGTGTTTTACAGATGAAATTTCCGTTTCTGTTGCATATTGTACATGCTCATGTATAAGTCTAGAATATAATCATGTATATGCCAAGACATTTGAGTTTAAAAATCAAACCAAAAAATCTGGGCCTACTTAGTCACAGGTCAATGTAAATATTGTCCCTTAACTCTTTTTTGTTGAGTAACCCTCTCTAAGTAGTACTGAAAAATTAGTGAAATAGTCCATTCCAGGAGAATCTAAAAGATGCATAAACCCCATCTATTCTTTCTGCTGCTGCTGCTCTTCTTCCGACTTTTCTGAATGCCTGGGTGGGAAAATGGTGATGGCTGACTCCCTGAGATGGTGTTATTGCTTTCCCTTTTGCACACATTCAAAACCCTCTCAACAGATGCCCAACCTTTGTTTTAAAACTCCCAGAGAAGGACACTCCATCACACTCTGAAGCAGTGTATTTCACTGTCAAACAGCTCTTCTCATCAGGAAATTCTTCCTAATGCTTTGCTGAAATCAATGACTTCATTTTTGGAGCGGTAGAAAACCAGCTTGTGCCATCCTCATGAGACATAGAAACACAGTTCCTACGTTTCAGCATTTGTTAAAGAATAACCTTCGCTATATTCATTTCAGCAATAGGTCTCTTTAGTAAGAGACCTATTAAAAACTATTGTACGTATCACCAGGGTGGCTTTGTAGATACTAGTTCTAGGGTTCCTGTCACTTCTCCTCCTCTTTTACCCTGAAGATCCTTCCCTAGATGTTAGACCTCAAGATGACTGCTCTTCTGGACAAGTGGCTACATGGATTAGTGAATTCAGTGTGGTGAAACTTAATCAGGAGATGTGTTGTCGAAGGCTTTCATGGCCGGGATCACAGAGTTGTTGTATGTTTTCCAGGCTGTATGGCCATGATAGTTGTTGGAGTGGTCAAGCATTTCTGTGTTCTCAAATAATATATAATATATGAACCAACTTGGACACAGTATATTATTTGAGAACACAGAAATGCTTGACCACTCCAACAACTATCATGTTAGACTACACAGAGAAGCCACTGAAATTCACAAGCATGTGGACAATTTCAACAGAAAGGAGGAAACCATGAAAATGAACAAAATCTGGTTACCAGTATTTACAGTAAATAAGAAACAACACTCTGAGACATGGGATCTAGGGGCAGCTAACAAAGGATGCCCCCAGGCAGAAAGTAGCCAATAGATGAAGCTATTCAATGCAAATTAGGGTGATTAACTGCAACATTTACGCTGGCCTCCAACTGACAAGAGTTCTTCCCTCGCCCTGGACTTCCCACAGATATATATAAACCATCCTTGCTTACTTTCTCCATACCTCACAACCTCTGAGGATGCCTGCCATAGATGTGGGCGAAACGTCAGGAGAGAATACTTCTAGAACATGGCCATACAGCCTGGAAAACATGCAACAACCCTATAATCAGGAGATTACCCACATTGCAGAATTATTGCACTTTGATACCACTTTGACTGCAGTAGCTCTATCCCATGGAATACTGGGAGTTGTGGTTTGTTGTGACGTACAGCTCTGTCAGGGAAGGATAATTATTTTGCTAAACTGCAAATCCCAGAATCCTATAACATTAAGCCATGGCAATTTTTGTGGTGTCGAACTGCTATAATTTTGCAGTGTGGATATAGTGTAATTCTTCCTCCCACTTCTTAAAAGAAGACACATACAGTAGCAGAAAATAAAAGCAATAATAATTATTTAATTTTTTACTACATCTATATACCTCTTTTCTCCCCCTAAGGGAACTCAAAGCGGTTTCCAACATTATAAAGGCAAAATGCAATGCCATACATACAGGTGAAAACCAGAAGATAATGGCAAGATAAAAACATATAACTATAAATTAACCTAACCAAATTAAAACATAACCATAAAATAACATTTAGACATTTCCTCAACTACAGTACTCACTAATCCAAGCCTCGCTTATCCAAGCCTCTGGATAATCCAAGCCGTTTTTGTAGTCAATGTTTTCAATATATCGTGATATTTTGGTGCTAAATTCGTAAATACAGTAATTACAACATAACATTACTGTGTATTGAACTACTTTTTCTGTCAAATTTGTTGTATAACATGAAATTTTGGTGCTTAATTTGTAAAATCATAACCTAATTTGATGTTTAATATGCTTTTCCTGAATCCCTCCTTATTATCCAAGATATTCATTTATCCAAGCTTCTGCCGGCCAGTTTAGCTTGGATAAGTGAGACTCTACTGTAGTAACAGAAATCTGTTCAGTCAGTGGTGAGAGGCATCTCTGACAAGATGCTTAGTCTTAGAATTGCCTGCCTTGAAGCTCTCCTGAATGACCAGGGTTTAAATCCCTGCTCAGCCATGGAAAGTTGGAAAACCAGTGGGTGACCTTGTACACCGGAGCCTTTGATGGCATAGTGGGTTAAACCGCTGAACTGCTGAATTTGCTGACTGAAAAGTCGGCAGTTCGAATCCAGGGAGTGGGGTGAACTCTCACTATTTGCCCCAACTTTTGTCAACCTAGCAGTTTGAAAACATGCAAATGTGAGTAGATCAATAGGTACCACTTTGGCAGGAAGGTAACAGCGTTCCATACAGTCATGCCGGCCACATGGTCTTAGAGGTGTCTACAGCCAGCACTTTGGCATATAAAAGAAAATGAGCACCAATCCCCAGAGTTGGCCACGACTAGACTAAATGTCAGGGGAAAATCTTTACTTTACCTTATACCTTCAAGTTTGTTTCAGACTCTTGTTGACCCTAAAATAATCCTAACATGTTTGGCACAATTTGTTCAGAGGTGTTTTTGTCATTGACTTCCACTGAATCTGAGCTTTTGTGGCTTGCCCAAGCTCACCCACTGGGTTTCCAGCTTTCCATGGCTGAGCAGGGATTTAAACCCTGGTCACTCAATGTCCTAGTCCAGCTCCCAAACTACTACACTAGGCTGGCATTACAAGTAATTGTTCTTAGTAACTCTGCCTGACCCTTTTCTTTGCATACCTAAATTATATTTCCAAGTGCTCAGCTACAGTTTTAAGTTGCCATAGTACTGGGAAAATTTCATGGGTGGGAGGCACAATTCCAATTCAAGAGGGATGCCTTCAGTTTACCATCTTATTTATTTATTTATTTATTTATTTATTTATTTATTTATTTCCGGTATTTCTACCCTGCCCTTCTCCCTTGGGGGACTCAGGGCGGCTTACAAATTGGCAACACAGTGCCATCACATCAACAATACAATACAAAAGGCATTAAAAACAAAAAAAAACCCATTTAAAACATAAAAACCAATATACAAGAATAAAACATTACCATGCACCGAGGTAAAGTAATTTTATGAATTGCTAAACCTGTGGTATAACCCTACACCATAAATGTTAACAGGAAACAAATATGGAAAGAGCTGAAGACTTGGTGACATTGTTTTTATAAAGATGTAATCAATAAATCATTTAGAAAAGTAAATAAAAAAAGTTAACAGGAAACAATAGTAACACACCAGAATGGCTTCTGTATTGGATGGGAAACAATCAGTTCCCCAAACCCATTCCCCAATTTGCTGTCATCGTCACCATCTGTAGAAGTACACTAATGCACCTATATGTCACTATACAATAAGAAATCAGTTTCAGAATTTTCTTTTAAAAAAGTAGCAGAGAGTTGGAATATGTCAAAAGAGAGAGAGAGAAAGTAATACCCAAGAGACGGCTGCTCTCTTGAGAAGGCTCTGTTTGGTGTACCGACCATCTTAAAGGATTAGATCAAGAGAGAACAAACACTGAATTTTCTTGCCAATGCATTAAACTCCTTGATGGATGGGATTTATTTGAGACAGGACCCCAATGAGACAGCCACCGAAAGCCAGGAAAAGAGCCTCCTTGAGGAAACATTGTACTCCGCTCTGATCTTTTATTCCGATACTACTTGTGCCCTTTATCTGGCAGAAGACAGGTACTTATTCAATTTCAATGCCCTGTCAAGCTGAAAGAGATTCCACCAGGGCTCTCATTGCTACTTTTAACTCACGTCCATCATGATGAGCTCTTTCGCCCCCCTTTCCCTCCCCAGACAATGCACACTCCTTTTTATCACCCACTGCTTAATATAAACAACACAAGAGGAAGGAATGAAACCAGTTCCATTTGTTAGCAAATGTTCGGAACCCGCATTGAAAAAAGACTGCTAGATCTGTTCAGCCAGAATGCAACTGTGGAAGACAGAGAAGGCAAAATTCTTAGCAGATCAAGCATAGGCGTATAGCCTTGCCCACAGGTGTCTTTGCAAAAGCCAAAAGAGACCATTAATCAGTAGGTAACACTGCTTGCCACTGAAAGACAGGCAAAAAGGATGAATGCAAAGTTTCTGGGACAGAAGCTCTATTTCCAAGCCTCTGTTAGCAGGGAAATAGACCCCCTTCCCCTTCCAGCAAATATTGGATTAATTGTTTTACCCTTGAACCTGGGTCTTCTAGTATATACAACCTTGCATGATGTATTCAAACAAGGGGAGACAGGGGCCTCCAGCCTCTTGCCCTCTGTTATGTTCCGATTCCTCATTTATTTAAAGTAGTCCAGATGCAGTCAAGAGTTCTTTGTTCAATATTTATTATTGTTTAACCTGCCCCGAAATGGGAATGCACCAGGGCATTTGGGTCAATGCATTCAATCTTGAGAGGCAGCTTGGCTGTTTCTCTATTCCTAAATCTGTAGCCAGCCTCTCCAGTTGCAACTTGTCTCTCTTATGCCAGAGGCTTAGCAGAGGAAAGCTCGGAATATCTTTGATCAGCAAATACAACTTTGCAGAGAAAAGAAATCAACTTGGCATCAATGTTTGAGTGAATAAACCCAGAGCTAAATACAGGCAACTAGATTTGGCAGGACAGCTAGACATTGTACCCTCGCTCTATTGTTCATATCTGGAAGAGGGGGGATATGCAAAGTATAGATTCTTTTCTGATCATCTTAAATACTTTGTTCCAAGTGAGAATGGTGTAGCTGTTAGCCTAGTCCTTACTTCAGAGGATGGAGCTTAGTTCACTCCAGAGGATGGCAAAGTTGGACAAAAGCCCAATCTTGCCATCCTCTAGAGTGAACTATACTCCTTAAGAATGATTTCGTCAGGCGATTGCGTCAACCTGATCTGGTGAATGCTTCTACACTGGAGTGTGCAACCATCACGGGCTGTGGCGCAGCTGGCTAGTAACCAGCTGCTATAAATCACTATTGACCAAGAGGTCATGAGTTCGAAGCCCGGGTCAGGTTAAGCCTCTGTCCATTAAAAAAAATAGCCCCGGCTTGCTGTTGACCTAGCAGCCCCGAAAGACAGTTGCATCTGTCAAGTAGGGAAAATTTAGGTACGCTTTATGCGGGAGGCTAATTTAACTAATCTACAACACCATAAAACTGCTCACAAGGAAAAGAATGAGGAAGAACAGCCACCAATGGACGGTGAAGCAACAGCTCCCCCTGTGGCCGGAATTGTGAAGCTGGAAAGATGTTAAAAATGCCTCTGTGTCTGTCTAAAACTGAATGTTGTTTGTCTGTTGGCATTGAATGTTTGCCATATATGTGTTCATTGTAATCCGCCCTGAGTCCCCTTCGGGATGAGAAGGGCGGAATATAAATACTGTAAATACTGTAAATACTGTAAAATCATATGCCTCTTGTATTGTTACACTAACTGCTGTCAAGATAAGCCCCCAAAAGGTAAAGATGAAACACAATTAAGCATTTAAAAAAAATAAATAGTGAAATAGCAAGACATGCTAGATAAGAAGCACAAAATCAATCACTAGACTGTACAATGTTAGTGAGCTACATATGTATAAGTGAAGATTACACAAAAGTAGTCCTTTTTTTGCGCAAAGGATGGAGAGACTTATTCTTTTGCCTTTATACTCCATCCAATAATTTTCCATTTCTGATGGTTCAGAAACCCTACAAATAGCTGCTAATGCCCCTTCTTAGCCCAGGGAAGTGCAGGGTGTTGATTCTAGCTGTGAAGATCTGGCTACTCTGAACTATTCTGAGCACCTGGGGCAAAGAAAGATGGACCTGAACTATCCTAGAAGCCTGAACTCTGCCCTAGAAGCCAAGATAGCTACAATGAGACTGTCAGGGTTTGAAAAAAAATATAACTTACTAGAAAAGAGAATAATGCTTGGTAAGGTAGAAAGCAGTAGGAAGAGGGGACAGCCACATTCCAGATGAACAGACTCAATCAAGGAAGTCACAGCTGCCCTGAGTCTGCAAGACCAGAGCAAGGCTGTTGATGCTAGAAAGACTTGGATGCTTCTCATTCACAGGGTTGCTGTGCTGTCGCATGCTGGGCCTGTAAGAATGACTGTTTACAGGATGTGCCTTCTGTATACCCAAAAGGATGCAGGGGTGCCTCAGCTGGAGGGTCCCTTAGATTTCTCAACACAAAGTTCTAATGAGGCTCAAAATAAGTTAATCAAAGCTCTTTATTTGGGCTTAAATCTTCAAACAAATGCTTTAAAACTTTGGAAAACTGGTAGCTTTCTCAATCTGCTATCAGGGGCAGGCATCTGTTGGTAAACTGTTCCCTTTTTCCTTTGGGAAATCTGACCCCTCCCTGGGCAATCTTTCTCCACCCTGACGGCGTGAGGCCCCTACTCCCGGCTCCCAGCTGCGTTATGGATAGCCCGAGTGGTCCCTTACCAGGCAAGGCTGCTGTGGATTCTGTCAAACTGGAAGGTGTCCCTTTGATTTGCTCCACGAAGGTTGTAGGAACTGTGCTGTGGAACTATTATTTTATTCCCCCAGCAAAGCTGTGAGAAGTGAAGCTTTTGTGCAGGTGGGAATCCCACACGTCCTGCTATTAGGCTTCCAACAGTGAGACTGGGTAAAATCCCCCCTTTCCCTCCAAAACCCTGGGAAAGGGGGCAGGTCTAAAGATTCCTGATGATGATTCCCAAGTCGTTAGCCCTATGATTGCAATCCGAGAGAAGCTACCTTACAAACTAGTAGTGCGAGAAAAGGCTTAAATCTCCTGGCACTGCTGTACCAGCACAGTTGCCTTATGTTGAAATCAATTTGATACCAGTTTCTAATAAACATTCGAGAGTGCACTCTCATTTCTCTCCTCTACCAAATTCAGATTAGCTGCTTCTCTGTCCGAATCATCTTCCCGCTCCATTCCTTATCCACTAGTGAGTGACTAGTAGGAACCTCGTCTAGGGTTGTCAGCCAACAACTATGCAGGTACCCTCTCCACCTCTCAGCTGACTCATTTACCTTTTGCCTCCCTGTTGCCCAAAAATAAATTTTGGAAGCTGTCAAAGAGCATGTAAATCAATGAGCTTTTCAGTTTTCACAAGGAGCCCCCGGTGGCACAGTGGATTAAACCTTTGTGCTGACAGGGCTGCTGACCTAAAAGCTAGGTTGCTGACCTGAAGCACAGATGAGCTCCCTCTGTCAGCTCCAGCTTCCCATGCGGGGACATGAGAGAAGCCTCCCTCAAGGATGGTGAAGACATCCAAACATCAGGGTGTCCCCTAGGAAAAGTCCTTGCAGATGGCAAATTCTCTCACACCAGAAGTGACTTGCAGTTTCTCAAGTCACTTCTGAGATGGAGAGCAGGGAGGTGGAAACAATGGGATCATAACATCAGAAGAGAGGGAAGGTTCAAGGAAGCATAGAACCATTGAGCATTGTAGCCAATGGTGGAATATGAATGGTAGCTGGTAGCTGAAGCTTATAGGAATTAAATGCTTCTGCAACCCAAGGTGAAGTCTAATGTTTAACAATAGAACCCAAGATAGTGATGCCAATGTGACTTCATTGCTATGTCTGCATATTTAAGATAAAGACCTCAGCTTCTCCTTTCCCTGGTTATCCAGTTGCCCCCAAAGGTTGACTGGGTCCATCCCTATGGTCAATCAGCGACCAAGGTGGGAGTACACCTGGGCATCCTCCAGCTGCTGTTGAACTGTTTGAGAAAGGGATATCATTCACCCTTGTGTACCTCCAGTATCCTTGCTGGATGTTTGGGAGAATGAAGGCTGTACATTTTCCTTCAACTATGAAACAGCCATCAAATGGCATCAAATTATATTCCCAACCACTGAATATTTACTATGTGTGATGCCTGGGTTGGGCTACAGTTGTGCAATTGTGTAAAATACATTGTGCAAAGTGTTACTAGGTATGTCCCAAAGCACTTAATATAGCAAAACTGCAGTGGTGGCAGAATTACACCAACAGATGTACCCAAGAAGATTCTGGCTACTAAGTGCTTTAACACTGATGGAAGAGAAGAAAAGCTGGATCACCAATGGTTATTGCTTCCCAAGCTGATGGCAAAATGATAGAAACTGGAAAGTATGTGCAATTGGCAAGGACATGATATCATCACAAGATGATTCCAATAGCTCCTTCTTTGCCAGTGAATGGGTTGCTTTTTAAATGTCAAAAGACACATGTGAATCCACACTAAGGCATCTTAGGAACTTTAGAAAATAATGGAATAGCCAAATGGTACTCTGCTTTAGATATTACAGTGGTGATGATGAACCAGGCTTAGAGAGAGGCAATAGGCCATTGCTAAAAGAGATGTCAACTTCTCCATGAGGAAGACAAATTGAGGTGTATATCTGGCAACCTCATCAAATGGGCCAAAATTTGGGGGCGAACACCAGTTCCTCTTCAGTAATGGTTTTCCCCTGCCGGGTACTGCCAGATTCACCATGATATGTGATGATTACCACGGCAAATGTGATGAGGTCCTGGGTATGTTTTCCAACTACTAAAAGAGCTGAAAGCATCTCCCATTCATTTGTATTTATTTCATGTAATTATAGCCAGAGTACAAAACTTGTTTCCTTTTGTGTGTTCATAGTTAGATGCATTTGTTTCAAAAGCATACATTGAAATGTTCAGCATGCAAAACTTTACACCCCTGTGTAACAGCGGACATGTTTTATCATCCAACTACAAAATCACAAACTATGCATCACCACCACTGACTTCACACCTGGACCCAGAGTGAATCACATAGATTTAGGAGTATTAAGTACTAATTTCTGATACTGATTTCTATGTAGTATTTCCACCATAAAAATGCTTGATTGTCTCAAATTAAATCAAACATGTGGACTCCAATTACTAAATTAAATAATAATTGTCAAAAGTTTCACACTTTTAAACTTTTCTCCAAATTACATGTCTTTCCCACCTCTCCCAATTGATGAAAAAGATCTATAGATAACCAATACTTACCTAGAATTGCATGGCAAAGGATGCTACAGAGGTGGGTATGTTTTTGATGGTCTCCATGATAGGAGGCCAGAGTTAATTGTATGTGATAGAGAGGGGCAGATTTCTGCACATACCTGGGGGGGGGGGGGGACACTAAGGACTCATCTCGTGCATTTGTATGAAATCGCTACCCATTTCTATTTGTCTCATTCATATGGCTGTGTTTCTGTTTGTATCTGCTGCTTCTGGAAATGGGGGGCCCATACAAATTAGCTTTTTCACTCAATGTCCCCCCCAAAGATTTCAGACCTTGGGCAGCAAAGTCACAGCCCCCCCCCCCTCGATGGATTGTCACCTTGCCATGGTGAGGGGGCTTGCGTGTTCCAATGCACCTGCGGGCACAACCACTGGAGTCATGCACTTCCAGGAGTGGCCGCAGGGGAGGTTCCAGACCAAGCACAATCCGAAGACCCAAAGACCTCAACAGCGGAGCAGACGGAGGATAACATGATACATGTTACAATGGCTGTGAAGGCGGAAAAAGGCTGCAACAGATTGAGAAGCCACTCTTGTTGTGTTAACCACACCACTGCTGGGACCTCACTCTGTGAAGACTGTGTGTTGACTGGCCGTGCACCGACCTCAACACATTAAAAAAAATCACGCACAGGCGTCCTTCAAGAAAAATAAAAACAAACCAAAAAAGTCCCATGGTGATCAGCGAGTGGCGACGGGGGCAGAACTGTGAAAACTGGAAGCCCCTAGTCACAGACTGGCACATGGGTGGTGGATATGGACTCAGTTGTTCTACCTCAAGGACCGAGGCAGTTAAGGCTAGAAAAGGTGCCCTAAACATAGTTTGCCTTTCTTATCTCTGACTGGACTGCCGTGTCCAGAGGGGTCACCACTCTGCGGCCAAAAAAGAGAAATGAACTTTGGAACATGAGGAAGGCCCGTCAAGCCAACCCTGACCGAGACAGCCTTCCACCTGGAAACTGATGTCCTCACTGCGGGAGAACATGCAGATCAAGAATAGGTCTCTTCAGCCATCTACGGATCCATCCCCAAGATAGCGAAGATGGAGGACCATCATCCTTGAACTACGAGGGATCGCCTAAGTCAGGGCCTGTAGGCCCTACCAGCCAGGGCATACATCTGAGTGGGCTCAGTGCTCAGCAGTAGGCCCTGCCTGCTGAGTGCTTGATGCTTGTAGGCCTGGTAGTCAGGGCCTACAGCTGAGTGCTCAACGCTCAACTGTAGAGCCTGTGAGCCAGATCTATGAGTGTCGAGCACTTGGCTGTAGGCCATGCCTGCTGGGCCTACGAGCATTGAGCCAAAAATCAGCCAACCAAATGGCTACCATTCCCCCTTCTCTCATTTAGATGCTCTTTCTGTTCGGGGGGGGGGGGGGGCTGTAGTGTTCTGAGCCACCCAAATGGATGGAACAGTATGGAAACACAAAAAGAAACAGATGAAACAGTATTGAGGCCCAACTCTACTAAGACTGTGAAGGTCTTAGAAGCTCTCTTTCAATCTTACTTTGCAACTACTTACAG
Source organism: Anolis carolinensis (assembly GCF_035594765.1). Taxonomy (NCBI): domain Eukaryota; kingdom Metazoa; phylum Chordata; class Lepidosauria; order Squamata; family Anolidae; genus Anolis; species Anolis carolinensis. The sequence continues at coordinate 11,377,315 of NC_085843.1, forward strand.
TGCAGTGTGAGTTTTGCTGGTTGCTCCAAGGTCAGAAAGGAATCTTCTCCCCACTCTCCTTTTTTGGCTTGCCACATATTGTATCTGTGGAATTTTGATGATTGGTCAAGAGTGGTGTCTATACAAGAGGTTGCCACTGACATGGAAGGGGGACAATATCAGAGTTCGGTGTCCCCTTTAGGTCCTGGGACATAGAGGAAGAAGTCTGCCTATGGGACCAATCTGGGTGTTTGTTTTCTAGCAAAGTCTTGGGACTTGCGGAGGGAATGCCCTGGGTTTGTCTTCTAGTCACCCAGGGAGTAATCCAATTATTGGACTGTCTTCAGGATAAGGTTTTTTTGCCCAAGGGAAGGCTGAGGAGGTAGTCTAGGGAAACCTGGCCTCAAGTGGACCCACATCAATTGATCTCCCCCCCCCCCCCCCAGTCAGTGTCATGTTCAACCCAACTTAAATAGGTTATGGGTGAAATAAAATTGCCCTAATTTAGCCCAATTATCTGTGCATGATCTCATTATATCATGGTTAGTCATCAAATAAATATTAATTACAAAGAGTATTGGCTGGTGGTTTTCATGTCAGTAGGAAGATGAATCTGTTTTACGTAGAAATCCACACTTTTAAGGACTATGGCTCAACCAATTTTGAAAATGGGATTCTAGTTTGGGGATAGAGTTCTGCCCTTTAGAAAATTAATTTACACTTCACACTGTCATTACCCTTCTCCCCTACATGGAAGCCATGAGTGCTATGAAATAGACAAAAGAGCGAGAAAACAAAAAATGGGTAAAATATTGATTATATTATTATTATGGGCTGAGTGAGTGTACACACTCACATGTACAGGATATAGGCTAAGCATATGTATTAATGTAAATTGACTATATTTTATAATATTATATCTATATTGACAACTATAGGATGCACATTCTTTAATCACTGAAGAACTCTTTCATCAGAAACAAAATATGAGCATTTATATTTCCAAATTAGTATAATATTTTCTACAAGAAAACTTTTCAGGATTTAATCACACTGACGATTAGTTGAATTCCAAATTATGGGAACATAATTTCAGGTTTCTACAATCTCATTCTCTCCAGAGTTATAAGATTCAGGGGAAAAAAATCAAGCTTGTAGCTGACGCAACTTTGTTATTGAATCTCACTGTACAACAAATCTCAGAGGTATTTACAGCCAGGCAAAATGGCTGTAATGTATATAACATTGAAAGTACAGCATATAAAATGCAATACAATATGTGAAATGAGGAACACATGAGCAACTAGTAGCATCACAGCAAAGCAAAATAACAAGCCTATCTAAAACACATTGCATGTAAGATCATAAATGTTACCAAATAGTTAGGCATTTTACTTTCTAAAAATGTGCACATTTGAACCACTCTAGAAAATAAGTTCACTTCACACATGCTGATTTTTACCTCTCCATTTCACTTAATGTTCAAAGGAAAACAAACTCTTAGTCAACATTTAGATAACAGGCATGCAATGATCCAAAGGACTTGAAGTTTAAGAGATAACTCAGAGAGTGACTTTGCTCAGAAAGTGACTTACACAATAAAACACTTTTGTTCGGTTTGCATAAATTCAGTGTCGTATTCCATAAATGTTTTGTTCAGCCTGCATTTATTGCTGGAATCTCAAAAACTAGAGAGGTTCTGTCACCACACTTGATCTATCAGATCTTTCTTGATCTATCAGATCTATTGTACTGAGAAGTACAATAACTGTTCCCAGCCCCAGTATGGCTTTCTTTTCGTAGATGATGGGAGCTGTGCTACAAACCATCTGGAGTGAATCATGTGAAACCTGGTGATAACTCAGGTTGAAGGTGATAGAATCCATGTTCCACGTTCACTGTATTATCTCCCTGAGCATTCCTGGTACACACCCAAGGTTTTCTCCTGACCATTCAAGTGCTATTTTCTGCTTCACCAAGCACCACAAATCATAATATTTGTATCATCAATTTGTCCTTTTATCTACTAGGTTCCAGCTCTTAGGTCCCGACTCCACCCCAAGCATAAGAAGACATTTTAACTCTGAAACTGGTTTCACTTTGGTGAATTATCACATTTTATATGTGGTCTGGTAGTTTTGACTCTACCTTTTGCTCCATGGAGCAAGATAGACAGATATTGTAGTATCTATTTTTCATGATTCATCCCTCAAACAAGTAATGTCATCTGAGTATTGCTTAGTTGGAAAAGGTAAACAGACAGACAAGTCCACAATATGAGCAAGGCTACATTATACTTTTAGCAGAAACTTTTCCATTCCAAGTCTTATGCTTTTGGTTGACAACACTCTTTCTTTGTTGCTTTATGGTGTCCTTCCCAAAACTCTTGAAAGATCTCAGAGTATCATAAACCAAGTAGAAATAAAAACTGGACTGGTATTTATGGCCTCAAAAGACTACTTTGGCATCATACAACCTACAGCAAAAGTACATGCCAAGTAATTTTCCAGAAATTCACATGCCACCATTCACAAAGAGAAGATAAAACCTTGCTTAGTCTTGTAATCTCAGAATACATTGTAGCTTGGCCCTAAATCCAATTGTTAGTACCAGCTAGAGTTTACTAGACCAAACTCATTTGAAGCAATGGAACTTAAGGTGTTGACTTGTCAAGTTCTAATTGATTAAGAAGTCTGCTCTGTTTACCACTAATAATTGGATTTAGCCCTATGTCATTGATTCTCACCCAAGTAATACAATGTCACAACAACTGCAATTTGCATCTGAAATATACAAAGCATCAGTTGATTTCGAGAAAAATGCACTGGGATTTGATAGTCATCCATCCAACTCCATATATAAAAACATTGAAGAATTTTTATTTTACTCACTGAGAATGCTCATGAAGTACTTGATGGAAGCTGCTACTCAGTGGGATAGGGTCTCCATCTAGTATTTACAAGAGTGTTTAAATCCTTCCTGATTCATAAGCAGTGCCCATCAATCCTAAAAATAGAGATCAAGAAAAAAGAGGAGGGAAAAATGCATTATTTGTATGTCAGGTCACTCAAATCCCATAATCATATGTACAGTGGGATCCAAGTATTTGCTGGAATTTGGTTCCAGGACAACATGTGGATACCAAATTCCATGGATGCTCAACCCCATTGTATATAATGGTACAGTAAAGGTAATGTCTCCATATCAGTGTATCACTTAGTACAAAACAAAACCAAGATTTGGTTTTGATGATTTGATGAATCCCCCCAAATAGTTTTGAGCACTGGTTGGTTGACTTTTTTTATACATGAACTGTGGGCACTGAGGACTGACTCTATTTTAAAATAAACCATTGATTAAGCAATAAGTATAAGAGACATACATTTGCATAAAATAGATACTTTATATTTAGCTAACACATGTATGTGTTATTGCAAGTTTGCTCTTTGAAGAGACATTCCTTATTCACATATGGAAAATGCTTCTTTTGATGGCTTTTTGCAGGTTTATTTTAAAAAGATTTTACTAAAAATAATGATCAGAATTTCAATCAAAGGCACATTTTATTTGGCTTTCCTAACCAATGAATCATCTGAAACAGAGTTAGTAATAATATACTAGAAACCAAATGGAAAAAGATCTATTTTCTCAATGCTAGTTCATACAGATTTATCATATGATCAAGGACTTCAGCTATTTATGGCATGAGATGTATGTATGAAAATGCACATGAAGTACCATATGATGGTCAGTCGAACCTGTGTGCTTTACTGAAGGTCTGAAATAGAAGTGTTTGGACAGAACCATGGGGCCTGTGAACTACAAAATGTTCAGATAATCATTTGAATGCTTAAGTACGTGGCAGTGGACTGCCTTAATTGGTTCTCCATACCAGGAGGAAAAATCTTCCAAACAATTCAACCAAACAAAGAAATTAATTATCAGACCATGACAGTGATCACCAGCACACCAACAAAGAAAGCAATTTTCATTCCTTCAACAACAAAAAATGGGTCCAGGGTATACCCAACATTGACCCAACACATTGTAATATGTGTTGGGTCAATGATATATCAAAATAGTGTCATAGTTATGGTAGCCATGAAGTCCAAATTGGCACCATCAGGATAGTCTTGTTGGTATCCCTAAAACCATAATCTTGGCATTATCTAGTACTACTTTCTCCTTGTGAATGATAAAAGTTATCGTCTCTTCATGTCCACCAGTCTAGGCTGGTGCTACACTGACTATCTAGATATGATGCTGAACCAGGTCAACTCTGCCCAGCTCATCTACCCAGATCTTAGGAAAATATATTGTTGCTGTGTGCCTTCAATTCATTTCTGACTTATTAATTAACCTAAAGTGAACCAGTCACAGGATTTCTGGGTCTGAGAGTATGTGACTTGCCCAAAACCATCCAATGGATTTCCGTGGCCAAGTGGCGAATCAAACCTTGGTCTCAAGTGTCATAGTCCAGTGCTCAAATCACTTTGCTGCATTGTGTCTGGTATAATAAACAAACCAAATACCCATTTTTTACAGTTATAAATATTAAAATAGAATTAAACTAGTTACAATTATAAAAACTATTCAGTTAAATACGATCTTAAATTAATAAAAATTAAAATACATAAATGAAAAACTAAAGTATTTCAGCCTAAAATAATGCAGTACATCTTAGCTCATTCTTTTAAAACATTGTGTTATAAAAGGCTATGTAAATAAAAAGGTTTTATCTGACTGTTGTATGAACAACAAAGAGGGGGGCATTCTAGCCTCCCTGTGAAATGATTTCCAAAGTCAATGGCAGCCAAGGAGAAGATGCTGTATTACATCACCACCAATGGTAATGGGAATGAGAGAAGGACCTCTTCTTGATTATTTCAGAGCCAGGGATAACTCAAACAAGGAGATACAGTCTGCCAAATTGCCTGGACCTGAGTCATATAGGGCTTTATAGATCATAACCAAAACATTGAATTGTGCCCAGAAACTGGAATCCACTAGTGTTATCGTCAATACAATGTGCAAACAGACAGTGGCAAGGTGTTAGTGAAAATGCCCACACAATGGGATCACACACAACGTAAAGCCAACATTTTATTTAAAATACATCATAAAACTATCTTTTTTAAAAAAAAAAAAACACTTTAGTGCAGATGACAAGAAGACCCAAACCAGGCATAGCATTCAGTAAGAAATACCACCACCCCCAAACACATCATAGAATAGTTAAACTGGAAGAGGATCTGGACTGACTTATGGCCACAGTACGAGGATATTGGATGAATGGACTTTACTTACAGTAGAGTCTCACTTATCCAAGCTAAACGGGCCGGCAGAAGCTTGGATAAGCGAATATCTTGGATAATAAGGGGGGATTAAGGAAAAGCCTATTAAACATCAAATTAGGTTATGATTTTACAAATTAAGCACCAAAACATCATGTTATACAACGAATTTGACAGAAAAGGTAGTTCAATACGCAGGAATGTTATGTTGTAATTACTGTATTTACGAATTTAGCACCAAAATATCACGATATATTGAAAACATTGACTACAAAAATGGCTTGGATAATCCAGAGGCTTGGATAAGCAAGGCTTGGATAAGTGAGACTCTACTGTATATGTTTTATATGTTTTATTATTTATTATTTTATTTTTTATATTTTTTATTGTTTTAAGTGTTGCTATTGGTTTTTATTCATTGCTAGGTTTTAAATGTGTGTAGGCATCGAATTGTTGCCAATTGTGTACGCCGCTCTGAGTCCCTTCGGGTGAGAAGGGCAGGATATAAATGTTGTAAATAAATAAATGAATAATCCAAAGACCATCCATGTTCTGCCATGCAGGAATACCCAGTCCGGGCACTTTCAATAGATAACAATCCATCTTAGTAAAAAAAAAAACCTCCAGAGAAGGAGACTCCATCACACTCTGAAGTAACATATTTTGCTGCCCAACATATCTTATCATCAGGAAGGTCTTATTAATGTTTAGCCCCCTCGATGGATTGTCACCTTGCCGTGGTGAGGGGGCTTGCGTGTTCCGATGAACCTGTGGGCACAACCACTGGAGTGATGCACTCCCAGGAGTGGCCGCAGGGGAGGTTCCAGACCAAGCACAACCCAAAGACCCAAAGACCTCAACGGCGGAGCAGGCGGAGGATAACATGGTACATGTTACAATGGCTGTGAAGGCGGAAGAAGGCTGCAACAGACTGAGAAGCCACTGTCGTTGTGTTAACCACACCACTGCTGGAACCTCACTCTGTGAAGACTGTGTGTTGACCGGCCGTGCACCGACCTCCACACATTAAAAAAAATCACGCACAGGCGTCTTCCAACAAAAATAAAAACAAACCTACAAAAGTCCCATGGCGATCAGCGAGTGGCGACGGGGGCAGGACTGTGAAATCTGGAAGCCCCAAGTCACAGACTGGCACATGGGCGGTGGATATGGACTCAGTCGTTCTACCTCAAGGACCGAGGCAGTTGAGTAGTCCGGCAGCTGTATCCATGACTGAGCAGCCCTTTTTAGGATCCGCTCTGCTCACCCCACACGGGGAAGGAGCTAGAAAAAGTGCCCTAAACATAGTCTGCCTCTCCTACCCTGACTGGACTGCCGCGTCCAGAGGGGTCACCACTCTGCGGCCAAAAAAGAAAAATGAACTTTGGAACATGGAACGTACGGACATTGTTAGATAACACTGACAGCGAACGCCCCGAACGCAGGACTGCTCTCATTGCAAGGGAGCTGGGACGCTTTAAGATCGACATAGCAGCCCTTCAGGAGACCCGGAGAGCAGGAGAGGGACAGCTGAAGGAAGAAAAGGGAGGCTACACCTTCTTCTGGAAGGGACTGCCTGAAGAAGAGCGAAGAATACACGGAGTTGGCTTTGTGATCAGAAACGACCTGGTGAAGCACCTGACTGAAGCACCCACTGGCATCAACGAACGACTCGCAACCCTCCAAATTAACCTTGCCAAAAACCAACAGGCAACCATCATATGCGCCTATGCACCAACTCTAGATGCTGACGAACACATCAAGGAAAAATTTTACTGTCAGCTGGATACCATCCTATCGGAGATACCTGAGGAGGACAAAATCATCCTCCTGGGGGACTTTAATGCAAGAGTCGGAAGGGACTCTGACCTGTGGCTAGGGATCATAGGAAAAGACGGGGTCGGAAACAGCAACTCGAATGGCATCTTGCTTCTCACCAAATGCGGAGAGCACAACCTCGTCATCACCAATACGCTCTTCCGCCAGAAAAACAAGCTCAAGACATCATGGAAGCACCCTCGGTCAAAGCATTGGCACCTCCTGGACTATGTTATCACACGTGCCAGAGACCGCCGCGATGTGCTTCTCACAAGAGCCATGACAGGTACTGATGACTGCTGGACAGACCACAGGCTAATCCGATCCACGATGGCTATCAAGATCGTCCCCAAACGCAGACTCCAAGGAAGAAAAACAAGGCGCAAAATGAACACCCAAGCCCTTCAGGAGCCCTCCAAACAAGCCCTTCTCCAAACAACACTCAAAGATCATCTACCCACAGAACACCCCGAAAATGTTGAGGAACATTGGAACAAACTGAAGACCTCCATCATCACAGCCTGCGAAGAAAGCATTGGATACCTAACTAAGAAACATCAAGACTGGTTTGATGATAATGACAAAGAGATCCAACAGCTGATTGATAACAAAAGGAAAGCCTTCCAAACATGGCAGAGAGACACCAACTGTGCTGCCAAGAAAAAGATCTATGCCAGTGCAAAAGCTGAGGTCCAAAGAAGGACCAGAGAACTCAAGAACATCTGGTGGACAAAGAAGGCTGAAGAAATCCAACACCTTGCAGATACCCACGACGCTCAGGGATTTTTCAAAGCCACAAAGATCATTTACGGACCAAGAAACCATGGCATACAGCCCCTACGCTCATCAGATGGAACCAAAATTCTGAAGGACAAAACATCAATTGCACTACGTTGGAAAGAGCACTACCAGAACCTGCTGAATCGCAGCTCCAATGTGGCCGAAGAGACCCTCTCACAAATCCCGCAACAACAAACCAGGGATGAGCTTGCAGCACTGCCTAGTTTGGAAGAAGTCAGCAATGCCATCAGCCAACAAAAAAACAACAAAGCCAGCGGACCTGATGGGATTCCTGCTGAAATCTTCAAAGAGGGTGGACCTGAGCTGATACAACAACTCCACCAGCTCATTAAAAAGGTGTGGATGACCGAGAAAATCCCAGCTGACTTCAAGGATGCCACCATCATCATCCTTTTCAAGAAAGGGGACAGAACAGACTGCGGGAACTATCGTGGTATCTCCCTTCTAACCTCGGCCGGGAAAATCCTTGCAAGAATCCTTGCAAACCACCTTCTCCCTGTCTCAGAAGACACCCTCCCAGAATCCCAGAATGGCTTCCGCCCCTCCAGAGGAACAGTGGACATGATCTTCACTGCTCGACAGCTCCAAGAAAAATGCAGGGAACAAAACCAACCTCTGTACATGGCATTCATTGACCTTGCAAAGGCATTCGACACAGTGAATCGCAGCGCTCTCTGGACCATCCTCCAAAAAATCGGGTGCCCTGACAAATTTGTCAACATCCTGCGGCTCCTCCATGATGACATGATGGCAACAGTCTTGGACAGCAACGGCTCCCAAAGTGACCCATTTAAGGTGGAATCAGGTGTCAAGCAGGGATGTGTTATTGCCCCCACCTTATTTTCCATCTTCATCGCTATGATACTTCACCTTGTTGATGGGAAGCTTCCCACCGGAGTGGAAATCATCTATCGGACAGATGGCAAGCTATTTAACCTCAGCAGACTGAGAGCCAAAACCAAGGTCACCACAAAATCTGTTATAGAACTCCAATATGCTGATGACAACGTAGTCTGTGCGCATTCAGAAGAAGACCTACAAGCCACTCTAAACACCTTCGCAGAAGCATACGGGAAGCTCGGCCTCTCACTGAACATCGAGAAAACCAAAGTGCTCTTCCAACAGGCACCAGCTAATCCCTCTGCAAAGCCAGGAATACAGCTTAACGGTGTAACATTAGAAAACGTTGACCATTTCCGCTACCTTGGTAGCCACCTCTCCACAAAAGTCAACATCGACACTGAAATACAACACCGCTTGAGCTCTTCGAGTGCAGCATTTTTCCGTATGAAGCAGAGAGTGTTTGATGACCGGGACATCCGTAGAGAGACCAAGGTGCTTGTTTATAAAGCCATTGTCCTCCCAACCCTGCTCTACGCCTGCGAAACGTGGACTGTGTACAGACGTCACACCAAACTCCTGGAGCGTTTCCATCAGCGTTGCCTCAGGAAAATCCTGCAAATCTCTTGGGAAGACAGGCGGACAAATGTCAGCGTGCTTGAGGAAGCAAAGACCACCAGCATTGAAGCGATGCTCCTACGCCATCAACTCCGCTGGACTGGCCACGTTGTCCGAATGCCCGATCACCGTCTCCCAAAGCAGCTCCTCTACTCCGAACTCAAGAATGGGAAACGGAATGTTGGTGGGCAGGAAAAGAGATTTAAAGATGGGCTCAAAGCCAACCTTAAAAACTGTGGCATAGACACTGAGAACTGGGAAGCCCTGGCCCTTGAGCGCTCTAATTGGAGGTCAGCTGTGACCAGCAGTGCTGCGGAGTTCGAAGAGGCACGAACGGAGGGCTTAAGGGAGAAACGTGCCAAGAGGAAGGAGCGTCAAGCTAACCTCGACCGGGACCGCCTTCCACCTGGAAACCGATGTCCTCACTGCGGGAGAATATGCGGGTCAAGAATCGGTCTCTTCAGTCACCTAAGAACACACGCCCAAGATACCAAGGTTGGAAGACTATCGTCCTCGAACGACGAGGGATCGCCTAAGTAAGTAAGTAAGTAAGTAAGTAAGTAAGTAATGTTTAGGTCCTACAGGGCTCACCTGTTTCCCTTGAGATCTCTTCTATCTCTTCCAGCAATTCTGAAGATGGCCTCCAGCTGAGTCAATTCCCAATCCCAATATATAATGGAAATTTAGCTCTCCTTAAGTTCTTTGCACCCTCCTCAATTGTTCTCCAATCGTCAATTAAAATGGTGGTCCCACCCACCCTTATTTCTCCTTGAATTGGCAACCTGACATGATAGTCTTCTTCAGGATTATCTCTGGAGGAACTATTCCACCACAAGTCTCCAACTTGGCTTCACATCTTTTCTTCACTGTGGGTAGTTAAGTAAGGGAGGAACGGCTGGTTCCAATCAACAAATCAGCCAGATGTTACAGCTAACAGGGTCCCAGTTTGTTGGTGAAACAGCAGCTCTGCAGTATTAGAGGTCAGATGCAAAACAGACTTCTTTACTCCCCATTTCTGCTGAACTGGAATGCAAACACCCGTCATCAGTAAGCTGTTCATAAAGTTGCTTTTATTTGTATGCCAGCCACTCCGTGTGTCTGGCAGGGCACACATACTTCAAACAAAATAAATCATGAAATTAAATAATGTATTGTTTTCTTTTCTTTTATGTCCTGTTGTAAAATGTTTTCATCACCCTCTGTGAGGTGGTGGTGGTGCTATACATATAAAGAGCTATGACGGGCGTAAGGGAATACATTTGTTGGGCTGCATTTTTATATGAACCAACTTTATCCAATATATGTGTATCCAATATACACAGGGAAATCATCTCCAAGTTTTGCATCGCAGTCCTCCAAGCCAATAGTGTGTACAAAAATGATGTTAGGGGAAATGTATTTTAAAAGTTTTTTGAACACATTTCTTTTAACACGTGCAAGCTATTTTTCCCAATATGTATGTTTGTACTAATTTCTCTTACTATATGCATCACTTTCATAATTCTTTTAAAATTGTTATTAAAGCACATGTATAAAATAACCCAGTGGTGCAGTGGATTAAAACTCTTAGCTGCTGAACTTGCTGACCAAAAGGTCATAGGTTTGAATCCGGGGGAGTGGGATGAGCTCCTGTTGTTAGCCCCAGCACTGCCAACCTAGCAGTTAGAAAACACTCAAATGTGAGTAGATCAATAGGTACTGCTTTGGCAGGAAGGTAACAGCAAACCAGCAGTACCAAGCTGCTGCAGAAGCAAATGCCGGGCCAGGAGTTAAAGGAGCAGAGCGGGAGGACGTCGTCAAGCCGGTCTGAAGTCAGGATAAGCAGACAGCGTCGGTATCAGGAGTGAAGGTAGTAGTCAACAACAGCAGACAGCCACATAATAAAGAACAACACCAAGCCACGGATTGAGAGCGAAGAGCAAAGCCGAGTCAAATTCAAGTCCAAGGTCCAAGAGGTTGAAGTCATCCAAGAAGGTCACAACACAAAATAGGAAATAACAGGAAATAACATGTCCAGGTTATGTAATCACCCACCAGATGCGGAATGGGAGGCGGGGGGGGGGGGGTGGCTATGCTCTCCCGTGAAGGCTTTTCACTTAGGGCAGTTCCTGTTTTGGACATCTTTGGCATTGAAAGTGTTGGTCTGGTATGGGATTCCCCTGAGAGCATAGCCTTCCTACTGGTGTACCGTGCGCCTAGTGCACCAGCAGACAGCCTATCCCAGCTGCTCGAGACTGTGTCGGAGTGGTCCTTGAGGTTCCCCAGACTTATCGTCCTTGGGGATTTCAATGTCCACGCTGTTACAGACTCTTGCTCAGCAGCAGCTACAGACCTAGTGTCCACCATGGAGACACTAGGACTCTCGCTCTGTAGTACTGGGCCCACGCATCAGGCAGGACACACGTTAGATTTGATCTTCAGCGCAGGAATTCAAGTGACCCAAGCCTCTATTATAGAGGTTCCATGGTCAGATCACTGTGCCCTGAGGGTCAGGCTGGAGCATGCCTACCCACCTGACAAGGGCACCAAGCCAATTTGGGCTCGCCCAAGAAGACTTATGGAACCTAATAGGTTCCAGAATGCTCTGAAGGATCTGGAGCCTGTCAGCGACTCGATCGATGTGCAGGTGGACACATGGAACATCAGGCTATCCAATGCACTCGACGAGATCGCCCCTAGACGCCCTCTCCAACCCCGCCGAAATCGGTCTCCTTGGTTCACCGAGGAACTTCGATCGATGAAGCGGGAAAAGAGACGGCTAGAGGGCGTGTGGCGAGAACTTCATGACAGAGCTTCGAGATCAGCTTATAGGGCATTTATGGAGTCCTATGAGCATGCTATCATCGAAGCAAAGCGAGTATATTATGCCTCTTTGATAGCATCTGCCAGCTCACGACCGGCAAAATTGTCCAAAATAATTAGATCTCTAACGACGGTTCCTACTGTCCCAAAAAGTGATGATCAGGCCCCTTCAGCCGAGGCCTTCCAAAGCTATTTTGTTGACAAGATCTCACTACTACGCCGGGACCTCCCTGCCACAATTGATACAAGGAGAGAACTTGAGACTCCATGGCCACTTGCTGGACCTACCCTCGACCGGTTCATCCCACTGGACGCAGAGGCTGTCGATAGGCTCATAGCTGCAGCTAGACCGACCACTTGCTCCCTCGATCAGTGTCCCTCTTGGTTGGTAAAATCCTGCATGGAGGGATTACGTGATCCTCTGTTGAAGATAATAAACAGCTCCCTGGAGCAAGGAGTCTTTCCAGAGGGTTTAAAAGAGGCGGTGGTCTCTCCCCTGCTGAAGAAACCAGATTTAGATCGTTCAGTTCCCTCCAGCTATTGCCCAGTTTCGAACCTCTCGTTCCTGGGCAAGGTGATTGAGAGGGCAGTAGCGGAGCAGTTGCAACAGTTCCTAGACAACACAGCCGGATTAGATCCCTTCCAGTCCGGCTTTCGTGCGGGACACGGGACAGAGACTGTGCTGGTCTCCATCACGGATCACCTTTGATGCCAGCTTGATCAGGGCGGGTCGGTGTTGCTCGTGTTATTAGACCTCACTGCAGCATTTGACATAGTCGATCATAATCTTTTGACCCACCGCCTTGCCGTTGTTGGAGTCAGGGGGACAGCTTTAAATTGGCTGGCCTCCTTTCTTCACAACCGTGGACAGTGAGTGGAGAGGGGAGGCCTGGTCTCTGAAAGGTCCCCTCTACTTTGTGGGGTGCCTCAAGGGGCCATTCTCTCCCCTCTGTTGTTTAACATCTATATGCAACCACTTGCTCAGTTGGTCCGAGATTTCGGGCTCGAGTGTTATCAATATGCTGACGACACTCAGCTTGTGTTAAAGATGGAATGCCAACCGGATTCTGTACCCGACAATTTTCATCAGTGCCTCAAGGCCATTATTGGATGGTTACGTTCCAGTAGGTTAAGGGTGAATCCAGCAAAGATGGAGATCCTATGGCTGGGCCGACCGGGCAGTGGGGATATCCAGTTGCCAATCCTGGATGGTGAAGCGCTACGCCCGTCTTCACTAGTAAAGAGTCTGGGAGTCCTCTTGGACCCTTCACTGACGATGGAGGCCCAGGTCTCTGCCGTTAGCAAAACCGCCTTTTTTCATCTTCGGCAGGCTAGACGGCTAGCCCCCTATCTGTCTAGGGACAACCTGGCTACGGTGATCCAGGCTACGGTCATCTCGAGACTGGATTACTGTAATGCCCTTTACATCGGCCTTCCTGTGTCGGAAGCTCAAATTGGTGCAAAATGCAGCTGCCCGGCCCCTTGCGGGAGTCCCGATGAGATGCCACATAACACCAATCTTACGGCAGCTGAACTGGTTACCAATTGAGCACCGGATCACTTTCAAAGTGATGGTACTTACCTTTAAGGCCTTACATGGCCTAGGGCCGATGTACCTGAGGGACCGCCTCACTCCCTACAAACCCCAGAGATCCCTCCGTTCTGAGGACCAAGACCTGCTGGAAGTCCCCAGTTTTAAGGCCTTGCGTCTAACAGCAACTAGACGCAGAGCCTTTTCAGCAGTGGCACCATCTCTCTGGAACACCTTGCCACCTGAAGTCCGTGCCTTGCGGGACTTGTCGGCTTTCCACAGGGCATGTAAGACACACCTGTTTCGGCAGGCCTTTGAGTTCTGTTAGATGTTTTAAAAGGTGCTTTTAGGATGTTTTAAAGATATTTTTAAAGATGTTTTAAAGATGTTTTAAGATGTTTTTAAATTGTTGATTTTAGCCGGTTCTTGTAAGCCGCCCCGAGCCCTAGGGGAGTGGCGGCATATAAGTTTGAAAAATAAATAAAAATAAATAAAAAATGGCACAGAGAGCCAAAGCAACAATTCTTCATCAGAGTCCCAATCATCCTGCCCATGCCCAACTCTATCCACACCTGTGGACCCCCTCTCACTCCTCCAAGCAGACCAAGTGGGATCTGCTTCTGAAGACACCCAAGCTTCCCCAGCATCAGCAGTATCCATGGGCCCCGATTAGTCCCCAAGCATCTCTGGTGCCCGTGTCCAGTCCGTGCCCAATTCCTCCGTTAACACCTGTCCCCCAGCATCCATTTCCACCTCAGGATCCCCACATGAATCCTCCTCAGAAGACTCCCCATCAGTCTCCCTGATCCTTTTCCTAAACAAATCCTCCAACGAGCCCTCCTCGCGAGGGTTTTTCCTTCTCTCCTGATCCCATCACTATCGTTCACAGTCTCCAAAGGCGCATTCACAACATATACACTTATTTCTACTTATATCTACTATTCTTCAAACACTATAAATGATGGCCTATTCCAATAGTCTCTTAAATATGCCACCACAGGTTTCCAATTATTCATATTTATTAAGTAATACACAATTTTGCATGTACTTATCTTAATAGCTAGTGACTACTAAAGGTCTACTAATGCCCCCTATTGATATTATTGTTGGGAAATGAGAAGGAGAGAGGGAGAGAGCGAGAGGCTGTCTCAAGGAGAGTAATCATATTGGTAAGGCAGAAGCTGAACAGCAACCAGTCCCACTCCCACCCATATATGCACAGGGTCTAAAAGAGAAATGGGCAACTTTAGTCTTTGTTAAACAAATGATATTATCTTTACTTATAGATAGCTGTGAATAATTACACATATGTCTCATGGAGGAGAGTGAGAAGAAAATGACTGCAGATTTGAGTGACACAGGAAGACAGAAGGTATGTTGAAAGGAAACAGGTTGCCACCAGTGTCTAAATTCCTGAAGAATAACATGTAAGCGAGTAATTGGTGAGTATAGGCTTGGAAAGCTTGTTAACTCCAAAAGTCATGTATCCAGATGCCAACAGTCTATGTTCTTTTCCAAAGGTTGATCTACAAACGTAGAATGAATGCAGTTGGACACCACTTTAACTGCCATGACTCAATGCTATGGAATATTGTGAGCTAGAGTTGGAGGAGGTACTGGCATTTTTTTTTGGAAAAAGACCTTGCAAAACTACAACTCCTGTGATTCCTTAGCACTGAGCCATGGCATTTAAAGCATTGACAAATTCATTCTAAATTGTAGATGCACCCCAAGTATTTTCTAACTTAAAACAAATTGAAGATGTGGTTTGATATTGCTTTCAACTAAATGGTTCACGTTTCTTTTTTTGTACTGATTTTATAGAACATTTTCATTTCTATATCTTTTAAGACCGCAAAACCAAGTGCAGACCTTCACGTTGGTGACAAGTCATGCCAGAATGATGAGTCACGGTATTATGTAATGTTCCTAGTCAAACCAAAACACTTGCACATGACAATCACTTCCAAATACCTTTTGGTTTTCTGCAGACTTGTAAAATCTTGCAACACAATTCACACAAACCTAGGGGCTATTGTGCTTTGATATGTCACCCCAAATGTCTGGCTTATTTCCCATGCAAAGGAAAAGGCTTCCTGTTAATATTTCCACTCTCACTGGAGAATTTGCTGCCTCCTTTCTACTTGAACATGTGGGTTTTAAAAATTCCTAGCTGGTCTAATGGCTCCAGTCAAAATAATTGACTTTTGCAGACATTATGGGTTTGCCCTTTATAGCCCTTGCTCAGGTGCAGCCATTTTAACAACCAGCCAGCCACATAGAGTCGAGGTCTTTGATCTGTTCAGATAAGCAAGCGGAAAATAAGGCAACCATATGTGTCACCCTGGGCTTTGGAAAGGTCTCTAAGCTCATAAGATGCGTCACCAGAGGATTTTCTCATGCAGAACCACAACTGTGAGCTGCCTCAAAGGATAGTGTTTAACCGGAATTGACTTGCCATGGCTTTTGGCAGGTTGGTGTAGCCTTGAGGAAGTTAAAAGGGGTTGTGATAGTCATGTTTAAACATTTGAAAGGACGTCAGATGAAGGAACGAGGAAGCTTGCTGCTCCAGAGGCTGTGGGTGCATCTACACGGTACAATTAATGTGGCTTTGACACTACTTTAACTGCCATGGCTCCATTCTATATCTGTATTTTTACTAAGTGCAGCAAATCTTCAACTCCCATGATTCTATGGGACTGAGTTGTGGCAGTTAAAGTGGGGCCAAATGGCATTAATTCTACTGTGTAGATGCACTCTATGACTCAAAATTAACATGGGTCCAATGAAAAAGATCTATCCCATGACTGCATTCACTTTGCTGCACTTAATGGCTGCCATTAAGATCATTATCACCATGAGTACTTTCTGCGATCCAATATCACATTGATAGATTTTCTCCAATTCCCACAAAGCTGTGAATATAAAGCCACCAAATCAAAGTTACATCTGATGAAGTGGACTTTATCCACAACAACCTTGAGTCATAAAATACATATTAAATGTGTCCTAAGTCCCTTTAGTTGTTTCTAAATAAATTATGTTGCCTACTTTTGGGATGGGGCCCCTCGGGACACAGTGTGTTAAAGCGCTGAGCTGCTGAACTTGTGGACCAAAAGCTCCCAGGTTCAAATCCCGGGAGCGGAATGAGCGCCTGCTATTAGCCCCAGCTCCTGCCAACCTAGCAGTTCGAAAACATGCAAACGTGAGTAGATCAATAGGTACCGCTCCAGCGGGAAGGTAACGGCGCTCCATGCAGTCATGCTGGCCACATGACCTTGAAGGTGACTATGGACAACGCCGGCTCTTCGAGCACCAACACCCAGAGTCGGTCATGACTGGTCTTCACGTCAGGGGAAACCTTTACCTTTTCTACTTTTGGGATCAGCTGAAATGAAAACTTAGAATCTCTACACCAGTGGGCCTCAACTCAGAGGTTCTCAACCTCTGGGTCCCCAGATGTTTTTGGCCTTCAACTCCCAGAAAGCCTAACAACTGGTAAACTGACTGGGATTTCTGGGAGTTGTAGGCCAAAACACCTGGGGATCCACAGGTTGAGAACCACTGCTCTAGACAGTGGATTGATACTCTTTGCACAGAGCATATATTATAGAATGAATCAAGGACTATTAGAAATTGCAGCCAAAGTTCGCTATTATTATCTATGTTATGTAATTTTGTGCAACTTAGCTAAGAGGGATGTGCGATCCATTAAAAAAATGGTTCAAAAGTCATTACAAAACTGGGGTTTTTTCTGGCATTTCATTTTTAAAGTGTTTCTAAAGTATAGTTAGCGAAAATGTGTTACTGTAACGAGAGCAACAAAATTTCATTACTATTTCATTATAGTAATTGCACATAATTACTATAATTGGGGAAATTTCAGATGCTCCTTTCTCCCTCATTTTTACAGCTACTGGAGTGAAACTCACTACAATTGTAGAGCACATTTACCACTCTTAGTCCACCGAACGTTTCTCTTATCCACAGATTTTCAGAAAATTTTGGAAATTGTTATAAACATTTTTAATAATAAAGAAAATATGTTCCTAGCTTGAAAGTGTTATTTCCTGTTTAATTGCGTAGTCCTTATTTTGAAAGTAGTTGTTCTACACTGGGAACTTTTGTTTTTGCACTAAAAACTTTATTAATTGGGTGGATGACAATGTTGAGTTGGTGGACTGGATAGCAAAATGTGCTATAACTCGATGTCCCTTGCACTAAAACAAAGTTTTTGCAATTTAATAAACTTTGGCCATGTTTTTAATGAATGGAATCAATTAGGAAATGACATTTATAACCCAGGAACAAAAATAATTTATTGGAACGCTGATTGGCTATGGAGGGGCAAATCTCTCGGATGCTGAGCAGTACATTGCATTCTGGAAAATGTAGTTTAGGGCAGGGCCTTTTGAATTCTCTGGAATAGTGCTCCTCCCTTCCCAAACTACATTTCTGAGAGTTCTATGCTGTTCCCAGAAAACACAGCTCCCTCTGTTCCCCTCTCCTAATGGTGAGAGGCCATTAATTTAATTAATTAAGAACCCTACCTCTCCCTGACTTTGACATATTTTGTACTTTGGCCCAGATCCGTGAATTCATCTCTTGTTTTAACATTTTATTCTGTATGTTGACCTTTTATGACTGTTTTTATCGATGTTGATGTTTTATTGTTGAGTAATTTGCTTTATTGTTTTGCTTCTGCTTTTATATTGTTGTGTCTGGGCAAGGCCCCATGTAAGCCGCCCCGAGTCCCTTTGGGGAGATGGGGCGGGGTATAAGAATAAAGTTATTATTATTATTATTATTATTATTATTATTATTATTATTATTATTAATTTACAGAGGAAAGGCAAGTCAGGCACTAAGACAGCCATTTTTGCTTTGCTTTTTTGAGCTTTGCTTCCTTGCATTGAATATGAAGCTGACTTTGGGAGCCTCCCAAGATTTACAAAACTAAAACAAAAAAGTATGGGGTAAGTTTTGATTTCTTAATTTTTGGTGCGGACCTTGTGTGCATGTCGGGTATCTCGTCATAAGTACGAATCAGATCAAACTGATCCGATTTACGATGCTTTCCGATTTTTTTGCACATGCCTTTTAGCTACATAGCAGAGGCACTAAGAAACCTTGTTAGTGAATTGTGAAGATGGTACTTGGATAATGGTATCCAAATGCACATTGGCACTCCCTCCCTAGCCCCTACTTCTATGCTCAATGGCACACCAGTCCCAATGTGCATCAGTCATTTTGCTGACCTTTCAATATAATAATGTAACAACAGTTCTTTACTGGCTGTGAACATTATCGAACTGGCCTATTCTAATTCACACAAACTTCAGCCTATGTATGAAGACCTAAATTCCCAGTAGATGGAGCAAACTTGATTTCTATTGCTCCAGAGAGTAGAACACAGAGCATTTGAGTCAAACTCCAGAAAAAGAGATTTCACCTAAACTTGAAGAAAAAAACTTTCTGGATGGTAGGTCCTATTTGACAATGAAATATGGTGCTTGGGAACATGGCTAGTGTCTCATTTTTTGGAGGTTTTTAAACAAAAGCAGGATGGCCATGTGTTGGAAGGGCTTGGGTTGTGTCTTCCTACGTGAGTGGAAGGGGTTGGACTGACTGCCCTTGGGGTTTCTTCCAACTATAATTCTATCATTACAATCTCAGCTTCTCCTAGACTGTGGAATGCTCTCCAGAAGGAGATTCAACCAGCTTTTCTCTGCTGGTTTTTCACTGGGGTTCAAATACCTTCTCATTTAAACAAGCAGATCAGAGTGGAGATATGTGCAATCAGGTGTGCTATTTCTAATATGCAATATGTAATTAAGGTATTTTAATTTTAAATGTTTTGAAAGTAGTTGTCTTAATGGAATATATGGTTTAATGCATTAAAAATCTTTGTACTATGTATTATTTTAGATAGCCAGGTCTAATTTGTATTGTATGCTGCTTTGATTCCTGTTAAGGAAAAAGCAGGATATAAACCAGATCAAATAATAATTAAACTCAATTTATAGGCATGCAATGGGGGGGGGGGGGTATTTTTTCAGTTTTGTAGTTTTTTTAGTCTATTTTGGGTACTGAATTCTAAAAACACAATAGAAATGTCATACCACATGCTGTTCTTTTGCAAGCTTGGTTTTTTTTTTATTAGTTCAGTCGCTACTCGGTTCTGATTAAGTATGGATGCTGATGTTCCTGTGTTATTTCTTTTAGTGCTTTTGAACAATTATTTGTGTTTCTTATCAAAGAGTTTTGAAAGTCTAGTAGAAAACTTTGACCTTTTCCATACTGTTTACTCTTTGCATTCCAAAGAAATCATTCTCAGTCACATATTATAATAAAAAAAATGTCAAAGCAAATTGTGGAAAAAATAATATCCATTGGGGTTTGGTTCTAAGACCCTTCATTGATACCAAAATCCATGGAGACTCAAGTCCCATTATATGAAATAGCATAATAAAATTGTCTCCTTTTTATGAAATAGCAAAACCGGGACTTGCCTTTTGCATTGGATTTTTTGCCTTTTAGAATAATTTGAAGCAGTGGATGATAAAAATCCATGCATGCAATTGTTAACCCAGGCATGGGCAAACTTCAGCCTTCCAGGTGTTTTGAACTTCAACTACCAGAAATCCCAGTCAACTTACCGGCTGTTGTGAATTGTGGGAGTTGAAGTCCAAAATACCTGGAGGGTTGAAGTTTGTCCATGCTTGGGTTAACATCACTGGGAATCAAATTTCAAACCCAACATTCCAAGTTTGGGCTAGGATGCACTTTTGTGATTTCTGGATCTCCACCAAGTGATGGAGAAAGAAGAACCCGAAACCAACCCTCTTGAAGGTTACATCCAGAAGTTCTAAATGAGTGAAACAATCTCTTTGTTCTCTCATTCCCTACCAAAGCTGGCATGGGCTTTAAAATCATGAATGCCTGGTACCATCCACCCTAGTCTGAAGACAAATTACCTCCTTTGTTTTGAAAGATGGGAGACTAGACTCCCTTGGCAGTTCATGCTTGTCAACATCTGAGATGACGAAAGAGCCAGCCGCAAGTGATCTGTGGACATGCTGTTCCATGACAAGCTCAAAAATACTCCACGTATCACTTGAAAGCTGAGCAAGTGTAGTTTGGGAGTCCTGTTGGAGTTCCAGCCCGGAGCAGGGAAATTGGGAGACTTGCTCAGAGAACATGTCAGTTCTCATTTTCCTTCCTGTAACCTTTAAAATAAAAACAAGTGACATTCTGACTGGTACAAGGACTGTTAATGAATCTGAAAGACTACTGAAATAATTAGATGGCAAATCAAAACATCTCTTTCGCTCTCTCCGTAGTTGTGGGCCTTATTTCCATCTTACGGCAAAGCCACAAGAAACCTATCATGTGATTATCTTGGTAAGGTTTATTCCAGGGGTCCTCAAACTTTTTAAATGGACGGCCGGTTCACAGTCCCTCAGAAGGTTTGGGGGCCGGACTATGATGAAATAGTCCAAAATTAGGATTGTTGTTGTTGTGTGCCTTCAAGTCGTTGCAGACTTAGGTCAACCCTAAGTCTAAAGTTTAGGACAGAAGCCAGGTAAAGGACCTTGGAGGACCGCATCCAGCCCATGGGCCTTAGTTTGGGGACCCCTGATCTAGACGATCTTATAAGACCATAGGAAGTAAAGAGACCTCCAAAGACCATCTAGATGGTTTCATAAGACCATAGCTAAGGAAAGGGACCCTCAAAGGCCATCTAGATGAGTTCATAAAGCCATCATAAGACCATAGACAAGAAAGGGACCCTCAAAGACCATCTAGATCGTTTCATAAGACCATAGACAAGGAAAGGGACCCTCAAAGGCCATCTAGACGGTCTCATAGGACCACAGGTAAGGAAAGTGACCTCCAAAAGCCATCTAGACAATCTCATAAGACCATAGATAAGCAAAGAGACCTCCAAAGACCAGGTAGACTTAGGGTAGACCTAAGTTTAGGACAGGGGCCAGGTAAAGGACCCACGGGCCTTAGTTTGGGGACCCCTGGTTTATTCAGAGGGAGGTTGATTTGCCTTCCTCTGGGACTAAGAGCATGTGGCTGGCACAAGGTCACCCTGTGGGTTCCCATGGCTGAGCAAGGATTGACACTCTTGTCACCAGAGTGGTAGTCCAAGCTCAAACCACTGTCTGAGCAAAGGACACACAAGGGCTACTGCCATTGTCTTACTGCCTACAAGCAGCGCTCTCTCAGAAATTTGCTGGTGATGTCACATTTCTGGACAAGTGGCTCAGCACCTGGTATGAGGCATCAGTAGAATTGTGACTTTGTCAGCAAGTTTCAGGAAGAGAGCTTCTTGCTGGTGGTGATACAGCAATCATGCAGGTTGCAATTTGGCAAGGTCTTTAGCCTTCTCTGACACTGCATGCTGATGCCTCACCAAACTACAACTCCCAGGATTCTATAGCATTGAGCCACTGCAGTTTCAGTGGTATCATACTATATTAAAACAGTGTACAGCCAGCCCTGATCTGTACACATCTTGATAAAGCTGCTGTCAAGGGCCAGATAGACCATATCCAGCTCACATTTTCTCATGCTTACTCCTTAGCAACCATCTTATCTATTTATTAATCCTTTGAGAAGTGTGTTTTCTCAGTGCTTTTAAGAAATATAACTAATATTCATTGAGTGCTTTTTGCAAAAGGCATGACCTCCCATTAGCCATAAACATACACTGGTTCTGCTATTATTGATGAGCCATTTAAAATCAAGCAATTCTCTCATAAAGCTCTGAAATATTTACTTGTGATAGAAAAAGCTGGCTTCACCACTGCACTGATAGGCTTTCTGAAGGGAAAGAATCTTTTAGTGATGAATAGCTGGGCTGAAATGTTTTGAGTTTGTAAGCTAGGCAAGAACTGGCATTTCAAGGATCAGCTCAAAATGAGCAGATCTGTGCAAATGTCCTTCAAATAACTCTAAATCTGGAAAGGTGTCTGTGTGCCCAAGGGTACATCTATACTGTGGAATTTAGGCATTTTGACACCACTTTAATTGCCATGCCTTAATGCTATGGACTCATGGGAGGTGTCGTTTTGGTGAGGCACCTGTAGTCTTTGGCAAAGAAGGCTAAGATCTTGTAAAACTACATCTCCCAGGATTTCATAGCACTGAGCTTTGGCAGTTAAAGTGGTATCAAACTGCATTAATTCTACAGTGGATATACACCCTCAGTTCTCTCATCAATACATCAAATCTTGTGACAAACTGTGGGCAAGTAGTGGGGAGTGTTAGCACCCAACATGATTGTATACATGTATTTGAAAAGTGAAATCAAGTCTTTAGAAAACACACATAGGAAGAATGTCGGGGAAAATATTTTTTTAAAATCAGAATTCACAATAAGCTTTTTTGATAGCTTTAAAGGGATTTATAATTTTACCCATCTCTGCCAAAGTGTGCTGGTGCCCCACCAAACTACAAATCCCAGGTTTCCCTAGTCTTGAGCCATGGCAGTTAAGGCAATGTCGAGCCATATGAATTTTCTAGTATAGAGGCATACAATATTTTCTGCTTGTTTTATGCGGCCCTGGAGACCAGGACATGGAACAATGGCTTCAAACTACAGGAAAGGAGATTCCACCTGAACATCAGGAAGAACTTCCTCACTGTGAGAGCTGTTCAGCAGTGGAACTCTCTCCCCCAGACTGTGGTGGAGGCTCCTTCTTTGGCTTTGAATGCGATTTCCTGACAGAGGGTTGGACTGGATGGCCCATGAGGTCTCTTCCAACTTGGCCCTAAACGATTCTGGTCTAACTTACCTGTTTGAGTGCATCTCTTCCTATGAGATAACAAGAGCTTTAAGATCAGCTGCAGAGCCCCTGCTCCTGATCCTACTTCCTTCGCAAGCACAGTTAGTGGGGATGAGAGACAGGACCTTCTCAGTGGTGGCCCCTCAGCTGTGGAACTCCCTCCCCAGTGACAGACCTCATCTCACCTGGTTTTTAGAAAAAAGTTAAAGACTTGGCTCTTTACATAAACGTTTGAAGAATAAGTGATCTTAGAGTTCGACAGTCTGAATAATGAATGGAATTATACACTCTTGTTTTTAATGTGTTTATTGTTCTATATGTTTGATTTATTTAATTGTTTTAGTTTATGGGATGTTTTATTGTTATGTTTTAATGCCATTGAATCTTGCTGCAGCTGTAAGCCACCTTGAATACCCCACGGGGTGAGAAAGGCAGGGTATAAATGAAGCAGATGATGATGATGATGATGATGATGATGATGATGATGATGATGATGATGATGCATGGAAAGTTCCTTGACAACATTGAAGGAAAAGCTGATAATGAGAAGACCTGGCTATGGCTCACGAATGGGACACTGAAGGAGGAGACAGAAGGCCTGATCCTTGCAGCCCAGGAGCAAGCCATCAGAACAAAGGCAATTCAGGCCAAGATCAAAAAATCAGCTGATGACCCAAAATGCAGACTGTGCAAGGAAACCGACAAAACCATTGATTATATCCTCAGCTGCTGTAAGAAAATTGCACAGACAGACTACAAACAGAGGCACAACTATGTGGCCCAAATGATTTATTGGAACTTATGCCTCAAGTACCACCTCCCAGCAGTAAAGAACTGGTGGGATCACAAACCTGCAAAAGTATTGGGAAATGAGCACGCAAAGATACTGTGGGACTTCCGAATCCAGATTGACAAAGTTCTGGAACACAACACACCAGACATCACAGTTGTGGAAAAGGAAAAGGTTTGGATCATTGACGTTGCCATCTCAGGTGACAGTCGCATTGACGAAAAACAACAGGAAAAACTCAGCCTCTATCAGGACCTCAAGACTGAACTTCAAAGACTCTGGCAGAAACCAGTGCAGGTGGTCCCGGTGGTGATGGGCACATTGGGTGCCGTGCCAAAAGATCTCAGCCGGCATTTGGAAACAATAGACATTGACAAAATTACGATCTGCCAACTGCAAAAGGCCACCCTGCTGGGATCTGCGCGCATCATCTGAAAATACATCACACAGTCCTAGACACTTGGGAAGTGTTCGACTTGTGATTTTGTGACACGAAATCTAGCATATCTATCTTGTTTGCTGTGTTATACTTTAATAATAATAATAATAATAATAATAATAATAATAATAATAATAATAACTATGATTCTATAATTCTAATGTTACCTATGTGAGAGCAAGATTTGAAATGAAGCTTAGCAGCCATTCCATCTAAACAAGACAGCCGCATCAGTACTCAATGTAATGGGATCTGGGGAAACCATACTCCCCCTAGTTTCTGCTGCTGCCGAATTAGGGAACACAACTGTTGATAAGTTACATCCCAGGGGCTCATTCACCTGGGTGGCTGTTTACAGTTGGGTCACATACCCTTCTCCCTATGCTGAACTATGCAAGTTAGCCAAAAAAGAGAGCCCGATTTGCTCACCCTGGCACCTGTGAGCACTGTGGTATATCTGTATTCCTGAACAAATGGACTTTTATCAAATTGGTTGACATTTATCTGTTTGTGTTTTCAGCCAAATCTGGACCTCTTTGGAGAACAGCAAAGTAACAGATGGGTTGAAAGGATATCACACTTTAGAAAGGACAAACTTTTTTTCTGCTGCTATAGAGAGTGGAGCACAGAGCAATAGATTCAAATAACAGGAAAGGGCATTTCAAAAACATTAGGAAACACTTCCTGATGGTAAGAGCTTTCCAGCAGTGGAATATGTTGCCCTGGAGTCTGGCAGAGTCCCTTTCTCTGGAGGTTTTTAAGCAGAGGCTGGATGGCCATCTGTCAGAAGTACTTTGATTGTATCTTCCTGCATAGTAGGGGATTGGATTGGATGATTCTTGTGGCCTCTTCCAACTCTGTTATTCTCTGGTTCTATGAGTCAATCAAGGAATCCATATCCCTGATTTATGAGACCTGAGCATGGCCGTTTATGACCAGAGTTTATGGTCTCTCATCCATGGGGTGAGGTAGACCAGGGGTGGGATGTGCATGGCATTTTGCAATAGGGACCATCACCAATGCAAGGCCATCTCTTGCATCAAAGACAGTTTGCCTCCCTCCCTAGATATTGCAAAAAGAAGCTAAAAGTATTGACATTTAATGAGGAATGCAATTTTCTTTTCTACTTTCTCCCATTTGTTTTTTGACAACCTTTCCCCGGCAGTTTCATTTGCAGCCAAGCTGTTCTGTTTGAGCCAGGCAGTTACTCACCAGCTTTCGTGACTGTCCCAACAGGTTGCATTGCCTCTGGCTTGTGTGACAGTATTAAACTGCCTGCCTGGGTAGCCATTTTGAACGTTCCTATTGCCACAACATCACCTGGGGGATTTCCTGCCCTGCAGAGTGAATTCCATTGACTGACATTGATTTCCTGTACCAAAGAAATGTAGCTCTTGCAAACAGTGCTGAGCAGGGAGATGGAAGTGCCACTCAGGGGGGAAAGACGAGAGAGAGAACTTCATCCTGGGTGACAAAGAGCCTTATCTCCTGGCTTGACCAGTGCAAAAGGTTTGAAGTGTGGCCAATGCTGAACTGGCTACTATAGCAGTCCTATCGCTCTTTGCAGGAATAGAGAAAAATAGAGCAAGGAGCAGAATAGCCAGAATGAAACAAATTTGAACTCCAAAGTGAGTTGCTTAGGAGAAATGTAAAGACTGTCATCTATGGATAAAATAATTTCATTTTAATTTGGGGTGTCAGACCATGACTATCACAGGTGCTAAGATTTTAAAGTCCAGAACCTAAAACCTAAGAATGACCCCTTGTGATGTCACAGAAGACAAGTCCTGGTGATGTCATTAGTCATCATGCAACAATACACCAAGCAGCAATTTTACAAAGCATGCCATTGCTATTAAAAATCAAGCACAAAGTCAAAATAATGAGGAAAATAATCGTAGACTCATAGAGTTGGAAGAAGCCACAAGGGCTATTTTGTTGCATCATCTGATATGCAGAAATATACTATTATGGCATTCCTGAAAGATGGAAAGTTCCCTTGTCCTCTAGGCCAATTTATTTCACTATTTAGCAACTCTTAGAGTAAAGACATTCTTGACAATGTTTAAGTAGGATCTCATTCCCTCCCCTTTGAATACATTGATCTCTGGAGAACCACAAATCAAGTCTGGTACATTTTTTACCTAACTTCCAGGTTTTTAAACATGACCATCATATTCCCTGTTAATCTTCTCAACATTTTGGTTGCTACTCTCTGACAGGTTTCAGCTTGTCAATATCCTGGTGTTGAAAACTGGGCCTAGTATTCCAGGTAAAGTCTGACCAAAGGCAGAATAGGATGACACTATTACTTCACTCGATCTGAATACTATACACCTAATGATGCATCTCAGAATTACACATAACTGAATAGATTATACGCAAAAATCTCAATAGATATTTCATGTTTTGGGGGAAGAATGTTTCTTTTGTGTAAACTGTGGGGTTTTGCAAGCTGCAATTGTTGCTTTGTTGCACAAGCTTAAAGTTATGGTGATTCCTGCCACTGTGTTCCCTATTTCTAGGATCATCTCTGTTTCTACGTACGGTTGTCTGTGGTATACTTAGAACTCTCCTTCAGCACCACAAATGAGGTTGCATACTGCAAGTCGCTTCTGGTGTGAGAGAATCAGTCGTCTACAAAGATGCTGCCCAGGGGATGCCCAGATGTGTTACTATCTTGTGAGGAGGCTTCTCTCATGTCCCAATCTTAGGAAATGAATCTACAAAGAGGAGTCCATGACATATGAGTGTGGAGAAGAACAAACCACAGACCACTTACTACAATGCAACCTGAGCCCTGCCACATGCACAACGGAGGAGTTTCTCACAGCGACACCAGAGGCATTCCAAGTGGCCAGCTACTGGTCAAAGGAAATCTAGTATAATGCCAAGCTTTTAACTTTGTGTTTTAAAATACATTATAATTGTATCCTCAATTCGCTTCTGACACGACAAATAAATCACAAATGAGATAGTGTTCTTTCACTTTTCTGTTTTGTTTTTTGTTTTGTTTTTTTTTTTTTACTATCCAGCTTTCATGCCCATACACAGAAGCTAGAAATACTATCACCCGGATAATTCTAATTTCAGCATATCATGACATGAATGCCAGCCATTAAAAAAAGATAGAAAAGCAAGGAGAAAGTAAAATTGGCAGATCTACTGTGTGCTTTTAAGTTGTTTCAGAGTGATGGTGATCTTAAGGTGATCCTATCACTTGATTTCCTGGCAAGATTTCTTGAGTGTGTGTGACTTGCCCAAGGCAAGTAGAGTAGAAAGCTGAATTTTAGTCTTCCAGCACTGCAGCCACTACACACCATGCTGGCTTTCTTTCTTGCTCTTAAAGATCTGGCTTTGACTATCTGCACATTCCTATAATGTTGTGGAGATTAAGAGTTACAACATACTGCTCTTCATTCTAGGGATGTAAATTAACTTTGATTTCAGTCCTATACGCAAGAATGAAAAAAATCTTAATATTTTTCTCCCACCAGACAAATAGATTTTTTAATGTTTTGGGGGAAGAACATTTCCTTTGTGTAAATTGTGGAGTTTTGCTAGCTGCAATTGTTGCTTTGTTGCACAAGCTTTTAAAAAGGAGGAAACATTGGGTTGATTGTTTATGATCAATAACCCGCTCTTTCTGGGCTTGCTGTGTATGTCTCCTTAGCTACATGAAGGCAAAGAGTTTGGTTTTTGTTTAGAGCAAGCGTGTGCAAATTGCTGAGACCTTGGTGGGGAGAAAACAGCATCCATTATTTTGCTTTTGCAGAAGGGGTGTCAATTATCTTTCCACTGTTGACAATTTGGGGAGCTTAAACTGGATAGTGATTCTTGAACTAGGACTGAAAAAGGAAATTTCTCTCATCCTTGCTTGCATTTTCCTCTCATCCATACAATATATTGAGTTGCAAGACCATTTGTTTTTTTTCTGCACTAAAATATGAAGATTAAAAAACCCTCTTTCCCTCTAATTTGCCCATTTCGCTGTGCAATTTACCCAGTTAATGCACCATTTGACAAAACATGCTTATGATTTTTTTTTTAACAATTGGGTCTATTTGAATTTTTTACATCATTCAAGGTACAAAAAAATTACGGTTACCATGACCAATGCCATTTCTCTTTATCTCTATCTAGACATCTCAATTTGCCATAAGGATTGCCAGGTCCTGAGTTTCCAGTTGTCATGGGCCCTCTCCAGATGGATTGATCCATTTAGTGATGCAACTTGAAAATACTGTTGAGGGATATGTGTATTTCCTTGGTTAACTTCCTTGTTTCCTTCTCTTCTCTTCATCCATTCTCTGGCCCCATGCAACTAAAATGAATTCTTCCTATCCCATTTCCCTAAATCAGTGAGAAGGAATAATCTATTTCATGTTGATCTTTAAACAGTCCCTTTAGCCACGATATTTGAGTTAACTGGGAGAAATATATTCTCTCTCTCTCTCTCAAGCCCCATCTACACTGACCATTTAATGCAGTTCAAAGCTAGCTTCAAACTGCATTGTTTAGACAACAAACTCATACAAAAGCAAGTGAAAAAACCCCTTAATGTACATCAGTGCTCTGATTTTTATAATCACCATCTGGGCCTCAAACTGATTCCAGAATATCCGATGTAATCATCTGCACAATGAAATCACTTTCTTCAATACCATTTTGCAACTACAGTAGAGTCTCACTTATCCAAGCCTCGCTTATCCAAGCCATTTTTGTAGTCAATGTTTTCAATACATCGTGATATTTTGGTGCTAAATTCATAAATACAGTAATTACAACATAACATTACTGCGTATAGAACTACTTTTTCTGTTAGATTTGTTATATAACATGATGTTTTGGTGCTTAATTTGTAAAATCATAACCTAATTTGATGTTTAATAGGCTTTTCCTTAATCGCTCCTTATTATCCAACATATTCTCTTATCCAAGCTTCTGCCGGCCCATTTAGCTTGGATAAGTGGGACTCTACTGTGTATTAAATGGTAATTTAATGACAAGTGTGGTTGGTACTTAATGCATAACATTTAATAACCTCAACTGAGCTAGATCTCAGGTTTTCTCCCAGAAATATCAGGGTCTATGATGGTGGTGGCACAGTGTGTTAAAGCGCTGAGCTGCTGAACTTGCAAACCGAAAGGTCCCAGGTTTAAATCCCGGGAGTGGATTAGCCCCAGCTCCTGCCAACCTAGCAGTTCGAAAACATGCCAATGTGAGTAGATCAATAGGTACCGCTCCGGCGGGAAGGCAACGGCGCTCCATGCAGTCATGCCGGCCACATGACCTTGGAGGTGTCTACGGACAACGCTGGCTCTTCAGCTTAGAAATGGAGATGAGCACCAACCCCCAGAGTCAGACATGACTGGACTTAACGTCAGGGGAAAACTTTACCTTACCTTATGATGATCTTGAGCTAACAATGCTACTTGCCCATTGTTCAACAATATGAACTGGGTTTCAGATTCCTTCCCTGCCCTAAAGCCAATTGCTTAATCTCAATTAGAAAAGACCCACGAAATCAATGAAATGTATGTAAGTGTCGATTCATGTGTCTAGGCCAACTCATGGCAACTTCATGAATTTCATAGGGTTTTCTTCAGCAAAGAATATGCAAAGGTTGTTTGCCCATTTCCTTCCTCTGAAATATAACCTATGGCACCTGTCATTTCTTGGCTCTCTCCCATCCAAATACTATCAAGAACTGATCCTGCTTGGCTTCCATGATCAGATGGGATCTGGTGCATTTCAGTTATTAAGGCCAGTGTTTACTTACAGTTTAGCAATCGCTTCATTTGGTGAACTCTAGTTGGGACTAGCATATGATTGTAGGCTACACATTGCATACCAATACAAAACTGTTACTAAGAGGATGAGAATAGCTGCATCTGTGGCCCAGAGTAAACATTTCTTTTTGAAGAATTTACCAAACTCCTCAGGACACATTCCACCTTTAGTGTTTCTTGATCACACGTGTTTTGGTTTTAATTTGGGAAATGTTGGAGGATATCTCTCAGCTTCAGAAAAAGGCAACGATGAGTCTGTTCTGAAGCAATCTTGCCAAGAAAATTCTGTGATAGGTCCATATTAAGGTCTCTCTACAGGTCAGAAGTGACTTGAAGGCAACTGTCAAATAAAATGGGCACAGGATTTTGGACACAATATTAGAATAAATCAGTGGGAAGAAATCTGGAACAAAAAACTAAAATTCTCCACAGCAATTGACATACGTGAAAATTGGTACAAAATGCAATTTCAGTGGTACAATAAACCTGCCAAGATTGCAAAATTTAACAAAAGAATGTCCAATAAATGTTGGAAATGCAGAAAGGAAATTGGCACTTTCTTCCATCAATGGTGGACATGTAAAAAAGTTAAAAAGTTCTGGAAAGACATACACAAGATGTCACAAAAAATATTAAAAATCAATTTTACCTTAACACCAGACATGTACCTGCTCGGCTTAACAAATGTAAAACTAAATGTAAATCAAGACAAAATGTTTTTCCTTATGTGCACAGCGGCAAGACTTGTCTTAGCCAAAGTGTGGAAACTGGAGAAAATACCATCCCCAGATGATTGGACCTTGAAAATGTTTGACTTAATACAGATGGACTGTCTGACACAGAAACTAAGAAACGCAACAAAAAAAACAGACTGGTCGGGCTTTAAAGAATTTACTCAGAGTAGAGGAACACCACTCATTATAAATCTATCTGATGTATAAACGGTAATAATGGAATAAAATCTGGAACAAACAACAGTTGAAAACTGCAAGGAAAAACAATTACCCTAAAGAGGACAATGGGAAGTCATAGTTTTAACTCACGGGATGTATGTGGGTTCCTTTTAAAAAAAAACAACGTTTTTTCCCTACTTTCCTATACCTACACAACCAATATTTCCCCCCACTTTCACTGTAATTATCAAAATAATCACAATAAAAACTATTAAAAAAATAGAAGTGACTTGCAGGCACACAACAAGAACAGAGAACAACCAGAGGCTTGTGGGAGGTCCATGATCAGAATGTGAAGACATGAGCCTTCTTCCACAGTTGCCATTAGCTTCTCATATTCAGAGATTTCCCACCTCCAAATGGGGAAATCCAATTTAACCATCAACACTAATCATTTTAGATGGATTTGACTTCCACCAGGATTCAGGAGATGGAATAATTATCTGGTTTTTTTTTTTTGACATGTTTAATGTTATAAAAAAAATCATTCCATCAGTGTGTGGGTTTTCTTTGGGTTATTTTAGCGCTTCCTTGTTCAATTTCTCTTCAGATATGACTGAGCAATTTAATAAACTCCCAATGATCTTTTTTTGAAAAGCTGTTTCTACCCAGGCTCTCTCTGAGTTCCATCTAACTTTTATGCCTGGATTCTCCTGTGCCAGAACAGAAAAGCAATTAGCCTGTTAAAAATAACAAGTCAGTGGAGAAGTGAGGTTTTTTTAAAAAAAGAAAAAAGAAAAAAATGACAGAAGCCACGGGGCTTAATTCTTTCTGGATTACAGTCCAATTAGGACTTGTTTAAATTGCGCTGATGTGGAACAGTATTCCATAAATAAAGAGGAAAAAGGAGCTATGCTTCCATTTCAAGGACAGAGAGAAGTTTCCCATTGGAACAAAAAAATATGGAAGTGGATCTCATCTGGGTTTTTCTTCTGTTTCCCTACAAAATTTTGGAATATATGAAAGCATGAAACCAGCCTGAAACTCACTCAGTTAGCCGGCTTTCCAACAGAAGTTGATAGGTTTTGCTGATTTCATTTGGCTACTCCAGGCTCATTCCTTCTTGTTAAGATTTCAAGCACAAAACACTGTTGCCCTCCTCCGAAGTGAAGTCAAACAGCAAGTTGGTGGTGAATGTTTCTTCCCAGCAGTACTCAGAAATCTCAATTTTACCCAATTGTGTTTTCTGCAGAAATGGGAGGTGTCTATCCCTATATGGAAACACAGTGAGTCAACTTTATCCCTAAGGTCTCTCAGTTTGAGTATGACAATACATTAACTAACAAGTAGGAGAGATCCAGACAAGTTGTTTTGTCCAAATTGTTCACACGTCGCTTTCCTTTCCTGTATATAGTAAAATGTATACAGTAAACATCACTAGCTTTATAGATGGTGATGTCTCTTGCTAGATCTTATTTTTTAAAAAAAATAAGACTGAAGATTTCACTGTTCAAAGACTCCTTCAACATTCCACATTTTGGTGGCTATAAGACAGGCATGGGCAAACTTGGGCCCTCCAGGTGTTTTGGACTTCAACTCCCACAATTCCTAACAGCCTACCGGCTGTTAGGAATTGTGGGAGTTGAAGTCCAAAACAACTGGAGGGCCCAAGTTTGCCCATGCCTTCTATAAGGGCTGTATCCACACTGTAGAATTATAGCAATTTGACATCAAGTGGCTCAATGTTATGAGACTCTAGGACTTGTTGCTTTCTGAGCTATAGCCTCTTCTCTGTCAGAACAAAACTATAAACCCCAGTATCGCATAGGATGGAGTGATGGAAGTTAAAGTGGTATCAGATTGCTATAATTATTTGGTGTGGATGGTCTCTATGCTTACTAAATGAAGAAAGCACGTCATACCTTTGGGTTAGCTCAAGGAAATGTTGGGTGCCAAGAATCCAAAAATAATGAAGTATAAAATATTCTACTTAATTTTTTGAGCATGATGGTTTCACCTTTCTTCCTCATTTATTTTCATTGTGAGGATGTGAATACAGACAGGGCAACACATATTGGGAGGATCATGGAAAATAACAGTCTGCCCAAACTGACATAAAGGAATACCCTCATAACCAAATGAGATATCCAGAATCCCGTTCACACTACAGATTTATAGTGCTTTGATTTCACTCTACCTGCCACGAAATATCCCATGGTATCCTGGTATTTGCAGTTTAGGCAGGGACATGTAGTAGACTGTACTACAATACAGGGTGTTCCAAAAGTCATGATACATATTAGAAATGAGAAATTGTAGCTGAATGTGACTTTATTTACAAAATACTCATTACAAAATTTAACAAAGTATTTTCAAAATATTATCTATCTACATGTTGTATATCTGAAAGTATAAAAATATAATACATAATATATATATAATATAATATGTTATTGTAGAAAATCTACCAGAAAATTTGACAATATCAGTTACTATAAAAGCCCAGCAGCAACAATAACCATAGAGCAGCACCTTCGGAAGAAAAAATCCTCACATCATGTGAAGTGTCATTGCAATTGGGCAATAATGACACCTCTGGCCAGAATTCATTAGGTGCTTCAAAAAGCTAATTAGCATAGAGTTTTAGCCTTGTAGATATATTGATATACTTAAGCTGGGTGGATGTGGTTACAGTAGAGTCTCACTTATCCAACATAAACGGGCCGGCAGAATGTTGGATAAGCGAATACGTTGGATAATAAGGAGGCATTAAGGAAAAGCCTATTAAACATCAAATTAGGTTATGATTTTACAAATGAAGCACCAAAACATCATGTTAGACAACAAATTTGACAGAAAAAGTAGTTCAATACGCAGTAATGCTATGTAGTAATTACTGTAATTATAAATTTAGCACCAAAATATCACGATATATTGAAAACATTGACTCCAAAAATGCATTGGATAATCCAGAATGTTGGATAAGCGAGTGTTGGATAAGTGAGACTCTACTGTATATTTAATTACAGACATATTTTAACAAAAAACCCAATAAACTTCTGCTAAAACATGGCATTAACATCACCTTATTGCTATCCCACTTTTCTCCCTTGATCGAGATCCAACGGGGCACAACCCACATATCTATGGAACCGGTATCTGTAGTTTCAGATATTTGACAAAATATATTCTCTTGATGCATTTTCTAGATCTCCAACGTAGTTTTATGGTATTCTAGGGCAGAGGTCCTTCATTTCAATAGGGTTTTCTCTTATCCATAGTTTCACATATCCATGTGGTCTGGAAATGCATTCCCCATTAGATGTGAAGGTTTCAATATTTCATATTTCAAATCATACATGAGATAAATTCTCTTTGCTTTCTTTTTACCTACCCATGCACTAGCTAAGGATAATGGGACACAATGTCCTCACTAATTCATGTGATTGCAAACCAGGTGTCTATTGTTAACCAGCTGAAAGCTCTACAGCAGGGGTCCCCAAACTATGGCCAGATCCAACCTGCAAAGGCAATTCCCTCCCTCACTTGCAGCCACTGGGACCCTTGCCATAGGGAAAGAAAGAAAGAAAAAAAGAGGGAAAGAAAGAGAGCCATAGGGACATTGTGAAGAGCCTCCTTCTTAGAGCCTTCTTAGGCTCTTAGCCTCCTACTCTCCCTCAGTTACTAGCTGTCTACACAAGAGCAACAGATGTGATAGTTTAAAAAAGTAATAGCCATTTTGTATCCCTAGGAAATAATTATGTCAAAGAAAAGAAAAAATTGACTAATTAATCACTAGCTACAACTGGCAGTGAGAAATATAGAACTGGACATTGACTATCGCGTCAGCCAAATGCAGACCCACGTTTCCCATTGAAATACTGGTCCATTCCCATTGACATACTTTATCCACGTTAAAACTGTGGATGTGGCTCTTAATGAGACATGCCACATTATCACAGGATGTCTATGCCCTACACCACTAGAAAAATTATACTGTTTATCCCGTATTGCACCACCTGACATCCACCGGGAAGTAGCAGCCAATAATGAAAGGACCAAGGCAGTGATATCTCCAGCCCATCCTTTGTTCTGCTATCAGTCAACAAGCCAACATCTTAAATCAAGAAAGAGCTATCTAAGATCAACAGAGATACTTGAAGGAACACCTCAGCAAGCGAGAGTCCAAAAGTGGCAGGCTAAAACCCGGAACCTCCATCAGTGGCTGATACTGGATGAGAAACTCCCTCCTGGGCACATAGAAGACTGAGCGACTTGGAAGGCACTGAACAGACTGCGCACTGGCCCCATGAAAGGCAGAGCTAACCTTAAGAAATGAGGCTACAAAGAGGAGTCCATGACATGCAAGTGTGAAGAAGAGCAAACCACAGACCACTGACTACAATGCAGCCTGAGCCTTGCCACATGCACAATAGAAGACCTTTTCACAGCAACACCAGAGGCACTCCAAATGGCCAGCTTCTAGTCAAAGAAAATCTAGTATCATGCCAAGTTTTTAACTTTGTAGTTTTTCTATACATTATAACTGTATTCTCAATTTGCTTCTGACACATTCACTTTAAATATAGTATTGTTCTTTTATTTTTTGGCACTACAAATAAAATATGTGCCATGTGAATAGGAATTTGTTCGAGTTTTTTCCTCAAACTATATCCAACTCCCCAATAGCATGAAGGACTGTGAGCTGGCCCTCTGTTTAAGAAGTTTGCGGACTTCTGCTTCACATCCAAATTGCTGTATAGAAAAGATTTTCCCTTCTCAAGAGCAACATCTTCAAACATGCCAGTCCTGTAATTTATTAGTAACAGCAAGAAATAGATGGTGGATAACCATACATTGCCCTGGTAGCAGGGGCAATTAACAATTTAATTAAGAACACCAATGAGAAACGGGACAGTCACAACTCCTTTCCCAAGAGATTATTTCCATTAGAACCAACAATTAAGCAGCAGGGAAATTGGATAAGACAAGGGAAATGAGAAAACAGCTGTGATGCTCATGTCAAAGAGATGCAACTGACTTTTGTGGGATGAGTGGCATTGCACCTCAGGATTTGCATTTTTAAATGGCATCAGTTAAGATAAAGAAGGCAGCCACTAGTCATCAAAACATAGAGTGCATCTACACTGTAGAATGAATGCAGTTCATCACTACTTTAATTGCCAAGGCTCAGCTGATTGCCAAGATTACCCAGGACTGGGGGTGGTCTGTCTAGGAATTTACTAGATCCTCCAGTGCAGTGGTTCTCAACCTGTGGGTCCCCAGGTGTTTTGGCCTACAACTCCTAGAAATCCCAGCCAGTTTACCAGCTGTTAAGATTTCTGGGAGTTGAAGGCTAAAACATCTGGGGACCCACAAGTTGAGAACCATTGCTGTAGTGATTCTTTTGTATATTTTCCCCAGATGTTAAAATAGAGTTGGGTTGGAGATCTAGATATTCCTAGAGAGGATACCCTTCTATACTTGGACTGGAAGTGATTTAATTTAATGACATTTATTTGTCTCCATAGTTTCATGTAACCACAATATATATATATACACCACGTGGATAGGCGGTCTTGCTGTAAATTGGAAAACTTGTCATGAAACAAAGCAGGCATTATTTTTCAAATTAACATTTAACTTTAATTGTTCTTTTCAACATGCATTTATAACTGGCTGCTTCACAGAAACAAAAATTGGAGAAGAAAAGGTCACAGCAGTACATAGATTAAATCGGAAAGTGGCTCGGTTCCATTGTACTATTTTGACTGTTAAGTTGAAAACACAAAAAAATGAAAGAAAAACCAAAAGAGAAACAAATCCCAATGCCCAGACTGCCTGACCATTTTGCATTAAAATCATACAAGGAAGGTTGTAATGGCCTCGGGGGCAGCACCTCTGAATAGCAAAAGGACAAAAAGAATAAACAATTTGCTCTTGTGAAATTCAGAGAAAAAGAGCCTTGAGAAAAATGTTATTGATGCAAGGTATTTATGTAGGGTTGTAAAACAGATTATGCCATCAGCAAATAAGGTCAGGCAAGCAGATTGTATTACTGGTAAAAATATCTAGAATGGAGAGGAAAAAGGTTACCTCCACAGCATGTGAACCTACAAGCAAATGGAGAAAGCAGAAAGCAGTTGGAAACATATGGCACACAACTGAGCTTCTTTCTCCAGAGTCTATAAATGACTCTTTAGTATGGATTAGGTTTTGGGCTGGGTTGCCATTTTTTAAAAATTGGCTTTGGTCCTGTGCACAACTAGTACTTATGTACTCAGAAACAGCATTACCACTTTGTACCTCCTTAAACAATGGTCTTTTGTTGATGGTATAAAGGTTGGTAAACTGTGCCTAGGTCTTCTCTGGGCTCAAACAGCTCCTCCTTGCCTGAGGACTTGTGCCAGGACATTTCCAACATGCTGGAACTCACCAACCAGATTTCTTCTCTAAAAAAGGCAGCTGAGATTGGAAAAATCAATAAAAACTGAACCTAAAGTTCCAATCTAAAGCACAACATCCTATTTCAGGAAAACCCAAGCGATGAACCTCACAATCCTGCCCATGTCTTTTCTACTCCCAATTCCAGTAACTAGTACCTAAGACTTCTTTTTTTTCAATGTTGGGTCCTGAAATATGGCTGAAACACAAACTCCTATCTTCAAGCACTACAATCAATTGCTGGAGATGCTGGAAGTAACAGTATCAACAGTTATTCTTTGGATGCACCACACATGATTCCAGGTCCCAGTGCTACAATTTATGAATAATATGAAAAAGATGGAAAATGTCCAAAGCAAGATGACAAAGGTAGTCCTACTTGGCAAAGTAATTGCAGCGCAGCAGTAGTTGGATGGAATCAGTGGAACGCAGAATGAAGTGACATCTAGACACTTTAGTAAAACTATATACAAGTTTTACTGTAAGCAGTAATAATCAAGACAAACAGACTTGCAGACAAACACAGGACTTGACTTTCACTCTAGGCAGACAGAACTCAACTCTACACTGAACTGAACTGATGCAATCAGTAATGCATACACACATTTGTGTCTGGACACTCCCTGGTTCCATCCACACATGAAGGTCATCACAGCTTCTCAGCAATTAACTCTTTCCAGACTATAGTACACTCTGGATGATACAATCAGTATGCAATACAGACAAGACACAAATTTCATTTAAACACTATCAATACACAAATCCCACATTAACACTACCACCATCCCTAGTACATTTGGTGAGAATATGAGAGAGCAAGAGCCTTTCTCAATAGTTGCACCCAAGTTGTGGAACACGGTTCCCGAAAGGATCCAACTGGCACCCTTCTTATAATTTTGCCATAGCCTTTTTATTTAAAGAGGCATTCAGGTATTCATGTTGCAGCAGACAGAGCTTGTAATTAGTCCTATAGTATTTTTAATTTATTATATTTTGAACTTCTTTTTAATGCTGTTTTAAGCTTGTTTTTCTTGTGTTTCTTTAGCATGAAATATACTGTGGTTTAATATTTGTAAAATACTATTGAATTTTTAAACTGTTAAGTCACCTTGGATCACATGCTGGAAGAAAGGCGGGATATTTAACAAGCAAACAAAGAAACAAATAAAGGTAGATCTGGAAACCAACTCCTATAAGGAACACTTGGAGAGGTTGAGTATGTTTAATTATAAGAACAGAGGGAGATGAAATGACCACCATCTTGAAATAGCTGAAAAACATGTAGAAAAAGTGAGTTTACTTTTAGATGTTCAGGAGGATGGGATCCCAATGAATGGATTCAAATTATGAAAAAGAAGGTTTCAAACAAATATGAGGAAGGACTTCCCAATAAGAATCTTTTCTTGGAATAATTGTAGTCAAGGGAGGATATTGGGCTCTTCTTTGTTGGAGATATTTAAACAGAGGATAGATGGCTGTTTTTCAAGGATGATTTAGATGTGATCTCTGTACTGGCATGAGATTGTACGAGTGTACATAGTGTTCCTTGTGATTGAGTAAGAGCCCCATATCCATGGGGAATATGTTTCTGGCTGGATCGCAGTTACACGAAACTGCAAATACATCTGAACACCACCTTGAGCCATGAGGAGAGAAGGGTAAGAAATAAAATTATTGTTGTTGTTGTTGTTGTTATTTAAAACACAACAAGATGAGTCCACAGCAGACACTCTGCTGGCTGTTGTATTGAGTCACATGTCGGACACTTCCCAAGTGTCTAAGACTGTGTGATGTATCAGCGAGTAATGCGAGCAGATCCCAGTAAGGTGGCCTTCTGCAGCTGGCAGGTGGTAATTTTGTCAGTACCGATTGTGTTCAAGTGCAGGCCAAGGTCTTTAGGCACTGCACCCAGTGTGCCGATCACCACTGGGACCACCTTGACTGGCTTGTGCCAGAGTCTTTGCAATTCGATCTTTAAATCCTCATATTGTGTCAGCTTTTCCAGTTGTTTTTCTTCAGTCCTGCTGTCCCCCGGGATTGCAACATCGACAATCCATACTTTGCTTTATTATTATTATTATTATTATTATTATTATTATTATTATTATTATTATTATGAAGAAGAAGAAGAAGAAGAAGAAGAAGAAGAAGAAGAAGAAGAAGAAGAAGATACACAACAAGACACAGAGCAAACAAGATCACTATGCTGGCTGTTGTATTGGATCACATGTCAGACCCTTCCCAAGTGTCTATGACTATGTGATGTATCGGTGAATAATCTGTGCAGATCCGAGTAGGGTGGCCTTTTGCAGCTGACAGATGGTAATTTTGTCAGTGCCAATTGTTTTCAAGTTCTGGTCAAGGTCTTTAGGCACTGCACCCAGTGTGCCAATCACCACTGGGATCACCTTGAATGCTGTCACCTGGAATTGCATCATCGACGATCCATACTTTGTTTTTTAACACAATCATGAGGTCAGGAGTATTGTGCTCCAAAATGCTGTCATTATCTGATGATGATGATGATAATGATGATGATGATGGTGATTATTATTATTATTATTATTATTATTATTATTATTATTATTATCATCATCATCTCACTTCTGGTAGAACTGCAATGGAGGACCTAGAAAGTATCCTTTCTAGAATTATTAGGTTTAATAATGGAACTTTATGGTACCATATTTTCTGGTCTGAAGGACCTAAAATTTCCCAGGGTGCCAGTTAGTGAAACCACAGATATTTGTTCAGCAGAAGGATCTTACTTTACTATGGTTTCCCTACCATTTTAAATCTCATAGTTGCAAGCCAAATAAAATGTCCAAGTGGTTCATTGTTTGAGCAAATGATATTTTGAGCTCACGCTGGCGATCCTTCCCCAATCTCCCACCATGAGGGCAGGACTCCATACTCTCCTTCCAAGTCTAGCTAGATATCTGCAAGGAGCCTCATTTCATCAGTTTCTGTCTCCTTTGAGCTTCTCTCAGCAGAGTGAGAAAAGAATAAGAATCCACACACATGTATCAAAACTGCAGTTGAGGGTGCCATCCAGAACAAGGACACCTGAACTACCGGTAGCTAAGAAAAGAGAAACCACAGTATTTTTAGCTTCTGGCTGTTCTTGTTGCTTCAGCTGAGAATGTGGCAGAAAGTAGGGAGAAAGACCTCCTAGCAACACTGGGAAGCTTTTGAAATCCCTGCGTAGCAACCAAATTGCATAAAATACCAACCTATGAAAGGAAATTTCTCAGAAGGACTAAGCCAACACAACAAGAAAGAAAGAAAGGCGATGGAAGCTTTGTTTGTCCAATTTGCACTTATTTAGGAACAATTTCCCTTTATTGCCCAATCTTTTTCAAATTTAAGAATTCTGTTTCACATGCTATTTTGTTAAGCCTCTCTGTCTCTTTTGCCCTATAAAAATGACGTTTTTAAAAGTTTAGGTTCCAGCTGATGCCTTTTTTCTCATGTTCTGGTGATGCTAACCCTGCCACATAAATATAGCCCCAAGAGTGCTGTGCATTGCAGTCTTTCAGCCCTTTCAAACTCCCCAGAGCCATGTTTTTTCTAGGTTTTTGGAATCTCCCACCTATGAACACATTGGAAATATCACATACATTTTTAGTCTGGCTTACATTTTTGCATAAGAACTAAACCCACAGCTAGATAGGACTCTGGATCAGACTCAAGTGTTACTTTTTTAAAAACCATTTAAAAATCAAATACAGTAGAGTCTCACTTATCCAACATAAACGGGCCGGCAGAACGTTGGATAAGCGAAAATGTTGGATAATAAGGCGGGATTAAGGAAAAGCCTATCAAATGTCAAATTATGTTATGATTTCACAAAGTAAGCACCAAAACAACATGATTTACAACAAATAGGCAGAAAAAGCAGTTCAATACACAGTAACGTCATGTAGTAATTACTGTATTTATGAATTTAACACCGAAACATCGCAATGCATTCAAAACATTGACTACAAAAACATTGACTACTAAAAGGCAGATTGCGTTGGATAATACAGAACGTTGGATGAGCGGAGGTTGGATAAGCGAGACTCTACTGTATTTACATTAAAAAGGAGAACAACAAATTGCAACATTAGTTCGGCAATAGTTACATAAGATGTGTGTTGTATTTTCATGATTTTGAAATGCAAAATTAATTACTTTATAATTATCTGTTATATTGTATTAATTATTTCCAGATAGACCTGTGGATTAGTTTGATATCCATAAAAATTAATGGGAATCATATTGCCTCAAATCTTTGACAGCACCTAGTTTATGAAAAGGGTTGAAATTGAGCATTGCAGTATCAGGTAACACTTCCATGGCCAACTAGCTGTGCACAGCATCTACATGTGGCTCTGGAGCACAGAGAAGATAGAAGGTGCTATCAATCCTAATTTCCATAATATTCACACACTTGAGGTTAGGCCGGCTGGGCTGGGAGGATCATTGGACCAGGAGGTTCTGAATATGCCCATGCACAACAAAGATAAAATCACACTGATGGCCCAATGGGAATGACATAAACATATGTCAATCATTGAACCCCTGTCCTCATATCACTCTAGCCCTGGATATCCAGAAGGATGTGTTTTTCCCCAGCTTGGGAAATGCAACTGGACACTTCTCCCACCACCTGGCCTCCCCAGTCATTTATTGCCCAAAGGCAGAGTTGCAAGGCTCTTGTAATTTTAATTTATGTGCTGCATGGATTCTTCTACTTAAGTATTATGTAGTCTTTCAGACAACCTGGAAGCCAGTGCAATTCTGGTAACACAGCTGTTATATGATCTCAGAGGGGGCACATCTAATAAGAGTCTGGCTGCCATTAATAACTTAGGCTGCATCTACACCAGGTAAAATAATCCAGAGTGTCCTGGATGCAATGTCTCAATTGTAACCATGTCTATTTTAACTGAACTGTTTTTAGCCATGTTATGATGTTGTTTTATTATGTTTGCTGTGTTTGTGTTGTTGTATGATGTTTTTGACAATTGATTGTTTAATACACATGTTGGAAACCACCCTGGGTCCTCTCTAGGAGATTGATCAGTATATAAATAAAGTTGTTGTTGTTGTTATTATTATTATTATTATTATTATTATTATTAACACAACAACATTGTATGACACAGCAAACAAGATAGACATGCTGGATTTTGTATTACAAAATCACAAGTTGAACACTTCCTAAGCGTTTAGGATTGTGTGATGTATTTTCGGATGATGCACGCATATCCCAGTAGGGTGGCCTTTTGCAGTTGATGATGATGCTGCTGCTGCTGCTGATGATTATTATTATTAAAACAGCATAGCACCATCCCAAAGTTATTTTGCAGTCCAGATGGATGACCAGGTAGTTAGCTCATTGACAACAGTCCCTGTTATTCTGGGGACCACTGCTGCTGTTTCACCAGCTTGACTTGGCTCGCAAGCGACACCTTGCTGGTGACATTACTTCTGGTGAAGTCACAACTGGGCACTCAACCAGGGAAATGCTTATGGATGACAAAATGGCAATGCATGTTTTTTTAAAATGTATGGATCACTCCAGATGCAGGTGCACACATCCCAAAAACCCTTTTGACTACTCTGGACGATCCTGGAAGCTCTGGAGTAAATAGTGATTTTTCTTGTAATGGATTAAAGGCTAGAAGCAGCACTTCTCCTGCAGGACTCAACACACATCATAGTTGGTATGTGTTCAGTATGATATTTGGTTTGTGGTGGGGGGTGGGGTGGAGAGTGAACACACATCTGATATAATTCTCAAGTCACTGGGAAAAATCTACCCCTGTTCCTTGGATAGATTGGTTGGGTCTTTTCAAACATTTCCAGGATGTTCAGAATTATATCTACAGGAAACACAGATATGTGAAAATGGAATCGAAACTCTAGGGCTCTCTCCCACCCCCCTCTGAACAGAGAGCCTGTTTTAGGCTTGGCTGAATCCTATTTTCCTCTAAATCATTCTCAGTCCTGGAGACAGCGCAGCCAAACTTCTATTATTTTCTAAGGCGACAATTGAGTGTCTCTGTCGCTCTTCGGTTTCTCAATATATATATTTTTTCTGCCTCACAGAGCTGGTGCAAATGTTATGAAGATGTATCTGGGCTTGCTGAGGTAAATATACACATACACAGACACATATTAAGGGGAAAATATTATTTCTGGTACCTTTGGGGCATGGTAAGACAAAAGACTATGCGGTAGTTCTAGTTCAAAGCAAATCCCCTGCTGTTTTAATATCACTTATATAGTTTACTGTCTGAACATGGAAAACATCTACCCAAGTGATGTTTCCATAGGACTGTTTTGTGAACATCTACTTCTGCTTTATTGACTATTCTAAAGCCTTCGACTGTGTGGATCATAATAAACTATGGCATGTTCTTGGTGGCATGGGGATACCAAGTCACCTTGTCTGTCTCCTGAGAAATCTGTATAAAGACCAAGTAACCACAGGGAGAACAGACCATGGAACAATAGACTGATTTAAGATTGGGAAAAGAGTACGGCAGGGCTGCATACTTTCACCCTCCCTATTCAACTTGTACACAGAACACATCACACGACATGCGGGGCTAGACAAATCCAAGGCTGGAGTTAACATTTCTGGAAGAAACATTAACAACCTTAGGTATGCAGATGATACTACTCTGATGGCCTAAAGTGAGGAAGAGCTGAGGAACCTTATCACCAAGGTGAAAGAAGAAGTGCAAAAGCTGGGTTGCAGTTAAACGTCAAGAAAACCAAGATCATGGCAACTACACCTATTGATAACTGGCAAATTGAAGGAGAAAACGTGGAGGCAG
The DNA here is from genome assembly GCF_035594765.1 of Anolis carolinensis. NCBI lineage: Eukaryota > Metazoa > Chordata > Lepidosauria > Squamata > Anolidae > Anolis > Anolis carolinensis. The sequence continues at coordinate 11,421,989 of NC_085843.1, forward strand.
TGACAGACTTTATATTTCTAGGCACGGAGATCACTGCAGATGCAGACTGCAGCCAGGAAATCAGAAGACATTTATTTCTTGGGAGGAGAGCAAGGACCAGTCTCGATAAAATAGTGAAAAGTAGAGACATCACACTGGCAACGAAGGTCCGCATAGTCAAAGCAATGGTATTTCCCATAGTAACCTATGGATGCGAGAACTGGACCATAAGGAAGGCTGAGTGAAGGAAGATAGACGCTTTTGAACTCTGGTGCTGGAGGAAAATCCTGAGAGTGCCTTGGACCGCAAGAAGATCCAACCAGTCCATCCTCCAGGAAATAATGCCCGGCTGCTCACTGGAGGGAAGGATATTAATGGCAAAGATGAAGTATTTTGGCCACATCATGAGAAGGCAGGAAAGCTTGGAGAAGATCATGATGCTGGGGGAAATGGAAGGAAAAAGGAAGAGAGGCCGACCAAGGGCAAGATGGATGGACAGTATCCTTGAAGTGACTGGCTTGATCTTGAAAGAACTGGGGGTGACGATGGCCCACAGGGAGCTCTGGCCTGGACTGGTCCATGGGGTCACGAAGAGTCGGAGACGACTATGTGATTGAGCACCAGCAGTTTTGTGAATAACATAAAAGAACTCTTTATGATTTTGAGAAATATTCTCAATTTTTCACAAAAGAAAATTGGGAGATGTGTATCTAACCAACATTAGAATGGGCTCAAGGTGGCAAAATTATTAATGAGCAAAGGTTGTAGCGGTTTGATTTTGCCTGATCCTACTGGGAAGAGCAAAACCTCATCCAAAACTCTTCCCTCTCTGGAGAACACACACTCTGAAGAGGTTTGCTTAATGTTTATGTGTCAGTTAACACACCAGGAGGGGACCCTGTTGTTGTTTTAGAAGGGGACAAAGGGCGAGAGGTTAGAAAAGCAGCTTATCTCAGCTTGGAGTTGGGGGAAGAGTGAGGCTGTATTTTCCAATGAAGTACGTCATCCTTTTCCTTACCCCAGAAGCTAAGTGTAGCCAATGTTCTTAATCCGAATTGATTCCCTTATTCTTGCCCTTTCTTCTGATAAGAAGATGCTTCAGAACCAACAGTAGACCTTCCTGGATCTAGACCAGTAGCTCACAACCTTTTTTTGGCCCCACCTAACCATCTTTAGAATCCTGATCCACCCTCCCCCAATGACCTATACAGTAGAGTGTCACTTATCCAACACTCGCTTATCCAACATTCTGGATTATACAATGCATTTTTTTAGTCAATATTTTCAATACATTGTGATATTTTGGTGCTAAATTTGTAACTACAGTAATTACTACATAGCATTACTGTCTATTGAACTACTTTTTCTGTCAAATTTGTTGTATAACATGATGTTTTGGTGCTTAATTTGTAAAATCATAACCTAATTTGGTTTTTAATAGGCTTTTCCTTAATCTCTCCTTATTATCCAACATATTCACTTATCCAACATTCTGCCAGCCCGTTTACGTTGGATAGGCGAGACTCTACTGTAATTCTTATTCAAAAAGTGAACTCCTATTCATGTGGAGAAATCCTAAATGGCCATTAACTTGGTCTAAACAGCTTCAAAAGAACATGGCATCCATGAAAGAGAAAAATAAAAGAATGAAAGGACAGTTGAAGTGCGAATTCAGGGTAACTAAAATTTTCAACTTCATTGTGTATATTTGACGAGAATATGCAAGAATATCCTGCCACCTGATATTAATTTTCTTGTGACTGATAATCTTTATTTTTTTAAAAAAAACATACAAAGCATTGACTTACCTATGAAAATAATAATTGTGCTTTGGATTTTTTTCACAGATTTCTTGCTGCATTCATATGCAGAACAAAAAGACATTTTAATATATTTTGTATCGCTTGTAATGTTAAAAGAACATTGAGAAGAGTGGGTGTTTGGAATGAAAGTTGCCTGACTTTTCTGTGCTCATGCACTCTCTCCTTCACTCTGTGCTCTCTCCACTCCTTCCTCTCAATGAGTGGGCTTTTTTCCTTTCCATTGTCACCAGCTGACCATTTTGGACATTCTGATTTTACGTTTTAAAATCTATATGTTATAATATATTTATATACTGTATATGAGACCCCTGGCACCATAAGAAATGCAAAATATTTACTGTTACTAACTCATTCTCGAATTGCCCCCCTTAAAAATAAAATTGTCCAGCTGTGGGGAATGTGCTTTATGTTGGGAAGCAGAGGTCCTATTTGAAAGGTTTTTGTTTCAATTCCAGGGCCAAGAGAACACTTTTCTTAAAACCTTCAAACTGTATAACTAATGTGCAAGTAAGTTACACTTGCACAAATGTAAGTCACTAACAGAATTCCCATCTATATGTGAAAGGAATGAGGGGGAAGGTAGGATAGTTTAAAAAAACCCAAATAAATTGTAAAAGACTTATAAAGGTAAAGGTTTTCCCTGACATTAAGTCAGTCGTATTTGACTCTGGGGGTTGGTGCTCATCTCCATTTCTAAGCCGAAGAACCGGCTTTGTCCATAGGTCATGTGGCATGACTGCATGAAGCGCCATTACCTTCCCGTTACCGGAGCAGTACCTATTGATCTACCCACATTTGCATGTTTTCGAACTGCTAGGTTGGCAGGAGCTGGGGCTAACAGCGGGTGCTCATTCTGTTCCCGGGATTTGAACCTGGGACCTTTTGGTCTGCAAGTTCAGCAGCTCAGCGCTTTAACACACTTACTTCATGATAATTGTTGCTAATTTCTGTCAAGTTGATTTTGACTTATGGCACCCATGAATGAGAGACTTCTAAATTATCCCACCATCAACATGAATGAAAATACATCCTGCACATCAGATATTTACACTACAATTCGTAACAGTAGCAAAATTAAAGTTATGAAGAAGCAATGAAAATAATTTTATGATTGGGGGTCACCACAACATGAGGAACTGTATTAAGGGGTTGCGGCATTAGGAAGGTTGAGAACCCGGAAAGTGGTCTTCATTTTTCCCCACTGCCTCCTATTTTACCAAGCTTTATTGTCTTTTCTAATGAGTCATGCCTTACTACAATCTCAGTAAAGTCATCATGGCTTTACGGAGACTTCAGGCTTGACTTACTCTAGGGCCCATTTATTGGTCTTTTTAACAGTCCATGGTATCCACATAACTTTCTCCAACATTTCAGATAAGTTGATTTTTCTTCTCTTTCAGATTTCTTTTCTGCCCATCTTTCAGAAATATACATAGAAACTGAAAATACAATGGCATGGACCATTCCAACTTTAGTATTCAGTGATTATTTTTACACTTCAGGTTTGTGTCATTGCTTCAAAGCTGCTCTTTCAAGTCTAGTCTTCTTCTGATTTCTTGACTGCAATTTACATTCTGATTAATAAATGAACTAAGTATGGAAAGTCCTGAACTATTTCAATGTCTTCGTCATCTTATTTAAAGTTATGTCAATTATCAGAGAGAGACAGTATGGTGTAGTGATCTAAAAGTTGGACTATGGCTCTGGAGACCAGGAACTCTTCTCAGCCATTAAACATTTTCCTTTTGTCCCCTCTGCGTTCTCCCAAATCACTAAATTCCATCCTCAAATATTTCTAGTTTGCAGGTGTAAAATTGCCCCCAAAATCTGCTGCCATTTGCATATTCAGTAATATAATGTATGGAATAAACCTCAGCAGAAGTACATTTCTAGGCACATGTAGGACAGATGTTCAGGTAGTTTCCAACCACAAATCAATGGATGCAGCTTGTTGTATGAATTCATATCTGCTACAGTTGCCCACCTCTGGTAGACTTTTCCACCTCCTCTCAGATTTCATGAACTTACAGTTTTATCATCCTTATTTGACAAAAGCAATTGCTGTCTGCAATGAGTTGTAGACCAAAACATCTGGAAAGAGCCAGGATGGAAAAGGCTGGTTGCCTTCCTTAATGACAATTTGCTTATTTCCCACCATATTCTTCAGATGATGCCACCTAGATTTAAATACAATCAGCCCAAGCTGCCAGTTGTGTTTAGAAGTTCTGAGTCATGAGTTTGAGGCCAGCCCATGTCGGGGTGAGCACCCGACAATTAAAATAAAAAATAGCCCCTGCTCGTTGTTGACCTAAGCAACCTGAAGGATAGTTGCATCTATCAAGTAGGAAATTTAGGTACCACTTACATGTGGGGAGGCTAATTTACGACTCCATAAAAATCACCCAGACGCTGTTGGAATGAGGAAGTTCTCGTCGCAGCGGATGATGAAGCAGCTGCTCCCCCTGTGGCCGGAATCAAGCATACCCTCAGGAAGCTGGAAGCTAGAGAAGGTTTAAATTGCCTCTGCATCTGTCTCTGTTCTATGTTATATGGCATTGAATGTTTGCCTTATATGTGCACAATGTGAACTGCCCTGAGTCCCCTTTGGGGTGAGAAGGGCGGAATATAAATACTGTAAATAAATAAATAAATGAATGAATGAATGAATAAATATAATGGTATTGACTCACAATTTAGGCTGATATGCTTTTTGGCTCCAAGGCAGGACAGTCCCTGCATGAGAGATACCGCTTAGAAACCTCTCTGCATAACATTGAAGAATTATTGTAGTTTGACACCACCTTACATGCTATGGCTCAATACTGTGGAATCATTGGAGTTGTGGCTTAGCAAAGTGTTTAGCCTTCTCTGCCATAGAGTGCTGGTGCCTCACAAAACTACAAATAGTCGGAATTTATAGCTTTGAAGCACGACAGTCAAAGCAATGTTAACTGCATTCATTCTACAGTGTAGAGCCAGACTAGAAATCCGAATGTAAGTTAAGCCTGTGCCTTCATTACAATGAAAGATAATATAGCCGCTGAACCAGAGAAATCTATTTCCTGCTTGCAGTCGAAAGAGAAGTGAGATAAGAGAGCCCAATAAAAGGGGAAAGAAAGATCAGGGCTCTAGACATTATCTAGAATCCAAATAGCCTCCCCAGCATATTTCTCCCTTTGGGCCCCCAGGTTTTAATTTGCACCGCACTTCCAAAAATAATTCAGCCGAGTGGTGGCACAATGTTTCCGCATCCCATGGGGACTCAGCAAGGCCCCGTCCTAACCCCTGAAGGATTGGTGCCAAGAGAAAGTGATAATTAAAAGACAGTGTCGGGAAGCAGCGGGCATCCGGCTGAAACGTGATCTGATCGATGAAGAATAGAAAGAACAAAACCAAGCCAACAAAATGAAAAAGAGAGAGAGAGAGTAGTTTGTGATGAAGAAAAAGCATATAAAATAATAAGAGTGATGCTAATCAAGGTCCTTTCATTTCATTGGCAGGGCGCAAAACTTTAAAAGAGAGCTCTCATCCATAATTAATCAGAATGGGCTGCCTTTAATGCGGCTTTTCAATATTAATTAGCGCAAGCAGTTGGAGAAAAGGAGAAGTCTTTTGAAGGAACCCTTTAGACAAAGCACCATGCTGATGTGCTTCAATGGCTTTAATTTGTTGCCTTGCAATACATTGAGATGCCTTATTCACGGACAGGTCTTTCATAGTTTAGAAATGAAATGAAATGTTAAAAAATGATGGATTTTTCCTGACATGAACCCAGTAGGATTACTCTCGTTCTGATTGATCCGGAGTGGCAGTCCCTTGATTTCTGAAGGCATCAACGCATTTGGCATGCTTTTGAGGGAGATCTCACCTACAGGGTCTGTAGGTCTTCTGAGGCTCATATCTGGAGCTGGGGTGTTTCTAGGATCTTAGAAAGTGCAGTGGGATAAAACAAAGTCAGAAAAATTAGTCTTAACTAGAGTAGACCCATTCAATGATGGTTGAATGGCAGGTCAATGTGTTGTTGCTAGGCGCCTTCAAGTTGTTTCTGATTTGTTGTGACCTTAAGGCAGGGGTCCCCAAACTACGGCCCGCGGGCCATATCCGGCCCGTCGGAGCCATTTATCCGGCCCGCGCATGCACACTTCTCTCCTCCCTTGCCCCGCATGCACCTTTTCGACCGCCACCGCCGAGGAAGGCGCACATGGGGTGAGAAAAAGGCGTGCGCCTTTCTTCCCTTGCCCCGTGGGCAGTTTCCCACTGCTGCCACCAAGGAAGGCGTGCCGGGCGAGGGAGGAGAGAAAGGCGCAGGCCTTTTCCTCGCCCCACACGCAGCTTTTCCACTGCTGCCGCCAAGGAAGGTGCTCACGGGGTGAGGAAAAGGCCTGCACCTTTCCTCCCTCACCCCGCGGGCAATTTTCCCACCGCCACCACTGAAGAAGGCAGAGGGAAAGGTGTGTGCCGGGCGAGGGAGGAGAGAAAGGCGCAGGCCTTTTCCTCGCCCCACGCGCAGCTTTTCCACTGCTGCCACCGAGGAAGGTGCGCATGGTGCGAGGAAAAGGCCTGCGCATTTCCTCCCTCGCCTGGCACGCACCTTTCCCGCTGCCTTCCTCAGTAGTGGTGGCGGGAAAGCTGCCTGCGGGGCGAGGGAGGAAAGGCACAGGCCTTTTCCTCGTCCCATGTGCATCTTCCTTGGTGGCGGCGGCAGCGGGAAAGGTGAGTGCGGGGCGAGGAAGAGGCCTGCGTCTTTCTCTCCTCCCTCGCCTCACAGGCAGCTTTCCCGCTGCCTTCCTCGATGGTGGCGGTGGGAAAGCTGCCCACAGGGCGAGGGAGGAGAGAAATCCTCGCCCCACACGCAGCTTTTCCACTGCTGCCACCGAGGAAGGTGCGCATGGTGCGAGGAAAAGGCCTGCGCCTTTCTCTCCTCCCTCGCCCCGCAGACAGCTTTCCCGCTGCCTTCCTCGGTGGTGGCGTTAGGAAAACTGCCTGTGAGGCGAGGGAGGAAATGCGCAGGCCTTTTCCTCGCACCATGCGCACCTTCCTCGCACCATGTGCACCCTGCACACACCTTTCCCGCCGCCACCGTCACCAAGGAAGATGCACATGGGGCGAGGAAAAGGCCTGTGCCTTTCCTCCCTCATCCCGCAGGCAGCTTTCCCGCCGCCACCACCGAGGAAGGCAGCAGGAAAGGTGCGTGCCAGGCGAGGGAGGAGAGAAAGGCGCACGCCTTTTCCTCGCCCCGCACACACCTTTCTCACTGTCACGGAGGACACAAGCAGGGAGTCCGCATGTGCCTCTCTCCCTCCTCAGTCATTCCAGTGTGAATGACTGAAAGAATACTCTGCAGCCCTGTTGTGGATTCTTTTTTCTTGAAAGCTAGCAATCTCTTCCAACCGTGATTATTACAGTGTTATTATTTTTGTTGTTGTTGTTAATGTTGTTGTTGTTGGTCAGGGGTGCTTTATGTTTTGGTGCACAAAGGCAGAAGGGGGTTGGGCAAGATAGCCGAAGGAGTATCTTCCAACCATGTTTATTATGGTGATATTATTATTATTATTATTATTATTATTATTATTATTGGATGGCTATCTGTCAGCGGTGCTTTGATTATGGTGTGGTGCACAAAAGCAGAAGGGGGTTGGAGTAGATGGCCCAAGGGGTCTTTTCAACCCTCTTTATTATTTTTATGGTGATAATGATTATTATTATTAACATTGAGGCTATATTTGTTCCCTATTTGTTTGTTTTTTTACTTCAAAATAAGATATGTGCAGTGTGCATAGGAATTTGTTCATATATATTTTTTAAAAAACTATAATCCGGCCCTCCAATGGCCTGAGGGAGTGTGAACCGGCCCCCTGTTTTAAAAGTTTGGGGACCCCTGCCTTAAGGTGAACCTATCACAGAGTTTTCTTGACAAGATTTTTTTCAGAAGGAATTTGCTTCCAAAGCTGAAAGAGTATGATTTGTTCAAAACCATAGACTTCCATGGCCTATTGGTGATTTGGACCTTGGTCCCTACAGTCCTAGTCCAACACATCTACCACTTAACTACTCTTGGATCAGCATGTAGGTCAATCCAATTTATTCAGTGGCTCTACTCAAAGAAAAATAGCATGATTTAGACTAATGACTAAATCATGGGCCAACATGTAGGCAAATACAACTGATAGATTAGACTGGCAGCCACCATGTCCACTTTCCGTAAAGACCTAAAAACGGGGATGTTCCAGTGTGCTTTTGATTAAGTAGTCTCACTAGATACTTGGCCTCCAGTTATAACTCACTATCAGCTACTGTACCTTATCACTGTCCTTTGTCCTATAGGTTTTAGCATTTTTACTGATACTGCCCTTCCATCCCTATTTATGATTGTCCTTACACCTTCCAGCCAGCCCTACCTGGAGTTCTATGCACAAACTCCTACCCTCTGAATTTACAGTAATTACTACTGCTCAGGATTTAAATTTTTGTTGATGTTGTTTTATGTTTTTTTATGTGGTTATAATGTTAATTTTACTGATCTATGTTTTAATCTATGTTGATTGAGCTTGTTCCCATGTGAGGTGCCCCAAGTCCCTTCGGGGAGACGGAGGCAGGATACAAAAATAGTTGTTGTTGTTGTTGTTGTTGTTATTATTATTATTATTGGCACAAAAAATTGGATTCAGGCCAAAGCCCAGTAACAAAGAGTTGCACCAGTGGCTCACATCAAGAAGACAATTTTGTGCTAAGGGAGAAATTTACAGATACAGAGGAATAGGGAAGAGACAAAATAACTGCCAAGATATAACATATTTCATTCTTTATACAATATATGGGTGTTCTGTCACGTGCTGGGCCTGTAACTATTGTCTTTGTATAGGACGTATACTTTATGCCCAGCAGGAAGCCAGGGTGCCTCAAAGAGAGGTTCTTGAGGATTTTCCTGAAAAGGATAGTCTTTTGAGTCTTTAATGAGATAACAAAGTCTTTATTATTGAACAAATAATAAATCTTCAAGGAGTCAAATAACATTTCATGGTTTCCTTAATAAACTGTTGGCCTTTTCAGTCTTGTCCCCAGCGGACAGGCAATTGGCTTTGGATAACTGTGCTTTCTCTATAAGAAGAAAACCCCCTGACAACCTCTCCCAGGCTGTCTATTATATGGGCCTAGCTGATGTGGGACCCACTACCGATTCCAAATGCGTCTGGGTATCGAGTGGACCTACCAACCAAGGCTTGCAGATTTTCAGCTGGGGTTCCGTGGATCTGTGGTGCTGTTCCCTCTCCGAGGTTTTTTCGGAAACTTTAGGGCTGTTTCCCTCAGGAGCTGTGAGGCTGAGAGGCTGTGAGCTCTTAGCCAGAACCTTTGGGACCTTTCCTCTGGAATTTCTGTTTCTGATTCCTCGGATGTTCTATATCCCCGGATGTTCTTGAGATATGAAGCTTTTCTACAGGACGAGCTGGTCTATGTCCTATAACTTAACTTCCTTAAGTGAGACTGACTTAAAAATGGCTCCTTCCCTCCCAGAGCCCTGAACAAGGGGCGGAACCAAACTTAATGATAATGGACAGGTGGCCTGCCCTATGACTGCAAACATTAGCAGAAAGAAAATAAAGTTGGAGCTTCTGGTTCAGCCATACCAGCACAATGGGAATGGACTGCTTTAAATATAGCCACCCTTTTGTTTCCAACCTACATGTTGTCTTTTGGAAACTTCATCTGAAACTACCATTCTTACCAGCATTTTGATGGCCTGATTCTATGATTAGGGAAAGGAGAACAACTGGCCCAGGAGACAGAAGGGACATATCACAGAGGCAACTATATGATTCATATGACCAGCCCTACAAACCTAAGCTACACTGTTTTATCCCTGGTTTTGAAATAAGTTTGGTTTGGTTGGTTTCACCCCTGAAGGCCACTGGAAGGCAATTTGGAGTACATTGCATACTCTAATCAGAGTTTGAAATATTTGTACTGGCTCTTAACACAGTATCTTTGACAGTTGAAATGCTTGGGAAAGCCAAAGGCCAAAGGAAGAGAGGACTGATTCAGTCAAGGCAACAAAGGCTCTAGAACAGTGGTTCTCAACCTGTGGGTCCCCAAATGTTTTGGCATTTAACTCCCAGAAATCCTAACAGCTGATAAACTGGCTGGGATTTCTGGGAGTTGTAGGCCAAAACACCTGGGGATCCACAGCTGAGAACCATTTCTCTAGAATCTTTCATGACATACATTTATAAGGCTATGGTTCCACTTTACCTGACTTGGAAACATCTATGGAATCTGGGAATTTGCAGTTTTAAATTCTTAGCCATAGAGCTGTGGCCCACACCAGACTACAAACCCTAGGCTTCCTCAAACTGTTGCTCTGGCTTTAAAGTGGAATCATAATACATTTGCTCATCTGTTTCTACAGATTCTGCATCCATGAACCTCACCATCCACAGCTTGAAAATATCACACATATCCCATAGCATTCCAAAAAGCAATGCTTGATTTTGCCATTTGAAGTAAAAGACACAATTTTTCTACGGGACTTGAGTAAGGATTTTAGTATCTAATGAGGATCCTGGAACCAAACCCAATAGATATCACGAGCTTACTGTACTACAATTGTGTAGTGTCAAAAGAGACCCTGAACCAAGCTGCTCATCAAAGGCTCTTTTGGAGCTCTTTCTTTTATATGTTACTATAAGAGGAAGTTAACAAAAATAGGCAGCATGAGAACAAAAATGATATACAAGAATTGGGAGACGCTGGCCCTTAACTCAAATGCAAATTTGCTTTTGTGTAAGGGTCCGTTTACATAAGTGAACAGACAACTTGAAGACACACAAACATCCATGATATGTAGTGCTGCATGTCTGGGTGAGTGAGTGGAAATATTACAGAAGGTTTGCATATCTGTAGCCACTGAATCTGCTCTATGAGGGTTATCAATAATGCAGCAGAGAGCCCACATATGCATACACAAACATGCAGGGATTTCTCCCACTTCATCCCAGGAAGCTTGCTTGCCATAGGCTCCGAAAGAAAGAAAGAAAGAAAGAAAGAAAGAAAGAAAGAAAGAAAGAAAGAAAGAAAGAAAGAAAGACTTGAAAACATGGCTCTTCCGTTGTGCTTTTGGAGAGTAACTATTTTATATTTCTTTTCCGTTGCTCCCTCTAATATCTATCCTCCAGACTACCCCACTTCCTTATGACCCTGTTCATTGTTTTTCATTGTTTCCTTGATTTATTTTGTAATGGATATTATTATTTATTGTATTGCTTATTGTGTTGTGATGTGTTGTTCTTTTATATGCTGTTTATATTGTATTGTTTTGGGCATGGCCCCATGTAAGCCGCCCCGAGTCTGGTGGCGGGGTATAAATAAAGTTTTATTATTATTATTATTATTATTATTATTATTATTATTATTATTATTATTATTTAGTTCAACTTTTCCAAATGCACTACAATGGATCACATAGGCCGGACTACAAATGACATGTTTTGTTCCAGACTGCTTGCCACCAGACTGGGCACATGTCCAGATCATTCACTCATACCATCGTCTTTGTTTTCTTTTGTCTTCTTGCCTGCAATTAAAACTATTTCCCACTTTTTTTTTAACCCACTTCACTTGGCACATGCCAGGAAGTCTAGCTGAGAGCCCCACTGGTGTGGTTTTCTCTCCACACAGGCTAAACGTATCTCTCCCAGTGCCATTCCACAGCAGTCCTTGGCATGCCATCTTCTCCTGATGCTTTTAAATTAGCCAGAGAGCGATCTTCCATAACATGACACCAGGCTTCAGAGCCTCATTTACAAAACTTTCATATTTTTTCCCACCTAGGCATCTTTTTTTTCTTTTTCAGTCCTCTCCTTTAGTTTTTAACAGATTCCAACTTCTATATTACATGCTCATTTTTATCAATGTATTTCTTAGGACAGTATGGTTGGTTTCTGTCTGTTTGATTCTACATCCAAAACACTTATTTTAGACATGTACGAAATGCTTGCTTGATTGTTTGTTGCATGTGTATGCATCCAAAACAATTAAAAGATATATTGAAAGATAAAACAGCATTAACTTTGGATTGCTTTGTGTTTTCCAGGCTGTATAGCCGTGTTCCAGAAGCATTCTCTCCTGATGTTTTGCCTACATCTATGGCAGGAATCCTCTTTCTCCCACCCTGGACCTTCCACAGATATATAAACCTCCATTGCTTAGTTTCCAATATACCTCACAACCTCTGAGTTTGCCTGCCACAGATGTGGGTGAAATGTCAGAAGAGAATGCTTCTGGAACATGGTCATCCAGCCTGGAAAATTCACAGGAACCCAGTTATTCCGGCCATGAAAGCCTTCAACAAAGCATTAACTTTTTTTTTGAAGAATTACACATTTGTTTTGCACAACCCCTTTTTGTAAAACAATCATTTGTTGTTGCAGAAATTAGATATGCTACTGTGTTGAAATATTCAATTTTTCCCAATTTAGGGAAATAGCCTAGAGAAATTATCCATCCTTGGATGAGAGGGCAACATAATCAAAGCTTTACCTCTCTAATGTCCAGTCTAGATTCATATACAGTAGAGTCTCACTTATCCAACATAAACGGGTCGGCAGAATGTTGGATAAGCAAATATGTTGGATAATAAGGAGAGATTAAGGAGAAGCCTATTAAACATCAAATTAGGTTATGATTTTACAAATTAAGCACCAAAACATCATGTTATACAACAAATTTGACAGAAAAAGTAGTTCAATTTGCAGTAATGCTATGTAGTAATTACTGTATTTACGAATTTAGCACCAAAATATCACGATGTATTGAAAACATTGACTACAAAAATGCAGTGGATAATCCAGAACGTTGGATAAGCGAATGTTGGATAAGTGAGACTCTACTGTACTATGAACCTCCCTTTCCACCCCTGCTTTTTCTCCCCTTTTCTCTCCTCCCTCCTTTGCATTCATATATTTTTAAATCCAGTAAAAATATAAAAAAAATCACAAAACAAATAAAATAATCTCAATTGAGACAGAGGTGAGAGTACAGCAATACCATTTTTGAATATTTCTGAATCATCTTTTGTCCTCAAAATCCATTGCATAGTCTAGTAGTCTCCCATGGAATACTAACTAGGCGTGGTAAATTCCAAAATCAACTTCACTGAATGCTTTTAGAGTGGAAAATAAGACCCTGGGAGGTGTTATTCCAGAATGGAAAAATAGCACCTTTTGCCCTGGGCATGGAAACAACTCCCACTTTTGGGAAGAAAATAACAACTCTGTGTAGTGGCTGATTTTTATTAAGAAAACATGCTGTTTAAGCACGCCACCAAGATAATATTTAGCTTCTTTCTAAGGCAATGATTTGAAGCAGGGAGGAGGGAAGGAAATCTATCAGAGGAAAATAATAGATGGGAGAAGATATTTTTCATTTCCTTTATTTTAAAATGACTGTTTTCTATTTTAAAATTACCATTATTCTCAATGGAAGCCCAAATCCACTAGGTGCGAAAACAAGACATGCAAGTCAATTGTTTTGTGCCTTCGCATGTTCTATTACTCCCCAATCAATTTCCATATTGAAAATAATAGCCAGTGGGTGCACACCAAATTTGCAGTTATGCTTTCCCCCAAATGAAATCACTCATCTCCACTTTGTCAATGTGGGGAATCACTTAATTCTAATCTCTGGATTTGATTTGAACGGCTTTATAATCTCGTAGCCCACTTAAAGGGTCTTGAACTAAGGCAAAACAGAAACATTTTGTGGAATGAATGCTGGGGTGTTGTGGCACAAGATACGCCCATGGGGAAGCCATTCCCTCCTAGCTAGGAAACATGTAAGAAAACTGATTTAAGGATAAATATGCAGCAACATTTAAGGATAAATGTATAGCATCAACCCAAACATTGTGGTTCACGGAGAGGTAGAGAATTGTTGATAATATTGAGAGTTTCACAAATCATTCAACATATAAAACCGTAGAGTATTTTAGCTCACAATTCATTCAGATTTATCAGCCTTCTACTTGCTTATAATTTTTTCTCAAATATTTCACAGATAAAGGCTAGGAGTACTTATGTACCTCTTGGAGCAGGTTCACACAGGCATGACAACCCAGATTCAATCAGAATTGACTCCTGGCTCTCCTGACAATTTAGCACACCCCAACTCAACAAGAAACAAATATACTGCATGCATCATGGAGGAATAAATGGAGCAATCATGGCCATGTGGCCTAAATTAATGCAAAAATCACTTGACCACCCCTTTCCACCCAGGTGAATTCATCAGGGGAAAATGTGTGGCCAGTCATGGTGATCTCACCATGTGGCACAGGCTGGTGAGCAGCCAGCTGCAATAAATCACTCTGACCAAGAGGTCATGAGTTTGAGGCCAGCCCGTGGCGGGGTGAGCACCCGACAATTAAAAATAAAAAAAAATAGCCCCTGCTCGTTGCTGACCTAGCAACCCAAAAGATAGTTGCATCTATCAAGTAGGAAATTAAGGTACCACTTATAAAATGGGAGGCTAATTTAACTAATTTATGACTCCATAAAAATCATCCAGCCGCCATTGGAATGAGGAAGTGCCGTCGCAGTGGATGATGAAGCAGCTGCTCCCCCTGTGGCCGGAATCGAACATCCCCTCAGGAGAAGGTTAAATTGCCTCTGTGTCTGTCTCTGTCTTTGTTCTATGTGTATATGACATTGAATGTTTGCCTTATATGTATATACAGTGTGATCCACCCTGAGACACCTTCGGGGTGAGAAGGGTGGAATATAAATACTGTAAATAAATAAATAAATAAATAAATAAATATGTGTGATGTGTGGCATTAGCTGGGTCAATCTGGAATGGAAAATGCAGTGCAAAAACAATTGTTTTGCGCAGAAAAATGCTCAATAAATAAACCTCAGGTCATTAAGAGAATTCAGCAAACGAGCATGATCAACTCAGAGAGTTCAAGGAAAATTAAGTCTGAATATAGGCCTTTTGACATATATTCTGAATTAAACTGGCTTTGCCCCACATCAGACAAAGTTTGCTGGAAACTTCGAGGTTGGCTTTAGGGCAGTGTAGATAACTGACGCGGTTCTGATTCTGACCGCTCCACTGTCCAACCAGATACTGCCACCATCACATTTTCCCTGCACTCATCAACAGGGAGAGGATGAATTTTTAATGTGTTGTCTTTATCACAGAGATCTGTTCACCCAAGTCAGATGGGAGGGCAGTTTGTATAAAAGGGGAGACTGCCAGAGAAGAGATTGCAACAAGGGATCCTGCTTCTGATTGTCACTGTTTTGCACTTTGGCAGGAGATGGCTGGAAATGTTCTCCTTGTGCTTTGATCACAAATGCTAGAATTTCTTTTACTCAATTCAGCTGTTTGCTGTTAAGGTAGGTGTGAGATGAATTTATGTAGCCTAACAATAGGATTGTTTAGTCATGCTGAATATGGAGCAGTTACAGACCCATAATTCTAGGTTATGAATCCTTAACTGCAGTGCTGAATGCCAGCCAATACCAATAGTCTGCACTTCTTCGCACCATGAATTTCATTTTGACTCTATATTTTACATTGATGTTGACTATACATTTTAATTTGGTTGAATATTTAAACTGTTTTATGCCTTTTTATTGTAAGCTGTGATGGAGTATCTGTGATGGGGTGATCAGATATTCTTTTAACCATAACCATGTTTTACACAGAGACATACAAATGTCTGCACACAGAGATAGGATACTGGTATGGTCAATGTACTAATTTTTTATTCATTAGGTGCCTATGCAAAAAAAAAACCTATCACAGATAAACAAACAATGGGCATAGACAAATATAATAGTAGGAAGGTGTTCTACTATTATACCACTTTGAATCCAGTCCCATCTGGTTTGGGAAGCTACGCAAGATCAGGTCTGCTTAATAATTGGATGGGAGACCCCCGGGGAATAACAGGCATCTCCAGATAGGGCTAGGCAAAAATTCTAACTTAAATTATGGGGGAAAATTCTGGCTAATGTATCTCTCAATGGGTCCTGTGGAGCCAATTATAAATGAATATTGCTAACACAATCACAATGTAAGTCCATTTTCTTAACCACAGTGAAACAAGTGATATGCTAAACTGAACACATTTCTGCTATTCCCAAAGTTTAACGTATCCAATGAAATACCACTGCAGGATTTAACTACAGGACTCTTCTTAGATGCAAACCTTAATGGCTTAAAGATATAAAATATGTGCAAATAATATAAAATATGTGCAAATGCACATATTTTATATCTTCTTACCATCGCTCTCTCTCTGTTTCTAAACTGGACTACTAAGTATGGGCCAATCTTTAGGGCACACATGCCAAACACAAGGCCCACATGCCCTCTGCCTCATTTTATATGGCCCATGAGTTGTTCAATGTCAAGAAAACATAATTACAATTACAAATGGCCCTTTCAAAGCAACCATAAGGCTTATGTGGCCTTCGGTGAAAATGAGTTTGACACCTCTGCTTTAAGGTTTCCTCACTTAGTGGACTAAATCAATCATTCATGTGTTATGCCAATTAGAGTGCACTGGTTTAGATGTGCCAAAAGTCTGATAGTGTAAGGCAGCTTCCCACATACCCAGGCAGTTAGGAAAAATAGAAAGAGCACCTCTGCCTTCAATGGTTGTGTAGAAGAGGGAAATTTAGTAGGTGTTGCTTGTCATGCAATCAGGTAAGAAAATTCTGCTGAAAATCCTATTTCTACATACATTCCTATTAAAGGTACGGAGTCCTCTCCAGTTTTTATTCTGTCAACCCTACAAAGCAGTCAAAATTGATGTGAGAATGGCCATCTTAAAACGGGTCTACAGTGGCCAGTACATGCTCCAGATTGGCCCCAGAGGAAGCCAATGAAGAACTTGTATCAGCCTCACTGGACCATCACCTCATCTTCCCTCATGCCATTGCTGCTTGCAGCCAACCACAAAATCTCATGTTTGCTCCTGGCCATCGCAGGTGCCCTGTTATGATATCAGCAGAGGTGTCTGTGCAACCAGGAAGAAAGAGGGGACAATTTTCTCTCCTTCTTTATGGTAATGTGGGTGCCTCTGCTGATGTCAGAATGGGGTGCCTACAACAGCCAAGGATTGTCTGGGTGCTATGTGGCTGTCTATCAGTGACAGCAGTAACAGGGGCCCAATCCATCCTGATCTGCCAAAAAAAAAGCAATGGCAGCAGCTTGTTTGGGCAGAAAACAGTTCCATATTGGACCTGGTTGTGTAATCCACACTGTGCCCAAACACTGAAGCATTTTCTAGGTTTTCTTAGCATAGGGACAAATGGTTTTAAACCTGATCTTATTTATTTATTTATTTATTTATTTATTTACAGTATTTATATTTTGCCCTTCTCACCCTGAAGGAGATTCAGGGCGGATAACATTACACATATAAGGCAAACATTCAATGCCTTTAACATAGAACAAAGACAAGACAAACATAGGCTCCGAGCTGGCCTCGAACTCATGACCTCTTGGTCAGAGTGATTTGTTGCAGCTGGCTGGCTGCTCACCAGCCTGCGCCACAGCCCGGGCCCACCACAATCTAACCCACCACAAGGCCTGGAGGACCCGGGATATTGTGTAGACATCCAGGAGTGGCTTCTCAGTGAATTCAGACTATTGTGATTGAGTAGATGAGCCCTCTGGTTGTATTGATCCATTTAGTTTTCATGGCAAGAATACTGGGATGGGTTGCCATTACTTTCCTCAGGGATTGTATTTAGTCTGTTGTCCTGGCTGCAGACACAGACTGCAGCCAGGATATCAGAAGATGTCTCCTTCTTGGGAGGAGAGCAATAACCAATCTTGATAAAATAGTGAAGAGTAGAGACATCACACTGGCAACAAAGGCCCACATAGTTAAAGCAATGGTATTCACCATAGTTAACCCATGGATGCAACAGTTGGACCATAAGGAAAGCTGAGCGAAGGAAGATATATGCTTCTGAACTGTGGTGTTGGAGGAAAAATTTGAGAGTGCCTTGGACTGCAAGAAGATCCAACCAGTCTATACTCCAGGAAATAATGTCTGACTGTTCACTGGAGGGAAAGATATTACAGGCAAAGATGAAGTGCTTTGAACACATAATGAGAAGATAGGAAAGCTTGGAGAAGATGGTGATGCTAGGGGAAATGGAAGAAAAAAGGAAGAGGGCCAACCAAGGGCAACATGGATGGATGGTATCCTTGAAGTGATTGGCTTGACCTTGAAGGAGCTGGGGGTGGCCATGGCCGACAAGGAGCTCTAGTGTGGGCTGGTCCATGGGGTCACAAAGGGTCGGAAGCAACTAAATGAATAAAGAACAAAAAGATGAGCCCTCTATTTGGGATAAAAAGTAAAGGTAAAGGTTTCCCCTGACGTTAAGTCCAGTCATGTCTGACTCTGGGGGTTGGTGCTCATCTCCATTTCTAAGCCGAAGAGCTGGCATTGTCTGTAGACACCTCCAAGGTCATGTGGCCGGCATGACTGCATGGAGCGCCGTTACCTTCCTGCCAGAGCGGTACCTATTGATCTACTCACATTGGCATGTTTTCGAACTGCTAGGTTGGCAGGAGCTGGAGCTAACAACGGGCGCTCCTGCCGCTCCCAGGGTTTGAACCTGGGATCTTTCGGTCCGCAAGTTCAGCAGCTCAGCGCTTTAACACACTGAGCCATCGGGGCTCCTACTTGGGATAAGGGGACAAAATGTATGGAAATTTTTTGTGCGCACTTGGAAGAAAAATAAACTTGCTTAGAAACTGATGTGGAAAAGGCTGGAATATGTTTTCCTTGATGTAATGAAGACTAATTCATAGATCCAAGCATTCTCTGAATATAAATGCCTATACTTATCCCCATAATTATCCATGCTATGAGATGTTCAACAACATAATGTCTGTGAAAGGCAACATAAGAGCAAGAAGTGGTCACATTTTATAAAATCTGCTCTTTTAAAATATGTTTTTTAAAAGTTAAACCTTCTCCCACTTGAGTATTAATTTAAAAACAACCTCTCAAAGGACAGGGAGATGTACCGAAAAAGGAGAAAACAGGGAATGGGAACAGCTGCAGAGTATGCCCTTCTCCTACAGTGGTATTTAGAATTGGCTCAAAGAGTGATGATTTCTTGGGACAATGCTGATAAATAACTCTTGGAGAAAGCTTGTCTCAACAGAGTCTGTTGAAAATAGGCAAGGGGGAGGGGGTGGCTCTGTTTTTTGTGGGGACATTGGAAGGAACATGTCAGCTTTGAAATGAAACAGTTTGGAGACTGCAGCCTCAGGGAAACAAACTTGTAAAGACAAGCAGAGGAGAAGGAAAGACATGAAAAACCACACTGGGCCCTATTCAAGGGCCTTAGCAAAGTGAATACGGTGGATTCATTTTCAGAAAAGAAGATAGTTTAGACACATACATACATGCACACACATCTTATCTTGTGTTCTGTTTCCAATCATCTGAACATTTTCTTTAAAAAATAATAATCCTTAGTTGGAATTTTGTTGGTGTCCTACAAAAGTGTAAGGTGACAGAATGCAGCTAAAAATTCTCTTCTCTTTCACATGTGCTTGCAGTTTGTTTGGTAATTGTACAATGAATATGTTCTGATCACAGTACAAGCTGATTGTCTTTTATCTGAAATTCTTGGGACTAGAAATATTTTGGGTTTTAATTTTTTTTTTGAAATACCTGTATTTCTATATATGAACTTCTTGGAGAAGGAACCAAGGATTTTATCATATGAGGCAGATAAAGTGGCATTGCATCCCTATTGCATGATGCTGCGCAGTTCCCACTGTCACTGCCTCTTCCTAATGTTCATCCTGTTCATAGGACCCATCAATAGATTACTATCCTGCTATGATCCCAACTCCTATTTTGGATGTGATGGGTCCCTTCCACTTCTGTCCTAGCATGTCAGAATTAAAGTGATGTCAGGGGCAGGACTCTCCTCCTCTCCCCACTTTCCCTCACTATCCAAAAACTCTATCATTTTCAATTTATTTTAATTTACCTTTTTTTTGTTTTTCAAAGCTGGAATTGTTTTTTTATTGTGTCAGAAGCGATGTGATGGCATGCCTGAAAAACTATAGTGTCTGGCTTTACTCAGGGGCTATCTGTATACCTTTTGTTAAGATCAAGACTCTTAACATACAGAGGCACCTTAGGCAAAGTGAAAAGATAACCAAAATGAGTTTACTGAAAACAAGATGAATAAAGGGTTAGCTCCACCCAGGACTATTATAAAATAGCTTAGGACAATACATTACGAAAGGAGATTTTGCTGGTTGCAGTCATCTCTCTGGAGTCCTTGAAAGTCTTCTGCCTCTGATGCAAAGCAATGGTTTACAAGCTGGTGCTCATAAGCTGTCTCAATTTTCTTCCTTGTGAAGCTTAAGCTGGTCAAAAGCTCTTGTTGTCTCTGGGATTGGTGGTATATGAATACTGGCTGAATGTAGGTGCTCAGGATGTCTGTTTTGGATTACTTGGGCCTAGGATTACCAGACAATGCCCAAGCCTCTGGTCACTGTAGCTTTGCTGCAGAAAGAGGAGTCTAGCAAGAGAGCTCTGTACAGGCAAATGGAATAGACCAACTAAGGCTGGCTTCTAGGGGTTTTTTTATGCTCACAATTGTGTGATTGAAGAAAAGTGTGATATTAAAGGTGCTCAACCTGGTATGTATCCACTATCAGTGATAGCACAACTGTAATGGAATAAAGTAGTGTGTAATAAAGTCCCAAGTCTAAATATGACATTCATTTTATGTTGCATAAACACCTAATACACATAGTCTTAAGAAGTGGTTCTCAAACTGGGGTCCCCAGATGTTCTTGGCCTACAACGCCCAGAAATCGCAGCCAGTTTACCAGCTGTTAGGATTTCTGCGAGTTGAAGGCCAAAAACATTTGGGGACCCACAGGCTGAGAACTATTGGTCTTTAGGAAATTATAGGCACAATATTTGGTATGATTTTGTGCACAAAAGAAAATATGCGTATATTGAACCATCAGAAAGCAAAAAATGTCATGATCTGCATCACCTATGTGATCAATTATTATCATTACAATCCTTTTTCTATTAGAATAAAAAAATAGTTAAAACATGGCCACTAAAAAGAAAATAATTCAAAAACAATTTTGAAACATGTTACTGATCTTCCTTCTTTCTTTCTTTCTTTCTTTCTATTTATTTTTACGGTATAGGAAGCTACCTCTGTTCTTTCCCTGCTATTTCTTCTTCTAGTACCAACTTTTCTGTTAAGAAGTATTGGCCAGGAACACATCTACTTTATTAACTGAAGTCTATTTTGACTGTGCATTGCAAAAGAATGCCATGTGAATAGTACATCAAGAATTTTTCAGGGATCTTCTTGTTGAAAAGCTTCCACAAGAAGTCACAGAAAATGGTATGAAAACCATGGCTTTAGAGTTCAGAAAGAATATTTTTACATTAAAATAGAAGGTAGGCATTGGAAATTTTCAAAGAAGTCCACAGAAGTTGGTATAAAAACCACTGCTTTAGATAAGAGAAAGAATAGTTTTACATTAAAATAGCAGGTAGGTGTTACATGATTTATAGCAAAAAAAATGTGTTCCAAAACTGCAGTTGGAGATGGTTGGGAATTGGAGCGTTATGAATTCCTGCATGAAATGACTTGATCCGCACAACTAATTCGCAGATTGAAACTGAGCTACCCACCAGATTTCACACATCTCCAAATGTCGAGAAGCATTTTTCATCTGTTGAATGCATTGGGATGTGCATTTAAATGTTCCATTCCAGAGAAAATTCCACATTTGAATCATTGTTCTTGCTGCATTTGTGCCTCATCAAGTGAACCTTGAATTATGGTGATACTGTGAATGAGTTTCCTTCAAAAGATCCTGTTATTGACAGCCTTTCTCTGGTCTTGCAAATTCAGGGATTGTGGCTTTCTTGATTGAGTCAATCCATCCATCATTCATTTTTTTCTTAGTGCTTTCAGCTTTCCCCAGGATTATTGTCTTTTCCTCTGAATCATGTTTTCTCATGATGTGTGCAAAGAGCAATAGCTGCAGTTGAGTGATTTTAGCTTTTAAAGGGTTCAGGCTGGATTTGTTCTTGGAGCCTATTCTTTGTTTTTTTGATGGTCCATGCTCTCTTGAAATATCATATGTCAAATAAGCTTTTTCTTCCCCAGACAGGTTTATTAATTGTCCATCTTTCATGTCAATGCATAGAAAGTGGAAATACCATGACATAGATAATCCCGACTGTCAAAAGGCAGAAGAATCATTTTCTTCATACTGCATTCATTCCAGACTCTCTCCTTCTCTGGTTCTCTCTCCCTCTCTCTCGTCACGAAGTCAAACATACCAGGAATAAAACCACAAAAAAATCAACTAACCCAAACTTCCTCAAGGCAGACAAGAGCAAAACGAACAGAAATCTCTCAAAGTGGACAAGAGCATGAGGCACAGAGGCTGCTCTCTTGAAGCTCTAAAGCCCTGTGCTCTCACGCTAACACTCCCTCTGGCACTAGTTCTTAACTCAAAACACTGCTCGTATGTCAAAGCATAACTTGGGCCAAGTGACAGCTCTTAATTCAAAACAATTTTAACTTGAGATGCTCTTTAGTTGAGACTCCACTGTATCTTTGCACTTGAGAGTCTTATCTACCATATAGACTCATGTATAAGTCAGCCTCATATATAAATCAAGAGCAGACTCTGGGGCCTAAAATAATGGGTTTTGATATGATACATATAAGCTGAGGGTCGTATTCCAGAGAGATTAAAGCATCAATGCTGACAAACTCTGGCTTCTGCCACCATTTCCCTCACAAGGTATTTAAAAAAGCAGAAAGGGCACTATTGAGTAGAGGAGTTTGGTACTTCTTTTAGGTTCTCCCAGGACAGACTGAGTTCTTGCCTTTCACGACTCTGTTTGGCAAAGCAGATAGTTCTTTTTTAAAAGTAAGAGTCAGGGTACAGTACTCCCATTGACCCATACATAAGTCAACCCAGGCATTTTGAATCAATTTTTGGACTAATATTTCTAGACCTACATATGAGTATATAAGCTAGTTTCCTCATAGCTAGCTATCCTTCCAAGTCTTTCATTGCTATAGTCTCCATTTTGATTAGCTACTGTGCCAAAGAGTAGAAAGTCTATAATAATTTCATAGTCCACAATGCATTGGTTTTCTGTATCCGTGGATTCTGTATCCACCTATTTAACCATCCATGGCTTGAAAATATATATATATTTTAAATTCTCAATAGAAAACTTTGAATTTGGCATTTTATAGAAGGGACACCATTTTACCATTCCAACATATATAAAGTGACTTGAGCATCTACAGTATTTTGTACAATAGGAGGATCCTGATATTGAATCCCAGCATGTCCAAGGTACTTAACTACAGAACAGAGATATTAAGATGCCCTGTAGTAAATTGCAAAGATGTGTCACGTGACACTGGCAAAAGTATCCCAATGCACATGCTCAGTTCATTGGCTTCTCTATGTTGTAATGTAATAGTATCCCTTTACTGGATATGGATGCTATGGATCTGCATAATCAGATTTTACAGGTATGTAGGATCTCTGAAGACCTTCCTCTTGTTGTATTTTCTGATATATATTCTATTGAGAATTATATATATATATATATGGAGCCTCCGGTGGCTCAGTGTGTTAAAGTGCTGTGCTGCTGAACTTGCAGACCGAAAGGTCCCAGGTTCAAATCCGGGGAGCGGAGTGAGCACCCGCTGTTAGCTCCAGCTTCTGCCAACCTAGCAGTTTGATAATATGCAGATGTGAATAGATCAATAGGTACCGCTCCGGTGGGAAGGTAGAATCATAGAATCATAGAATCATAGAATAGTAGAGTTGGAAGAGACCACATGGGCCATCTAGTCCAACCCCCTGCTAAGAAGCAGGAAATCGCATTCAAAGCACCCCCGACAGATGGCCATCCAGCCTCTGCTTAAAAGCCTCCAAGGAAGGAGCCTCCACCACGGCCCCGGGGAGAGAGTTCCACTGTCGAACAGCCCTCACAGTGAGGAAGTTCTTCCTGATGTTCAGGTGGAATCTCCTTTCCTGTAGTTTGAAGCCATTGTTCCGTGTCCTAGTCTGCAGGGCAGCAGAAAACAAGCTTGCTCCCTCTTCCCTATGACTTCCCTTCACATATTTGTACATGGCTATCATGTCTCCTCTCAGCCTTCTCTTCTGCAGGCTAAACATGCCCAGCTCTTTAAGCCGCTCCTCTGGAGAACAAGCCCTATGAGGAGCGGCTTCCATGCGTTCCATGCAGTCATGCTGGCCACATGACCTTGGAGGTATCTACAGACAACACCGGCTCTTCGGCTTAGAAATAGAGATGAGCACCAACCCCCAGAGTAGGACACGACCGGACTTAACGTCAGGGGAAACCTTTACCTTTGTATGTATGTGTGTGTGTGTGTGTGTGTGTGTGTGTGTGTGTGTGTGTGTGTGTGTGTGTGTATATATATATATATATATATATATATATATATATATATATATATATATCAAAAGACAGAAATGCAGTGGATCTGAATTATAGATGACAAACACCTGAAAGTGATCAAGAAGAAATGGATTAACTCAGACCTAGCATTTCTATTGCCAAGACAACAAAGTTACAGCACTGCAAGGTTATCTTGCACATTGGATTGGAAAGAGAAGAAGCAAACACACTTTTGTACCTCAGCCAACACTGTGTCCACACTGCCTGCTAAATGTAATAGAAACAAATAATGGATGTTGTCAAAAGAGGTTAATTAAGCATTTTATTCAAGGATTACAAAGTTTAAACAGAAATGCACTGCCAGTCCGAAATGCATACAGAACTGTGTGTAAAATTGAACTTTATTTACTAAAAATCTCTTGGGAGGATGTGTATACACATGCTTGCACATGCTCCTCCAGCCACCATGGTGGAAAGGCTTAAATGGCCAGGTCAGATTGAAGTCTATTTATTGGCAGCCAAGATCATTACATGGCAAGAAGTCAACCATTTTTGTGGGTGGAAAACCAATTCACATCACTGTGGTTTAAATTCACATTATGTATTTCAAAGATTTCAGTTTGGTATAGGCTGGATGCTATATTTTGGATATATTTTCCAAACTATAAGACAAGAAAGAAAAAGTGTATTCTGTGACCGGTGTCTTTGTAGAATTAATAAGGATATAATAAAGGTAGTTCTGGGTGCTTAGCCAAGCTAAGATAGAAATTTCTGGTGGAAATAGTGACTTTGACAAAAGCTCAACAAAAAAGTCAGATGTTCTGTAGAAAATATTATGTATAAGTCATCAGCTATTGCCTGAATTAGGTGCAGTGGTGGATCGTAAACAGGTACCAACTAAAATAAGATCTGATTTGTGACCCCCCCCCCCCCTTCAAAAGCTAGTAAAATACTAATTTGATTCTATGAACTGGTAGTTATTGATCAAAGACCAGTACAATCCTATTTCCAGTTGGATGATGGTGACCTTGAATAGAATATTTAAAAAGTTATATTTAATTGGCTAATAAGCAAAGATCAGTAAAACATGTATCTAACAGGCTGATAACAGAAGGCCAGGGAACATTCCTGCTAGAAAGAGATGAATACAAGTCTGAGATAGAATAAAAGCCCCTCGGGCAAATAAAATGGCAAACAGCTTGCAAATGCTTTCAGCATAATGTAGCTGTAAACCAACTGGCTGCAATGCTTTGCCTATGTTGAGTACCATACTTGATAATACTGGATATTAAATACGGCACTGTAGTACAGCGCCTGTTCCAAAAGAGATTTAACAAATGTCTCTATTTTAGAGCATTTCTGTAGTGACCCCAAATCTCAGGTTTGGCCAGATATTACTCCTGGATGTCCAAATGATGTCTAGAGACATCAGGTCCATAACCAGAACACAGTTTTACCCCACATTATGAGAAGTTGGGGAATGCTCCAGAGCTTTGCCAAAACTCTGGAGAAGCCCTGTTCTTTGGGGTTAGTATGGACAGCCAGACCAGCTCAAATCTACATCAATATGTTGTCGAAGACTTTCATGGCCAGGATCAAAGGGTTGTTGTATGTCTTTCGGGCTGTGTGGCCATGTTCCAGAAGTATATATCAGTTCACTGTCCTCACGGCCTGGCATTTCCACGTCCTTTTCCCTGCACTCCATGACACAGGGAAATTGGGATGGATCAGGCCCATGTTACCTTCTGTTGCTGCAGCAACTGGACTCCAGAGACCTCTTGGCCATCACTGGACACCTTGCTAACATAGAATCATAGAATCATAGAGTTCGAAGTGACCTTGTGGGCCATCCAGTCCAACCCCCTTCCAAGAAGCAGGAAAAACGCATGCAAAACAGAAGTGCCCACATGACAGGGGAAAAGGAGGGGATCTGTTCTCAATTTCTCTGTGGTTGTTTGGTTACCTTTGCTGATATGAGCAAAGACATCTAGAGATGGCCAGGAGCTATTCAGAGTTCAATGTGAACAGCTCTCACAGTGAGGAAGTTCTTCCTGATGTTCAGGTGGAATCTCCTTTCCTGTAGTTTGAAGCCATTGTTCCACGTCCTAGTCTGCAGGGCAGCAGAAAACAAGCTTGCTCCCTCCTCCCTATGACTTCCCCTTACAGCCATGTACAAATATGTGAGGGGAAGTCATAGAGAGGAGGGAGCAAGCTTGTTTTCTGCTGCCCTGCAGATTAGGACACGGAACAATGGCTTCAAACTACAGGAAAGGAGATTCCACCTGTACATCAGGAAAAACTTCCTCACTGTGAGGGCTGTTGGAACTCTCTCCCCCGGGCTGTGGTGGAGGCTCCTTCTTTGGAGGCTTTTAAACAGAGGCTGGATGGCCATCTGTCGGGGGTGCTTTGAATGTGATTTCCTGCTTCTTGGCAGGGGGTTGGACTGGATGGCCCATGAGGTCTCTTCCAACTCTGCTATTCTATGATTCTATGATTCTATGATTCAATGGCAGCCCAGCAATAAAGCGACAATCCAGTGGGCCTGAATCTGCTGAATGGTTGAGTGTCCATCCCACTGCTGCTGTGGGATGGAGATGGGCAGGTTAGCTGCCTTTGGGGCTCATTCAGAGTATTGCTGCTCTAGACTGGCCTCAGATTAAGTGGCTCATTTAGATGCCCATTGAGATGCCTAAGGAAAAGTATGTCTTTGTTCCATGGATGCCTGTTAGATGCACGACAGATGTCCCTGGTTTGATATACAGTAAATGTATAGAGATGCATAATTATTTTGTTTATGACATACAATGGAAGCTATATGTCTGAAGACCTCATCACATTCAGTCGCCCAATGCAGGTGATAGTGGGGGGATTCACCAGGTTATGTGGTGAATCTGGTGGGCAGCAGGAGAATCTGGTACCCCATGCCCCACATCAATTGATGAACCTTCCCCATCACACAAGGAAAAGCATCGCTGCTTTGCTGTTCCCTGCGCTCACTCCATTGTAGACAACAAGAACACAGGAAGTGTCATCAGAGGGAGAAACAAGAACACGGGAGGCTTCCTGTGTTCTTGTTGCTCCCTTTGACAACATTTTCACCACAGTTCAGGGCCAGAGCACCACTGGAATTAGATGTATGTTATTTGATAGGATCTCGTGAGCTCCATCCCTGAACAGTGGTGAAAATGTTGTACGATGGGTAAATTTACCCATGTGATGAGGTCATAAGAGACATGTTGTCGCACCTCAGGTTAGCTTCACCTTGCTTAAATACACCAGGCAGTACACAGGTTATAGTCTTTTGTAGTTTATTGGAAATAGGGAAAAAGATAGTTCTTAAAAGGCAAAAGTTCAGTTCCAAAAGATAGTTGCAAAACAAGGCTGTAAGGAATAATCCAAAGAAACACTTGGCATGAAATGAAGTCCTTTCAGTACATGACAAAGTCCCATGAGCGAGAACACATCAAGGCTACAAGACAATCCAGGAAAGCAGAACTTGCTTCTTGATTCAAAGAGACATTGCTTTGACAAAGATTCCTCTCTCAGCAGACTGTTTTAATAGCATAACATGAAGGCATTCCTTTGCCCTTTGACCTCTCTCTTATTTGCTATTCTAAGACTTCTGCGAACCCCCCTAAATTCCAACTGGCTGGCCCGGTCCAGAGATGCTGTATCGTCTTCAAGGCCAAACTGCTCGTTAGTTGTTATCAGGCTGGGAGCTGCTCTCCCTTCCTGCTTCTTGCACCTGTGAAACATCAGCATCAACAACACCATTTCCTTCCATGGGAAAGCCTCCCTGTTCCCCATCTTCTACAGCAGTAACACACTGCACCCTAATCCCATAATTTCCATCAGAGTCATCTTGAAACTCATCCTGACCCTGAATCCCATAATTCCCATCAGAGTCATCTTGAAACTCATCCTGACCCTGAATCCCATAATTCCCATCAGAGTCATCTTGAAACTCATCCTGACCCTGAATCCCATAATTCCCATCAGAGTCATCTTGAAACTCATCCTGAACCTGAATCCCAAAATCCTCACCAGAGTCACTCTGAGACTGAGTCACAACACATGTGGACTCCTAGTCCTGATGTTTATCTAATTCCATGCATGAAGGCTGCTCTTGACTTAGACATGAGTGAATACAATATACAGTGGAGAAAGTAGACAAGAATCTACTTGTCTTTATTTGGCTTAGCATCAGCTTATATAGTGTGTCAATACCCTTCTAATATACTCATCTACTTATTAGAGGTCCTAAGTAATCACTCATTGAGCTAAGACTTGGAATACCATGTTCTGTTCAAGGTTATTCCTTATCTAATTGGACATAAGATTTGACTAGTCTTTTGCATAAGACTGATTTAGTCGCTGGCCAAGGCCACAAAATCTCAAGTCTCATAAGACTTTAACTTGTCACCACGATTCTGGCTACCTGCCACCTCGTGATTCCAATGCGAACTTGTAGCTGTTTGTAGGTATTGTTTCTTCTCAACATACATTCTTTACTGGGCTCCTCTCAAGGTCGCCATTCTCTGAACCTAGCTCTGTCAGCTATATATTATTTTTCCAATGGACATGTCTGTTATTTCTTTTAGTTTAGGCTGATTTGGTGAAATGCCCAGAACTGGACTGTGAGCCTTTCATTTGTTTTTCATCGTGGCCTTTTCATCTATAAAGACACCATATGATACAGAACCTTCAGTTCTACGTCACAATACACTTTGAAAATCTCATTTCAAAGCATTACATTTACAAAACATACAAAGACTACAATAAGCCCTCTGGATCCATAGGCTCAATATCTTTGGATACCACTGATCATGGGCCATCAAGTCCCATATTATTAAATAACTGTGGGGTGAATGTGGACACACTGTTTTGATAGAAAAGTATGCCTGGTAAATCTGAAATAACTGGATTATTCCTAGAGTGCCTACAAGTGACTGCTAATAAAGGATTAAAAGAAAGAGAAGATCAGAAGATTGACATGTAAAAAAGGAGAGAGGACAAGAACTTTCCAATAAAGCAGCTCTCCCAATGTGAAAACCACAGCTTTAGACAAAGAAAATGGCCAGCTTGCGTTCAAACTCTAAACTGCAACTAAAATGAACTCCTACAACCATTCAGATATACTCACAGATGAAATAGAATAAATAAACCCCATGATTTTTGTTGCTTAGAAATTTAATGATATTCAGGGAAATAAAATGATACTACACCACACTTGATCTTAGCCAAAAGGCCGAGAAGCGATGAGTCCCCTGATGGGTGAGAAGGGCGGGGTAGAAGTGATGTAATAAATAATAAAATGATGAAATATTTCCTGCTCATACTACCTCCCATCTCAAAATGTCGGAGAAAAATATTCCTGGGAGGTATTTGTGCCCAAGTGCAAACTTATCATGCTGGACCTACCCTTTGATTTTAGCGAGGCTCAAGTTGATATGGGGATCCAGCCCTGCCAAACATTCTGCAGCCTCATTAACTATGTGATTTTCATTTAATAACTTGGGATGTTCACTTCTAATCAGATGCTAAGGCAAGATCAAGATTCTTATTTTTGTTATAATTTGTTATTTTTATACTCTTTCTTTAAAGACACAAATCAGTTGGGTAGCACAATTCCAGAACTGCCTATTGTATATTTCACAAATTAATGGATTGATCACATTGGTTTCATTTGTATCTTAGAAGAAGGCCTAAATCCTATTGTTAGTTTCAACCTGAGTTTCATCACCAAATCAATTGGAATATGCTACGGGCTGATTCACCATTCAACAACCAATTCAACAGGTCTATTCCTGGTAGAATCCACAACACCATAATAAATATTCTGCACAAAAACTATCCCCGATTTACCCAAGTACTGCCATACCTACTTGTAATTTAAGGGACTGAAATTGTATTGATAGCTACCATATTTCACCATGTAATACCGTGTTTCCCCGAAAATAAGACAGTGTCTTATATTAATTTTTGCTCCCAAAGATGTGCTAGGTCTTATTTTCAGGGGATGTCTTATTTTTCCATGAAGAAGAATTCACATTTATTGTTGAACAAAAAAAAAAAGAAAATTTATTATATACTGTACAGTAGTTGTCATCATAAACCAGCATAACCAGACAAACTGTGAATCCTATCAAGAATTTCTTGTTACTACAAATATTTCCATGTACAACACTTTATGGTACGTACATTTACCGATCCTGCATGCTCTGGTGTTCTGTTTGTTAGGCATGCTTCCAAACAAAAACTTTGCTAGGTCTTACTTTTGGGGGAGGCCTTATATTTAGCAATTCAGCAAAACCTCTACTATGTCTTATTTTCTGGGGATGACTTATTTTAGGGGAAACAGGGTAGTTGCCACAGCATAATGGTTGCACCCCCCTTTTTGGGTCCCCAAATTGGTTTTTTCCCCTTTCCTAATATAATTATTGCTTGTAGTTGTTTTTTGTTTTAAAAAAACAAACAAACAAACAGCACTGCTTTTTCTTCCTGCTTTCTTTTCCCCACAAAGACAGTTTCAACAAACGTGGGTCTTTTTCTCCCTCCTCTTTATCTCAGAGGTGAGACAGTTTAAAACAACAACAACCAGAAACCAGCAAAGGGAAGGCACTAATTTTAATTCATTGCATAATAATCACACCTCTTTTTTTCAACAAAAAGGGATTAAAAGTGTGACTATTATGCGATGATAAATGGTACTCATTTCCCTATCAAAAATCAATTGGCAACACATTT
This sequence comes from Anolis carolinensis, assembly GCF_035594765.1. Lineage (NCBI taxonomy): Eukaryota > Metazoa > Chordata > Lepidosauria > Squamata > Anolidae > Anolis > Anolis carolinensis. The sequence continues at coordinate 11,453,030 of NC_085843.1, forward strand.
TTCCTTTTTCTTGGGGCCACTGCTCCTTCCTGAGCCAAGCCTGGCAATGAAATCAATGGTAAGGTGATCAATTGGTTTACTACCTCACCATTGATTGAATGGGTGTGGGCACTTCTAGCGCAGTGGTTATTAACCTGTGGGTCCCCAGATATTTTGGCCTTTAACTCCCAGAAATCCTAACAGCTGGTAAACTGGCTGGTATTTCTGGGAGTTGTAGGTGAAAACACCTGTGGACTCACAGGTTGAGAATCACTGTTCTACCTGATGTTTTTGGCCAGAGCAAGCAACTATACTAGCTCTGGTCTTCTAGGGTGATACTTGCCTGGAAGGCAGTAATGGCTGCCCCAAGGCGAAAAAATCCCTGAACCCTGAGAAAAAAATAAACATTTCATTTTTTTTCTTTCCAATGGTGACGGGTCTGATTTACTCTCTCATCATTGGTCTCCCAACATCCTAGTCTATTGGTGAAACCACTACACTAAGGTGGCTTTCTAATAATACGAATACAAATATAGTGCCACTATGGTGGAATTTTCTTTGAGTGATAGTGAGAAAAATGGGGAGGGGGGGTCTTTTTCATTTTTAAATAAAAAATGAAAAAGAACTCTCCCTCCATTTATCAGAAAGTTTTGCACAGAAAACATTTCCCCCCATAAAACAATATTTTTAAGCCATGAAAATCAAGTTGACTCACTTAATGAAAAGGATTTGCAGAATTATTGACTTACCCACCCCACAACTGATTCAACAAGTCCAATTAAGATGGGACCAGCAAGTGAGCTGAGGTCCAGTTCATGTTCTTCAGTGCATTTATTTATTTATTTATTTACAGTATTTATATCCTGCCCTTGTATTTGTATTAGTGTTTGTGGGCATTTTGCCCCATATGTAAGCCATCCCAAGTCTCTTCGGAAGAAGGATGATGATGATGATGATGATGATGATAATAATAATAATTTTATTTCTATACCACCCTATCTCCTCGAGAGGACTCAGGGTGGTTTCCAACATAAAGCAAAACATTCAATTGCCAAAAGGAGACCATACAACAAAATTAAACATAATAAAAATAATAATAAACATAGTAAAACAAGAACATATAATTCTACTAAAATAACCACAAACATTAAAATCCAGTTTCAATATGGTTCATCAATGGGTTAAAAATACCAATGGCCACAGCTTCAGAGATGGTGGCGGGGTATAAGAATATAATAATAATAATAATAATAATAATAATAATAATAATAATAATAATAATAATAATAATAATAATAACAATAATAATAATAACAATTATTATTATTATTATTATTCCGACTCTGAAGGGGACTCAGAGCAGCCTTACAGATCTGCAGCAATTCTATGCCATAGACAAATATATAATAAAATAAACAGTTACATTTAAACCCAAGACATCAAAAACACAATTTAAACCAATTATTAAAATCATGCCATCCAAAATCATGATCCAAGGCTGTTCCATTTGTCATTTCACTATTCCTTATTCTCTTATTCTGCATGATATAAACATGCTGTGACATATTCCTTGAAAGTTATTTTGGTCAAGGGTAGAGGTGCTTCTACCTCCCATGGAAGTAAACCAACAAGTACAAGGCTTCTGCAGGAAGCGGCCTCGATAATTACACACATCATATTTGTTTGGACGGCATTGGTGCCTTCATTTGTTTGCTTTTTTATCACATCATAGACTAGCTGCTCTTCTAATGTTTGCAGCACATTGGTGCATCCAACTTCACAGTAATGTGCAGTATTCTCAAGTGTATTAGAAACACATTGTCCAAAAATGCCACCTCTGTCACTCTATCTACCAATAAGTTTCCAGTGTTTATGTTAATTATACTTTCCTTAAAATAAGGTCTTTATTTAAATTGCTAAAAACAAGGAACAGAAGGGAAGAAAACATACGGAGAAAGATCAAGACACATACATTGTTGTTTTTATGTTTAAGGATGCCAATCATTTTAAAAAATTCATTCTGCATGAAAATGTATGAATAATGTTATCTTTTTTTCCTCTTTGCTGTGAGTAAGTTGTCAAAATTGTAAAGTTGGCAAGGATTCTTCACAGTTGAGGGTGGTTAGTGTGTACCAAAAATATACTTTTGTTGTAATAAATTTTAAAAAAAATTTCCCTGCAGGAACAAAGTTTCCTACACAGAAAAGAGTGTTTTCCCCCATAGAAAATGATGTTTTATGTACAAATATGCATTTTTTTTGTACTGAATGAAACCCAAATTGCAAAATTCTTGCATGGCTAGAGTTCTCCTAGGTTTTCTTTATTCTGTGCTATCTGTCAGGGAATAGTAATAGTATAGAATCATAGAATCATAGAATCATAGAATCATAGAATAGTAGAGTTGGAAGAGACCACATGGGCCATCTAGTCCAACCCCCTGCTAAGAAGCAGGAAATCGCATTCAAAGCACCCCCGACAGATGGCCATCCAGCCTCTGCTTAAAAGCCTCCAAGGAAGGAGCCTCCACCACGGCCCCGGGGAGAGAGTTCCACTGTCGAACAGCCCTCACAGTGAGGAAGTTCTTCCTGATGTTCAAGTGGAATCTCCTTTCCTGTAGTTTGAAGCCATTGTTCCGTGTCCTAGTCTGCAGGGCAGCAGAAAACAAGCTTGCTCCCTCTTCCCTATGACTTCCCTTCACGTATTTGTACATGGCTATCATGTCTCCTCTCAGCCTTCTCTTCTGCAGGCTAAACATGCCCAGCTCTTTAAGCCGCTCCTCATAGGGCTTGTTCTCCAGACCCTTAATCATTTTAGTCGCCCTCCTCTGGACGCTTTCCAGTTTGTCAACATCTCCCTTCAACTGTGGTGCCCAAAATTGGACACAGTATTCCAGGTGTGGTCTGACCAAGGCAGAATAGAGGGGGAGCATGACTTCCCTGGATCTAGACGCTATTCCCCTATTGATGCAGGCCAGAATCCCATTGGCTTTTTTAGCAGCCGCATCACATTGTTGGCTCATGTTTAACTTGTTGTCCACGAGGACTCCAAGGTCTTTTTCGCACACACTGCTGTCAAGCCAGGCGTCCCCCATTCTGTATCTTTGATTTCCATTTTTTCTGCCGAAATGAAGTATCTTGCATTTGTCCCTGTTGAACTTCATTTTGTTAGTTTCGGCCCATCTCTCTAGTCTGTCAAGATCGTTTTGAATTCTGCTCCTGTCTTCTGGAGTGTTAGCTATCCCTCCCAGTTTTGTGTCGTCTGCAAACTTGATGATCGTGCCTTCTAACCCTTCGTCTAAGTCGTTAATAAAGATGTTGAACAGAACCGGGCCCAAATAGGCTGTGAATGATATCCAGATGATACCATTCTGCTATCAAAAAATAGTAAATATTTGGAAAAATAACTGAAGAAAATTAAGGGAAAGGAGTGAAAAGGCAGATTTACAGTTGGACATTAAGGAAACAAAATTAAAGACCACAGATTATCTATATAACTTTAAACAGGACTTTGAAGATATTGATATTTCAAGATTCTCCATATCTTAGCTAAGTTATTTACCAGGCAGCTACAATCACGAAATTAGAAGCACAGGACATGGAAGAGCAGTTATTAAGGAACTAGACAAGATGCTGTAGTGAAAAAATATCAAATATTAAATTTAGGATTGTTCATGTTTCTATGTATGATTGTGAAAGCTGGGAAGTGAAGAAGCTGATAGGAAGATCCGATACTGTTCCATTATCCGGGCGGAGGCCACTAGGAGGTGCTAGAGAGAGGGGAATAATTCATTTTTATGGGGTTGGACAGTGGGTTGAAGGAGTAAAATAATTTCCCCCTGTTTTCCTGTTATTCCCCAAACCCATGTCCCCGTTGTAGAAGCAACCCTTGTTTATGATATGGGAAGGGGGGGAGGGGGGAATAAGCAGCAAAAATGGGGAAAATGGTTTTTCTCCTTCAAGCCCCCCCCCCCCCCCAAATTAAATATCATTTTTCTCTAGCAGCCCCTAGTGGCCTCTGCTCAGATAACGGAACAGTACTGAAGATTTGAAATGTGGAATTAGAGGAGGATTCTACAAATGTCATGAACTGCTAATAAGTTGCATGAATTGGTTCTGGAGGAAAATAAAGCTGAAGTCTTCCTAGAAGCCAAAATGATTAAATGGAGGCTATCATGCTTTGAAAATATTTTGAAATCACATGCCTCACTAGAAAATATAATAATGCTTGGTAAGGCAGTAGGAAAATAAGATTGCACTATAAATAAATAGGCTTAATCAAGAAAAATCAAAGCCTCGACTATGGTCAGTTGAGGATAGGGTGACTTGGAGGATTCTAATTCATAGGGTTACCATAGGTTGAAATAGACTTGAGAAGACATTTTATTTAGACATCGGGGCCGGGCTGTGGTGCAGGCTGGTTAGCAGCCAGCTGCAATAAATCACTCTGACCAAGAGGTCATGAGTTTGAGGCCAGCCCGTGTCGGGGTGAGCACCAGACAATTAAAATAAAATAAAAATAGCCCCTGGTTGTTGTTGACCTAAGCAACCTGAAAGATAGTTGCATCTATCAAGTAGGAAATTTAGGTACCACTTATATGTGGGGAGGCTAATTTACGACACCATAATAATCGTCCAGCCTCTGTTGGAATGAGGAAGTTGCCGTCACAGTGGATGTTGAAGCAGCTGCTCCCCCGTGGCTGGAATCAAGCAGACCCTCAGGAAGCTGGAAGCTGGTTTAAATTGCCTCTGTGTCTGTCTCTGTCTCTGTTATATGTTTATATGGCATTGAGTGTTTGTCTTATATGTGTACAATGTGATTCACCCTGAATCCCCTTCCAGGTGAGAAGGGTGGAATATAAATACTGTAAATAAATTAATTTGACTTGGTATCAGAAGTTCTGACTGCTACTACTTCTTGGGTTGTGGGCTTTCTCTGTTTTGCAGCTCAATATACTTTTAGCTGAGAAAGGTTGAGATGAGCGTACCATAAGCATTTGAGTCTGTCTATGTGTTCTGTACGATGAGTCTCTGTACACAGAGATGTGCCATACATAAATGAGATCTTTGCCGAAGAACAGCTTCTCTCTATATATAGGGTTTGTTTTAATAACGGGGGGTTGTTTGTGATTAAAAATATTTTTTAATTGTAGCAATCACATAATGCCATAGAAGATGCAGACCTTTACTTTGTTTGGATAAAAATGCCCAGAATCCTCCATGCTACATAAGGGATGTTAAAAGGAATGGTCCAAAACATTAACATTTCCTGGGTCTTATTTGTCCTTCTTGTTCTGGCAGTTGACAATGTCCAATAATCTAAGTAGAGACAGCAGTGAATATTGATGCAGCTTTTCCCAAAAACAATTTCTGTGATTGCAGGGTCTGTCAACTGCGCTGCCACAATCATGGAAATTGGCACTAAGTAGCTTCAGCTGTTATTCCCAGATGTCCCAACTCAAGTCACATGCTACTTCCTGGCCAAAATCCAACAGAAGATCTTAGAGTTAAAGTTACAACCACACGCCACATTCCATAGATGTGCTATGCTCCCTGTATACCAGGTTAGACTCTTGCACAACATCATTGGCTCCCCAGTCAGTAAGCCCACAGTTAAAATGAACCCGAGAATACTCTTGAATGCTGTGGCAAGTGCAATTGCTTGTACATCAGTGGTTCTCAACCTGTGGGTCCCCAGGTTTTTTGGTCTACAACTCCCAGAAATCCCAGCCAGTTTACCAGCTGTTAGGATTTCTAGGAGTTGAAGGCCAAAACATCTGGGGACCCACAGGTTGAGAACTACTGTTGTACATGGTTACACTGGTGGGACTCAGTTTTTAATGATAATAATAATAACTTTATTTTTATACCCCGCCCCATCTCCCCAGAGGGACTCGGAGCGGCTTACATGGGGACAAAGCCCGACATATACAACAATAAAAAAGTGAAGCGAATATTTCAACAATAAAACATCAAAAATAAAAGTTTTTGCAACCTATCAGCTTACATTTTATGCAATGTCTTTAGAAGAGTAACCACTGACTCTTACATAGCTGAATATCACCAAAAGTATTTCAGTTTGTCTGTTTAAAAGCACCAATGGGAATAACTAAGCTAGAAAATAGTTAATAATAACTTAAAAGACGATGCAGTTCTAGGCTGCCTCAATAGGAGTATAGCATTTAGATCAAGGGAAGTAATGATATCACTCTATTCTGTTTTGGTCATATCTCACCTGGAACACTGTGTCCATTTCTGGGCACCACAACACAAGGATACTGACAGTAGAAATTTGTCCCGAGAAGTGTGACCAAAATAGACAAAGATATGGAAACCATGAATTCAGTGTTTTTCAACACAAGAAGACATGTATGCCATCCAACACTGAAGTGGGATCACAGCCATAAGATTGATGCCATCTATTTGCAAATAACAGAAGGGCATACCTTTGTGCACAAGGATCAAAGAACCTGAGATCATTTAACACAGCAGGTGTGGCACAGGGCAGTATTTTTTAAGTTCTGCTGTTTTTTCATGTTCAGGTGGTCTGACCTTTGGAATCCCCTTCTTTGTTGTCTCTTAAGTTTAGAACAAAATTGTCACCATTTTCCTTTAATGCTCATTATTCAGATATAACCTACCTGCCCTGCCTTTAAGATTGCTAAAATCAACACTTAATTAAATCAGCTTTTAAAAAGCTTGCCATCACCTAGACACATGTACAAGCTTCCCAGGTGGCAAGGTGGAATTTGCTAGGCTTAAAATTCATTCAGCTTGCCACCTCCACCTCTTCTTCCACCAGTTCCTCTTCTTTTATAGAGAAGGTTTAAGAGTTTTGCATCTCCTGGAGGGGCAACAGAGCTAGTTTTGAGATAAAACCACAGCATCAAGAGCAGAGCCGGCCCTAGGTATTTTTCATGTGTAGGTGAACAGAATTTTGGCACCCCCCCCCCAAACCAATCAATCACTGAAAAATAAAAGCGTTGGATAAGCGAAAATGTTGGATAATAAGGAGGGATTAAGGGAAAACCTATTAAACATCAAATTACATTAAGATTTTACAAACTAAGCACCAAAATACCATGTTTTACAACAAATCAACAGAAAAAGCAGTCTTGACTGCGCCCCTGTATGTTTTGCGCCACAGGCGACTGCCTAATTCGCCTCATTGTTGGACCGCCTCTGATCAAGAGTCAAAAGTTTGATTTCTGCCATCTCCACCTAAAAAAGGGCAAGCAAAGTGAGGCCTCTTAGATGTTACAAGTTCCAGCATTCCTCACTGTTCTCTGTGCTTCTGTGGTCAATGGGAATTGTAGTCCATTTGGACATAAGCATGTTGTTAACCTCTGATTTAAAAGAACTTAGATAATAAGAGAGACATCTTCTGAGAGAACAGTTCAGAATGGATCTACCTGGCTCAAACCAAGGATGGAATAGTCGTAGTCAACCGTGCCACTTTTTTATGGACAGTCTTGACATGCTGTTCCACTTTTTCAGCTGCTTTGAAATGTCCCAGTTTCTCTGTGCCTC